>NC_138087.1:23610115-24060115 GCF_964212035.1 Myotis nattereri | reverse complement strand
CAGTTAATTTGCATATCGCCCTGATTAGCCAATGGGAAGGGTAGTGGTCATACGCCAATTACCATGTTTCTCTTTTATTAGATAGGATGCCTTGTATATATGCAGACAAATATATACAAATACACACATGTTGTAGATTGAGAAATTCTGGGAAATCCGAAGGAGTAAAATTACATGCAATCCTAACCCCAAAAGATACCCTCTTTTAATATTTTGGATTATAGCCTTCACATTTCATTGTATACATATGTGTTTATGTGTTGTGTGTGTGTTGGCGGAGTGGAACTACTATTTACTGAGTCTTTTTTATTTTAGGTATGCTCAATGCACAGGTTTTCTCATTGAATCATCTGAGTGACCCTTGGGAGTGGAAGACAATTTACAGATGAGGGGACTTTGACTTACCCATAGTTTCTCAGCTGTTATGTAAAAGAGTTGGGGTGGCATGCATGTGGATCATATTTTACAGAACCCCTTCCGGTCAAGGCTGCTTTATAATATGTGAAGTTGTTTTTGCTTTTTTTTTTTTTTTTTTTTTTTTTAAACCAAGTACCTTCCATAGGAAAGGTAACTGTACTTGTTCAGTTGTTATTTGGAACTTCCTACCAAGTTCTGCTGAAGGATGTTTATTTTGACATCAGGGCATGTGCTGGTCCCACTGGCACTGCAGGAGAGAAGGGAATGGATTTGGGGCGTTTGGGCACCATGTCCTAGTGCAGTGATGGTGAACCTGTGACACGTGTGTCAGAGGTGACATGTGAACTCATTTTTTTGGATGATTTTTCTTTGTGAAATGGTATTTAAATATATAAAATAAATATCAAAAATATAAGTCTTTGTTTTACTATGGTTGCAAATATCAAAAAATTTTTATATGTGATGGCACCAGAGTTAAGTTAGGATTTTCAAAATGCTGACACGACGAGCTCAAAAGGTTCACCATCACTGGCCTAGTGGGATTGAGTCAGCTCAGGTAACCTGCCTCTTCCTGCCCCGGGCTCAGATGCAGCCCAGTGTATCCTGTGAACAGTCTCTATTGCAAAGTTTTGCTAAAAGGCAGAGTAAAGGGCAAGACTTTTCGTATCTCAACCCAACTCTGAAGTTAGTAACAGTGCTCTTTTTAGCACCTATTCATAGTTAGTTTAGTAAAAGCAGTTATGTGGCTGTTCTTACAGACTGAGTTGTAAAATATAAGACTTTGGGCCTCACAATCATAGGCAGTTTTATTGGTTCTATTTTCCAAGCATTTGTGTATCATCATTGTACTTGTGTTCCTTTCCCTCATGTGCTAAGTGCTGCCACGCCCAAGTCCAAGTGTGTAAAAGCCGGGTCAGACTCATTGTGCTTTCCTGGATTAACGTTTTCTCATGGAAACTCTAAAAGCTCATCTGAAAAACCCTTCTATAAACCGTAAATGATCCCCTAAGACCTACTTGAATGACTACACACTAAATGCTGAATGTAAGTACAAAGGCCAAAGTGATTTTGTTTTTTCCAGGGTCCCCTTCAAAAATTCCGCAAAGTCTTTCAAAGCTACAACCACAAGGAATCTAGGTGCATGCTCCCTTCATCTGCGAGTCACCTAATCGTTGGGGGCTGTGTCGCAGAGCGTGCTGCGCATAAAGTCAGTGAGTCCACACGTGCCCCTGGCAGCTTAGGCTATTTACGATAGAGAAGAATAAAGAGGTAAATTAGGATGGAGCTCTGCTCTGGTTTTAAATTTCCCAGACTTTACAAGCCCAAGTTACTCTTTTGCCATCCTGACAAGGTTTATTATTCAAATATTAGCTTGAAGCCCTTGTGAGGGTAATCAGATTTTATACCTATGCATTCATGTTTAGTTCTTTTTCTAAAATAAAGTCTTTCTTTTCTTTTTTTTTCATGTTTAGTTTTTAAAGAGTTTAAAAACACACCCACTAATCTGAATTGCTCCTATGGCAACACATATTTTTTTGAGAATTTCACTGCCTGAGCTATTGACTGGATAACACTGGCAGGGCACAGGTCTCCCAGGAGCAGCTGCACATGTCACCGTGGGAGGGGAGAAGGGCCTGAGGAACTGTTGAATATTTAGAAGGGAGGACATTCTTTCCTTCTCAGCTGGAGAAAAAAACCTTTTCTCTCCTTTGCTCTTCTCCTGAAATATCAATATCAATCTCTTACACTTAAAAAAAAAAGAGAGAGGGTGTTCATGGATTGGTAGAATCAACATCATCAAAATGTCCATACTACCCAAAGCAATCTATGGATTCAATGCACTTCCCATTAAAATACCAACAGCATATTTCACAGATCTAGAAAGAACTCTCCAAAAATTCATCTGGAATAAAAAACAAACAAACCCGAATAGCTGCTGCAATCCTGAGAAAGGAGAACAAAGTAGGTGGGATCTCAATACCAGATCTCAAGCTGTATTACAAAGCCACTGTTCTTAAAACTGCCTGGTACTGGCACAAGAACAGACATATAGACCAATGGAATAGAATAGAGAACCCAGAAATCGACACAAACCACTATGCTCAATTAATATTTGACAAAGGAGGCAAGAACATACAATGGAGTCAAGACAGTCTCTTCAATAAATGGTGTTGGGAAATTTGGTCAGACACATGCAAAAAAATGAAACTAGACCACCAACTTACACCATACACAAAAATAAACTCAAAATGGATAAAGGACTTAAACGTAAGACGGGAAACCATAAAAATATTAGAGGAATCCACAGGTAGCAAAATCTCAGATATATGCCGAAGGAATTTCTTCGCTGACACAGCTCCTAGGACAATGGAAACTAAAGGGAAAATAAACAAATGGGACTACATCAAAATAAAAAGCTTCTGCACAGCAATAGAAACCATCAACAAAACAACAAGAAAACCCACTGCATGGGAGAACGTATTTGCCAATTATATCTCTGATAAAGGTTTAATCTCCAACATTTACAGGGAACTCATACAACTTAATAAAAGGAAGATAAACAACCCAATCAAAAAATGGGCAGCGGACCTAAATAGACACTTTTTGAAAGAGGACATACATAAGGCTGAGAGACATATGAAAACATGCTCAAAGTCACTAATCATCCAAGAGATGCAAATCAAAACGACAATGAGATACCACCTCACACCTGTCAGAATGGCTTTCATCAACAAATCAACAAATGACAAATGCTGGCGAGGATGTGGAGAAAAAGGAATCCTTGTTCACTGATGGTGGGAATGCAGACTGGCGCTGCCACTGTGGAGAACAGTATGGACTTTCCTCAAAAAGCTAAAAATGGAACTTCCATTTGACCAGTGATCCCACTTCTAGGAATATATCCCAAGAAACTAGAAACACCAATCAGAAAGGATATATGCACCCCTATGTTCATAGCAGCACATTTTATAATAGCTAAGATTTGGAATTAGCCTAAGTGCCCATCAGCAGATGAACGGATTAAAAAACTTTGGCACATCTACACAATGGAATACTATGCTGCTGTAAAAAGGAAGGAACTCCTACCATTTGCAACAGCATGGATGGAGCTGGAGAGCATTATGCTAAGTGAAATAAGTCAGTCAGAGAAAGATAAATATCACATGCTCTCACCCATTTGTGGATTATAATGAACAATATAAACCAATGAACAAAAACAGATGTAGAGACAGAGAAGCATCGATCAGATGCTCAAAACTCGGAAGGAAGGCAGGGGAGGGTGGGGGTAACGGGGAGAGATCAACAAAAGGACTTGTATGCATGCATATATGCATAAGCGATGGATGTGGACAACAGGGGGTGAGGGTGAGGGCAGGATTAGGGGGGTGAGGGGACATTTGGGGGATAAGGACACATTTGTAATGTCTTAATCAATAAAGGGGAAAAAAGAGTAAAAGTTTTCTCAAAGTTATGAATGCTGATATGGAGGTGGAATTATTATTTCATTATTTTTTTTGTTTTTTAAATCTATTTTTTTAAATTGATTTCAGAGAGAAAGGGAGGGGGAGAGAGTGATAGAAACATCAATGGTGAGAGAGAATCATTGATCTGCCCCCTCCTGCACAACCCCCACTGGGAATCGAAACGTGACTTCCTGGACCCTAGGACCACTCTGAAGCACTGAGCCACACTGGCCAGGCTGGGGGTGGAATATTTAGTGAGCCAGTATGAATGTCTTCTGTGAGGAGTAGGGAGGCAGGCTGGGGCTCACTGAGTGTGCAATGGCCTGGACAAGAGCTTGCTTCAAGCCCTTGCCTCCTCAGTGTGGGCTCCATCAGGGCCATCTACAGCAGCTGAGAGGTTAATGTTCCACAGCCCAGCTCCCTGCAGAAAGCAGATGAGTAATTCCACCTTCAGAGGGTGACCTGCTGGCACTTCCTCACACGTTCTCAGTATAAACAATGCGCAGGGAGCTGGTTATTTGTTGGCAAGGTATATTTCTGTGGGAGGTAAGGAGCGAAAGGAGAGGCAATAAAAAGAGACTTAGATAGTTGAAAACTACAAATCTCAACGTGGCAAGCAGTTCAGAGCATGATAGCTGGCCAAGAGGAGGAATCTTAAGTGCACAAACACACGTCTAATCTCTGAGACCCTCCAGGTAGATCTACATCGGGGAGAGGCCTGCTGCATTTCATCTTGCGTGTCCTCTGGACCCCACAGAGGAACCACCTCTGGGCTGCCGCTCACATTTCTGCCTTCACTTCCTCTCGGCCCTTTCCCCAGTTGCCCTTCTCCACTTTTTATCGGTCTTCCTATACGTGCTTCTTGGAAGACTGGAGCCTGACCTAGACACACAATTACTTTGTAATATGTCTGATTCTCTTTTTCATCAACCAGGAATATCTCATGATGGACCAGTTTTTAAGGGCACCTGGACACATCCAGCTCTGCTTCACCCTGTCCTCGTGCCTGGGAACCTTTACGTCCATTAAACCAGAGACCCCTCTGCCCCACCCAATAGGCAGGCAGTGGCCTCTGTGGAGGGCGATATATCTGAGAGCTTGCACACCACAGACTTCGCATTTCTCCACACAGAGTTATTCTGCACTTAGTTATCCTGTGGGTGGAACTAATGTGCTGTATTGGATCAGGTGATTTTTTCCTTCATAAAGGGAAATCTCAGAATATCATAAAGGAGACTTAACTAGTTCCCTATCTAAGCCATTTTTGGGGAATTGGTTATATGGTGTTAGCCTAAGGAATGGCTTTACAAGCATCATGCATGAAGTAATAAATATGTTTGGTTTTTTTAAGTGAAGAGCTCATTCTCTTCTCCCAACATGATGGCGAGAAGCATGTTTCTTACATGCCTGTGAAGATTCAGGGGAAGTTGGCTACAGGTAGCTTTGCAAATTTACTTACCCCAACTGAGGGGTATTTGTGATCCAAGTGTTAAAAACGGGGGAGAAATCACATAAGTGAATTCAGTACCTAATTCCCTGACAGAGCAGTTAGAATGATCCTTTTAAAATGAAAATCTGTGGCCTGACCATTGTCTATAGATCAGATGTGATCTAGTCCCAGTCCAAAATCCTGTCTCATCACTACCACTCATGTTATCTGGGCTGCAGACCCAACTGCTGAACCCACCAAGTTCCTCTTTAGCTCATTTGCACATGTTGTTTCTTTGTCCGTGATGGTTTTCCCAGCCACTCTTCATCTGCCGAATTCTTCCTCACTCTTGAGGATTAAATTTTAATGTCACCTTTTCAAGAGGCCATCTTCTTTGAACCCTTAGTCTTATTTAGATTCCCACATTATCTATCTTCATTGCTTACAGTATTTGTTCTCAAAAGTATTTATCTCAAGTGTGAAGGCATGGCCATCTGCATGATTGTTTTTCGTTGTTTACCTTGCTGGGCTATACATTATGATTCCTTGTCCATCAGTGTATCTTTGCACACAACACAGAGTATGGTACACAGAAACATCTAAATAAATATTTCCTGGATAGAGGGGTAGAAGAATGGATAGCTGGAAGAATGGATTGTTGGAAGGGATAATGAATGGAAGAATGAGTGAAAGCATAGGAGAATGTTTAGAACAGTAATCTAGAATAATATTTTTGTTTCTACCCAATTAGCAGTCTGAATACAATCACCTTAATTACAGTTCAGGAAATACTCTCCCATCCCTAGATGCCAGATGAATTTATCTTCTGGGTGCCTGAATATAACATTTCTATGAAGAAAAGAGATTAATGGGGCACACTGCCTTCCTGGGGATCTTTGTTTAGTATATAAAGGCCCTATTTACTTTAGTCATTGTCCAATCACAAGATTGACCATTGAAGAGAGAATACTGCATCTCATTGGTATGCGTGCCATTTGTTACATTTCGGCATGTAATGCTCCAACATTATGTATGTTATGAACGTGATATATTTTTTTTCAATGAAAAGAACTATAAATGAGGATTTGGGGATGAATGGTCTTTCAACGATACAATATAAATACTGACATTGCTCATGTGAGGAAACTATGTAAAATCCTACACATTTCATGGGTCTCGCTGATTCTTTCCAAAACAGAGAACTTGCTTTGTCCTTATGTAGTAAACGCACAGAGAGACTATATGAAAACATTTTTGTCTGTACATCTATTGTATTTCTACACCATTTTATTTTATGAATAAGCCAAGGAGGGATGTTTGCCTCTCATAAATCTTTTACAAGAACAATTCCAGCAAAAGAAACTGCAGATGTAACTGCCAGTTTTAAGTTTCTAACAAATTACTCTGCCAGCCCCACATGAGCTTCCAAGTTGAAAATTTGCAATGCTGGGAAATCTCATGGAGATTCCTGCATTTCAGCTTTGGGATGAACTTTGCCAGTGATAAAATCATGTTCTTATTTAAGCCTAAGGAATGACGGCATTTAATGTTAAGATTAACCTTTCCTACTTTGTCCCTGTCCACTATCTTGCCTTCCTTTGCTTCCATCTCAAACATTCCAAGTTTTCCATTAGATTCTGTGTTTCCCTTTCTTGGTGGGTATCACGGACACAAACCCTGATGTCAAATGTAAGGCTCATCAGGTAGTGTCCTCAACATTAATTTTCCCACTGGACTGTTAGCTCCTTGCGAAGATAAAATATACATCGCCTTTGTATCTGGTATTAATTTTGTATCATATATTTTGTAAAATTTTGACATGTGTATAAAATTGTTACCTCTTAACATAGTACAGATGATGGTGATATAGAAGCATGCATATTCAAGCCTGGAGATATATATATATATATATATATATATATATATATATATATCATACAATATAATTTTTGTTCGGACTTTGATAGACTTCAGCAGAGCATGGGATTTTTTTCTCACAGACACTAATAAAGAAGTGGCTATTTTTACACATACACGAACATGACATGAGGTTCAAAGACTATGCATAAAACGAGTACAAGGTCTACTCTTAAATGATTTCTCTTGACCTTGTGAAAACTTACCAAGCGATGTTTGTGTCCCATGTTTTTATAATTTCTAAGCTATAAATGTGGATTTCTACCTCACCTCATTAAATTTTGAAACATTACGGTTTGGAATTAAATAAAAATACAGAATTTGGCTTGATTTTTTAGCCTGTATTATAAATCTTACTTTGGTACCATTTTAAGTTCTCTTTATGTGCATTTTTTCTCCTAACTCAAAGTCCTTAACAAACCTTCTTTAAAAAAAAAAAATCACTTCAATTTTATTCATTGAATAGGTAATACAATCCCATAGCACAAAATTTAAGAGGTTCAAGTAATATTTAATATGTTTCTTTTCCTCTGTTGACCCCCAGCCACCCAGTTTAGCCTTTTGGAATTAGCCATTATTGACTATGACTTAGGTATCTTTTCAGAATTGGTTTATGCTCACACACACGTACACATTCCATATATACGCATGTGCGTGCATGCATGTATGTGTATTTTTAAAAATGCAAGCGGGGGGCATACTATATGCCCTACTTTGCACTTGGAGTATGTGTTTAATCTTTTCTTTAACCAAGGTCAAATATTTGTGTTTACAATGACTTTCCATTTGTGGGTTCATGTGAATGTTTATTGCAAGTCTGTTCAGTTCCTGCTGTCTGTAACTCAGACAATCTGTAAAATGACCCATGGACTAAGCCACCTGCAATTTTGTTTTCTTCATTTCAAAAATGGAAAAGAATCTGGCTTCTGTCCATTGAGGGTCAGAGTCTCTGTGATTATCCTTGTTAGCAGCTTCAGCTTCTGACATGTTGGGCAAGACTAAACACAAAACTACTTGAGTAACCTGCCCATAGAAATTTGTCAAGGAAACAAGACATGCCTATTATTTATTTCTTATTATAGTCTACCTCCTTAAAAATATCTCCTTTTTATTTTTGCCCTGACGTGTCTACCCTGATTTTAGTTAACTGACTAATTCTTTTCACCACCTTCTCCCCAACTTTTAGAAATTCTGAGGTCCTCTCTTTGTGTGCCTAGAATCCCATTGCTAGCCTTTGCACACATTTAGTATATGTACATATCACCTTATTTATTAACTTTCTGGTTTGTCCTTGCTGGACGAGAAAACATCAATGATGGAAAAACATGTCTTTTTTTTCTCCTCCTTTAAATTTCTTTACCACAGAAGTTAAATAGGGCCCTGGCCAGTGTGGTTTAGTTGGTTGGACTGTGGTCCTGTACAACAAAATGTCACGGGTTCGATCCCCAGTCAAGGCACATACCTAGGTTGTGGGTTCGATCCCTGGTTGGGGCACTTGCTGGAGGCAACTGATCAATGTTTCTCTATCACGTCAATGTCTCTCTTGCTCTCTCTCCCTCTCCCTCTCTCTAAACATGTTCTTGGGTGAAGATTTTTTTAAAAAGTTAACCAGGAGGTATTGTGTCATCTAAGAAAGTGACTTAAGTAGAGCAAAATTCTGGTTATTTAATAATAATTAACATAATAACAATTGTAATTATGCAAACTCTTTTGCAATGAGGGCATTAGTGTCATGTATCCTAAGAGTGGTTTTCAGATTTTTTCCCCTTGTTGTTCAGAAAATCCAAATTCTGTACCTCACAAGGAAGGGAGTGGGAGTAATAGAGCAATGACTTATTATCAGAGAGTCTTGATGAGATCTAGATAATTGCACTGAACTAGTTGTGTGATATTAGGCTAGTCACTTAGCATCTCTGATGGTAGCATTGACAACTACTACATGCAGAAGAGGGGATATTAAAGTGTTTAGGAAATGCTTTGGTGGTGAAGATTGGGTTATTTTTCTTTCATGAAGCCTTCATATATTTTCCATCAATTTTTCACTTTTTTAATGATCTTTTGCTTGCACCAGACATTGGGGTAGCCTCAGCTTTTACTCCTGTATAGAGTGATACTGCCAGCCCTGTCCCTGACTATCTCACGGGATTGCTGTGGAGATCAAACAAAGATGATATCTGTGAGATGGCCCCATAATCTTGAGAGTTCTCCATGATATTTCAGATGTAAAGTATTACTATGCTGTTTCCTTACACGTAGACTGGAACTGGGCTCTGACTGCTCCGTGTGGACAATCTTGCTTCCTCCATGAGTATCAGTTAGGCGCCTCCAGAGGAGCTGGGATTGTGCTGTATGCACCGGTCCTGTTGTGTTCAGTACTCTTTGAAATGACTTTGTCTGAAGTTGGTGTCATATCATTTGAAAACAAGTTCCGGTTTCTAGTCTCATATAAATCATTCTTTTTTGTATTTCAAAGAGATTAGTTTGTGGTCAGTCTAGTTGAGTCTGTGCACTAGATAAAATGCAGTAACTCTTTCAGCATCTCTGAGAGTAGAAATATTTTGAATGACCAAGTGGCGTCTTCAGTTTTCAATTGAAAAATGACCAATTATTCATGCCCAGAATCTGAGGACCAGCGAAAAGCTGCACATATTTACTCTGCCATTTACCTGGAGACAAGGCTGAGATGTACAAGGCAAAGTGCAGTGGGTCGGGCCAGCCACAGGCTCCACACAGCAGTTCGATTCCCTACTTCAGGGACACCTCCATGCTCAATGGTGAATTTCTAAAACAGGAAAAAGGGGCATTTTATGAAACTTATAGGTTCCCCAAAGAGATATGGCTGAGATAGGCCTAGAGAGAAGCTAGTAATTTAGAGCAACATATATTATTTCATCTTTATTTTCTGAATATTTTAACCTAATGATTTCTTTTCTGGAATATTTATAACATTTTCTTTCTAAATGAAAAATGTCATTATTGACTTGTGTGTGAATGTTAGAGAATAAGTTTATTTATGTCTTTTCAGCTGAAGTTTGCAGAATATCATAGCATGTGCTTGAATGTTGTTAATGTTATTGAATAAATACATAATAGATATAAAATAAATAGAATAAAAATATGAGGGAAGCTATATAATAATCAATTCTTTTATTCTGCAAATACTTATTAAACATTTGCCATGTATAAGCTACTTAATGTGTCTTAAGCCATCTACTCTTAATTGTAAATGAGTTAAAAAAGAAAATAAGAATCTTAAATATTTGGAATTAAAAAATTACACACAAGATTCTAAACATTTATAGTGCCTAATTGAATAATTGTATTTTATGTATTCAATCTGCAGTGTGCAGTGATGGCACTTAAAAACAAGTCCTATGCTTTTAGAGATTCAACCTTTTTAAAAAAGTTGTTTTTAAGTTTTTCTTGTGACTTGTGGTTATTGACCTTGATGAAACCTTCCATTAACAGATACTTGCTAACGTTACTTCCTCGTTGGTTTTGCTAATTTTCTTAAATTTAGTATCATTTTGCTCCTTAAGTTGCTTACAAGAAACTATTTTGCATGGCACATCTGCCAAGAAGAGTTCTCTTTATTAAACAAATTCAAGTAATATACCTGTATTCCTATTACATAAGATTTCATACTTTTAAAAATAAGTAGGTGTGTCCACCCTTTTAATTTGGAATAGTTAACTAGGGACAGCCTTTACAAATCAAGAGGAAAATAATTATATTCTCAAATAAATAACTTAAATCTAATTTCTCTTTTATCTAAACATGTTGGTGAGCTATTTATTTTCAGTCCTTGGAGAGGCCACAGGGACACACAGTGTTCAAACTAGGAATAATTCAGTGCTCTTTTCTGTTACTGAAGCCAGTCCAGGGGGAGGGCCAAGTTGAGTGGGACATGTCAGAATCATGGGCACATCACTCAGGGCAGGACAGTAGCCTTTACTCATTGTGCCACATGGAGAACTTGTGGGTAGTGCATACAGATTGCATGTCCTGATCTTGTTCACTTAGATAAATAATTGGAAAAAGTCAACTAGAATCATTTTTGAGTATCCACCCAGGCATAACGTCTTTGGGCTGAGTGGTTTGGCTGTCACAAAACACCCTATTTTCTTGCAGACACACTTGGCTCTGCACCTCCTTTATGAGCGGGTGTTTCCCACCACAGCCAGGACTCTAGTTTCCCTCTGGGTTCAGAATCAGCAACTGCAGGACTCGCATTGTATTCCTCCATCACCTCTCTTCTGTCCTTTCATTCATAGCATTGTGGTATATTTTTATGAATCCTCTCCCTTTTTCAGAGTAAAAAAGACAAAAAAAATAGGTAAGCACAGATGCTCCTGCAGTAACTCCATATGGAAACCCACTTTCTAAATGAGCAAGTTGTAGATCTCGGAAATGCACTGAGCTGTCTCAGGCTTTCCCCCCTGGGAATGTGCAGCTGGAGGGGATTCTTAATTCAAAAAAAGCAAAGGAGTTGGTCTGTTTTGCAGTGGAATGATCAATGTAGTCTGTAGGGACATGCAGGAGAAATCTGCAAAATGTTCTTCTCCTCCATCCCAAATGGTTCTCAGCCTATCCAGTTGTAAGCTTACAGTAGCGTTCTGGAGACACTTGGAATTGGAGGAGTCACATTGAAATGAACTCTGTATCTTTTACAGTTTACAGTTTATGAGCCCCATTTCATCAGCATTGATTACAAAAGACTACCTGTAGAAACAGAAAGTGAAAGTTGTTACCACCTTCTCGATCTATAATTGCTATATTCACTTTTAAGAATCCAGTGTATTGATAAGGGAGAGCAGGAACTCTTTCCTTGTTATATGCCTTTTGGCATAAACATAATATTGTGAACATTCATGAATGGATGGGCTAATGAAAAAATTATTATACA
Organism: Myotis nattereri; assembly: GCF_964212035.1. Classification (NCBI taxonomy): domain Eukaryota; kingdom Metazoa; phylum Chordata; class Mammalia; order Chiroptera; family Vespertilionidae; genus Myotis; species Myotis nattereri. Next base: position 24,047,982 of record NC_138087.1, on the reverse strand, counting down.
TTGCTTAAAATGAATGATCAGACTAGATGTCTGTGAAATGTCATTGGCTTCTTTTAATTTATAGATTCACATCCTTTTTGGGGTTTGTAAGTGCTTAATTTCAAATATGTATATAAAATATATACATAACTTCAAATATATATATATCTTTAGATATATACATATATGTTTGAAAACTTTGTGGACAGTAGGTAGGCTAGTTTTTTCTGATAATATCTTTGACTCATGACATTGGAGCAAAATACCAAATAGAATTGTTGCTTGTTCTCAGCAGAATCACACTAGTATTCAAAGGTTGATTCATAAAAGATAATTATTGGCTATTGGTATCATTTGGTGGGTTCAGAATAAATCTGGGAACAAAGAGAGGGTTGATAATAATAAGGAGATTTTTTAGTAAATATGTTTGAAGCATTTCAGTACCTTGGGGAAAAACAATTTTAAACTTCCAAGAGCTTCTCTGCAGCTGGGAAAGTAAATTCCTATAAAACCTTTTTCACAGTTAACTCCAGCACACGAAGGCTGGCTCTCCACATTGCACTAACTCATGTCTTAACCTGAGGGGCAGATTCCCCTCCCTTGCTGTTGAGATGTGCCTGCAAGGATTTCCTGTGCACAGAGATGGAATAGCTACTGCCTTTGCTGGCAGTTCTAATCACAGAGTATGGCAACTGTATGACTTTAAGGATTTAGGTTTTCATCTTTAATTGCAGTGGGTTAACCCATGCTCTTCATCATTCCCTTCTTTTTTTTTTTTTTTTTTTTTTTTTTTTTTTTTAGGGAAAAAAAGGCTTTTATTATGTTGAGTATAATCCCTCTATTCCCTCTTTGCTGGTAGTTTTTATCAAAGAAGGGAGTTGGATTTTTTTTTTTTTTTTTTTTTTAGATTTGATAATTTTTTTTTTAATATTTTTTATTGATTAAGATATTACATATGTGTACCCTCTACCCCCCCCCCCTCCCCGCTCACCCCCTCACCCCCCCGTTGTCCGTGTCCATTGGTTAGGCCTATATGCTTGCATATAAGTCCTTTGGTTGATCTTTCCCCCTTGCCCCCACCCTCCCCTACCTTCCCTCCAAGGCCCGACAGTCCAATCAATGCCTCTCCGTCTCTGGATCAGTCCTTGTTCATCAGTTTATGTTGTTCATTATATTCCACAAATAAGTGAGATCTTGTGGTATTTATCCGCTCTCCAGTTCCATCCATGCTGTGGCAAATGGTAAGAGTTCCTTTTTCTTCTTCCTCTTCTTAAAGAATACCTTTCAGCATTTCATATAATGCTGGTTTGGTGGTGATGAACTCCTTTAGCTTTTTCTTATCCGTGAAGCTCTTTATCTGACCTTCCATTCTGAATGATAGCTTTGCTGGATAAAGTAATCTTGGTTGCAGGTTCTTGCTATTCATCTCTTTGAATATTTCTTGCCACTCTCTTCTGGCCTGCATGGTTTCTGTTGAGAAATCAGCTGACAGTCGGATGGGTACTCCCTTGTAGGTAACTGACTGTCTTTCTCTTGCTGCTTTTAAGATTCTCTCTTTATCTTTTGCTCTTGGCATTTTAATTATGATGTGTCTTGGTGTGGTCCTCTTTGGATTCCTTTTGTTTGGGGTTCTCTGCGCTTCCTGGACTTGTAAGTCCATTTCTTTCACCAGGTGGGGGAAGTTTTCTGTCATTATTTCTTCAAAAAGGTTTTCAATATCTTGCCCTCTCTCTCCTTCTGGTACCCCTATAATTCTGATGTTGGTACGTTTGAAGTTGTCCCAGAGGTTCCTTACACTATCTTCATATTTTTTGAATCTCTTTTCTTTTTTCTTTTTCGGTTGGGTATTTTTTGTTTCTTTGCATTTCAAATCTTTGACTTGATTCTTGGGATCCTCTTGTCTGCTGTTGGAGCTCTGTAAAGTATTCTTTATTTCAGTCAGTGTATGCATAATTTCTAATTGGTCCTTTTTCATGACCTCCATGGTCTCACCATACTCCTTGAGGGATTCATTAAATTTATCGGCGGTTTCCATAAAATTCTTGACAAACCTTATAAACGTGGCCTTGAACTCTATATCCAGTCGTCTGGCCTCCTCCGTTTCTGCCAATTGTGACCTGTTTCTTTGTCTCCGCATTTTGGCTGCTTCCCTGTGTTGATAGAGTGGCCTGCGCGCCAGGTGTCCTGTAGGGCCCAGTGGCTCAGCCTCCCCAGTTACCTGGGGTGGACACTCTTGGTGCACTCTTGGTGCCTCGCTTGTTGTAGGATCACAGGCCAATTGGCTGTGGGAAGCAGCTGTGTCTGAAGTGGGAGAATGGACCCCCTCTGACCACTGGGTGCAGTGGCTCCTGGATCTAAGGAGGTGCTAATTCAGCCCCTGCCTGAGGCCACACAGCAGGAACTACGAAGAGGCTCAGCTGTGAAGTAATGCAAGCCGCTGCGGGGCCTTGGGCCTTCTCTTGGAAGTTCCGGGTCTCCATCATTCCCTTCTTAAAGTTCAATCATTTGCATGCCAGCTTTATAATTATTGCTATTTTCATGTACCATTGTAATTTTGATATATTTCCTTAAATCAGATCACTTTGCAAATCAATGAACTTAAAAGTAAACTTTATATCACTACTATAAATGGAAAGTCAGTGCCCCAGGCCACAGATCAAAGGTAATTATAAAAATATATGCAAAGAAAATAAAATGATGTCATTAAGTTCTACTATGGGCTGTTGGCTGTTCACGTCTCTGTGCTTGAGGTCTGTTCACTCTGTGTGTGTGTGTGTGTGTGTGTGTGTGTGTTTAAAGATAAAAACATATTTACTAGCCAAAACCGGTTTGGCTCAGTGGATAGAGCGTCGGCCTGTGGACTGAAAGGTCCCAGGTTCGATCCCGGTCAAGGGCATGTACCTGGGTTGCGGGCATATCCCCAGTCGGAGATGTGCAGGAGGCAGCTGATCGATGTTTCTCTCTCATCGATGTTTCTAACTCTCTATCTCTCTCCTTTCCTCTCTGTGAAAAATCAATAAAATATATATTAAAAAAAACATATTTACTAAACAATGAAATGTTCACTTTTTGTTAAATGTAAGATTATCAGTGTTTGAGAAGTTAATGACTAGGACCACCACAATGACCCATTCACCTTCATTTAATTAGAATGACCAAAACAGATAACAAACAAGTAAGTCTAAGTGGTATTATTTAATACAATCTCACAATGTCCTTCCAAATCCTTTTGTGCACGCCACAGGACAATATGAGCGTACCTAAAGTCCTGGGTACCATCAGTGATGTGACATCCCACATCTTGGGAAACACCACTCTAAAATAAAGATTTTTAGCACAGAAACTGAAGCAGCCATAGTGAAGTTACTGAGTGTATTTTTCGCATTTTCTGGGATGCTAGCATCATTAGGTAACTAGTTTGGAGGTGCATTGGGACAGATAGTTACATGTTCATAAATTTAAGATTCAGAAGGTAGGGTTATTTAAATCTGATTAACTTTAAGGTGGCTTAACATGTATAATAATGATTTTATCTTAATTCTTTTGTCTATCTATAATCCAAACTTTCTGAAAATCAATATGGTGCCTTTATATAATGTGTACCTATTATACAGAATGCATATGATTATTAAAAGACTAGCTCTTTATTGAAATATGGTGTCTATATTTTTAGGTAATTAATGACTGCTATTCTTAGTAAGTATTTTGTTAAACTATTTTGTTAGTGTTTATTCCTTTAATTTCACAACAATTCCTGGAGATAACAAAAAATTATGGCTGTGAGGCCCTAATAAGTATACAGCAGCAGGGTCAGTAAACAAGCTATTAGATTAGAAACCAAATTGGTTCAGAGTACGCCAGGCCCTTTGGATTCCAATCCCAGCTCTATCATTTACTTACCACATAACTTTGGTCAGTTTACTTAATCTTTCTGTGCCAACTTTCTCATTGGTAAGGTAACATCAACAATAATGGTGTCTACCTCCTTTGTTTTACTTAAAGAGTTAATATATATAATGTATAGAACAATACCTGGCATGTAGGAAACATCCAAAAACTAATTGCTATCGCTGCTGCTACTGCTACTGTTCATCCTAGCTGGCTCTTTGCCATAATATCAGGTGAGAAATATGACAACATAAATGCCACACATCTACATTGAAACCATAATCACCGTCATCCCATTATTGTCTCATTTTAGTGAGTCTAAGCAGCGGGTGATTTAGGCTAAACATGAAAAACAAAACAAAAATCCTGCGCTTTTGAGAATGACCATGATGCTGGTTCAAATGTTCTTGAGGGCATTCCATCAGATGAAGGGATGCTATTCATAGTCGGCTGGAGTAATACTCAGCACATCGAGCTGTCGGCAGCGCTAAGCTTTACAACAGCAGTAGGACATCGGGACTTGGAGAGTCTAGTCTGGAGGCTTGCCACTGTGGTGATTAAAGGCTTGTAAAATAAGATCTATGGAGGAAGGCTAAAGAAATTTGGATTGTTTACCCTGGAGAAGAGAAGACTTAAGGGTGATTTAATGCTGTAATTGAAGCAGAAGAAGGTTCTTTTTCAGAGTCTTGGGGTGAGCTCTTCTGTAGCTCTCCTGAGATCCAAACAGGAGGAGGTGGGCTGACAGTGCAGCATGAAGGAGGTAGGTGGGTAAGAAAAGCTTTTCAATGGGCAGATTTCCCCCCCAATAATCTGAAAGGGAGACTATGAGTTTTTTCTAGAGATTTTAATCATCATCATCTCGAATGGTTCGGTGTGGTCCTGCCTGAGGCATAGTGGTGGGATATGTTTCTGGAGAAGGCGCCTTCTGCAAATCAGTGAAGGGCTGGCCCACCTGACTCTCAGAAATAGCTACTTTATTAGGATAACTACTCTTCCCATCAGTAAGAGCGTGAGGGACCCAAATAGTGAAGCCCCCAAGGAAGGTCTGCAACCCAGGTTTAGTAAGTAGGAATACAGACATATCAGTCCTGGGCACTGTGCCTCTCAACTCGAGCCATGGCTCACTGTGTGATCCCCTGGCACCTTCTGTAAGTGTTCTGTGTTGTGAATCTAGAAATTTGAGTGTGTTTAACACGTTTTCACTGGACACCCTCTATGTGGCAGTCACTGTGCTAAGTTCTAAAGATTTTTGTAAAACAAGTAAGATACACTCTGCCTTCAGGAGCTCAGACTCTAGGTAAGACAGCATGTAAAGGGGCAATGGCAGTGCAGGGTAGCATTGTCTTAGGAGCATTCCCCACCGGGTTCCCACAGGAGAGAGCCTCGCTTGGCCTTGTTGGGTCGAGACATTTCCAGTGGAAGTGGTGCTTAAGGTAAATCTAAAAAAGTGAGTAGGACCGGCCAGATGTATTTAAAATCAAAAGAACAACATTTAAGGTGATTCCAGGCATAAAGACTACCATGTGCCAAGACATGAAGGGCTAGGGAAGACTGGAGGTGACTGTGTCTAGAACTGTTCTATTAGTACAGCACTCACTCACCACATGTGGCTAATGAGCACTTGAAATGTGGTGTCTGAATTAAGATGTGCTTGAAGTGTAACACACACAGCTTTCAGCCTCAGTACAAAAAAGAACATATTTCACTAATTTTTAAAATTTATTATGTGTTGAAATGATAATATTTTAGATATATGCAGTTAAAATATGTCATTAAAACTCATTTCACCCATTTCATTTTACTTTTTTTTTAATGTGGTTACTAGAGAAATTTAAATTACACATATGGCTCACATTGGTGGTTTGCATTATATTTCTGTTGGAATGGCCTGGTCTATAATATAAGGTTTTGGAAGAAGTAAGGAAAGTGGTGGGAGTTGGAGCTGGAGAAGTATTTGTGACTCAGATTACTATAGAGCAGTAGACTGAAAATTTTTTTACTGTGTCCTACACTACTAGTATAAAGTACTTACTACACTGCAACCTGTTAGCTACATAGGTACATACATACTCAAACACACACATACACAGAAACATGCAAAAACTGAAAAAGTTCACAAGTTTACCCTTTTGTGTTGCAATGCAATTTGATGTTATCTATCCTATTCTATTTCATATTATTTTATTTTATTGTTTATTTTTATCCCCACCTGAGAGAGAGAGCAGATAGGGAGGGAGGAAGGGAGAGAGATATAGAAAGATAGATAGATAGATAGATAGATAGATAGATAGATAGATGATAGATAGATAGATAGATAGATAGATGATAGATAGATAGATATCAATGTGAAAGAGAAACCTCTATCGGTTGCCTTCCATATGTGCTCCCACTGGGGATGGAACCTGAAACCATTATGGTGAATGGGACAATGCTCCAACGAACTGAGCCACACAGCCAGGGCTCATAATATTTTAATGCTAGAAGAAACCTATTAAATTGATTTTAAAATCCACTAGTGGGCCATAGTTTACAGCTTTAAAAATGCTGAAACAGAATCTTATCCACTAATCTGGGTTTTATCTTTTGGTTACTAAAATATTTTTATCACTGTTGTGATGTTATTGGATTTATCTCTAGAGTTTGTTCATATATGTAGGGTGTATTGGGTAGAAGTAAGGAAATGACCAGAATGCAGCCATGACATTGGTGGTGAAGAGAAGGGGAAAGCTATTTAGAAGGTATATTAATTTCAGATTTAGTGAGTGATAGTATGTGGGAGAGGAGAGCAGTTGAGTCTTTGCTTTCTGGTTTTGAGTAGTGAGATTTAGTTGATGCCATTTATAGTGAGAATGTAGATAGAGCCAGATTGGGGAAGGTGAGGAGTTCGGGTTTAGACACATTGATTGGAGATGTCTGCTTGACGTCTAGAGTAAACCATTGAGCAAAGTCACAGTGTTTAGCTTACATATGAGACTGTAGGTATAAATGGGGTGAGCTAAGGACAGTGTGTGGAGTGAAAGGAGACTAAGGTAGAGGACTGAATTCTGAAAAAAATATGAATATCTGAAAAGCCAGAAGAGCCATGAAAAGGACAAAGTAGGAGAACATATCCTAGTGAAGCCAGGGAGGAGAGAGCATCAAGCAGGAGAGGATAGCTAGTCATTCTACAGAATGGCCAATGTGGGGAAAGGCTGGTCTGACTTGATATAGGAAGCTATTGGTAAGAAATGCTTCCATAGAGGCATATCATGGCACTCCAGTTGCAAGGCTGGTCTGACTTGATATAGGAAGCTATTGGTAAGAAATGCTTCCATAGAGGCATATCATGGCACTCCAGTTGGTTGAAAATTTAAAAGAAGAGATAGGATAGACTCTTACATAATTTTTCAAGAATTTTGGCTGGGGAGGGAATATGAGATTAAGGAAAGGAGAGAGGTAAGGAATAGGAATGCATGAATAAACAAAAGAATAGAGAAAGTGGAAGTTGCAACTCTGGGCAAGTGTTTTAGCTATTATTATTATTTTAAGAAGGGAAACATTTGAGAATTCTTAGAAATTGAACTAAATGAATCCATGGAGAAGGAGAATTTGAAGATTTGTAGATCAATTATGGGAGAGGATAATGAAGCAAAGCCCCTCACAAAAGAGAGGGGTCTTTTTTTAAAAAAATATATTTTATTGATATTTTACAGAGTGGAAGGGAGAGGGATAAAGAGTTAGAAACATCGATGAGAGAGAAACATCAATTAGCCGCCTCCTGCACGGCCCCCACTGGGGATGTGCCCGCAGCCAACGTACATGCCCTTGATCGGAATCGAACCTGGTACCCTTGAGTCTGCAGGCCAACACTCTATCCACTGAGCCAAACTGGTTAGGGCAAAGGGAGGGGTCTTATCACTAAATTAGAAGCAATGGAATTAACTATAATAATAAAAGCATAATATGCAAATCGACTGGCTGAACAGCAGAACAACGTTCCAGATGAAGCCAGGGCTACAAGGGCCTACTTGCACGAATTTCATGCATCGGGCCTCTAGTAGCTAAATGAAGAGTAAAGGCAGTACTAGATAGCAAAACATGAGAATGTGATGTTTGTGGGGATATGTGATGGGCTGCTGAGCAGAATAGAAGGACCCCACCCCCACCCTTAGAATCAGACGCTCTGTACAGCTGGTGGCATTAGAGACAAGGATGTGCCTTTCTTTTACAGAACTCATAGCCCAGATTCAGGACCAGAGAAGAAAGGTGGTGGGTTGATTCAGAGTGAGAGTCATGTCAGAGCTATAGCAGCTGAGCTAGACAGGGCAGGAAGGAAAGCAAAGCAAAAAGAGAATTGAGGAGTCAAGGGCCCAAGGCTCTTACTGAGGTCAAAGGTCAAGTGTATTTGGAATTAAAGAGGAGGAGAATGGAATGGACAGGAGATTGCAGCCAGGGTTTAAGGTTTTAAGATTCATTTTCTGAGATAGAGGCTTTATGGAGAATGGCATGTACTCAAGTTTATGATAATCCCACGAAAACAAGTGAGCGTGACATAGAACTATAGCTTTTGTTTGTTATTGGATGTTTTAGGCCTAAAATATTTAAAAATTTGGTCATTCCAGAGAATGTCCCTGGGAGTATTTTAGAATTTATTTGGATAACGAGAAGTGTGTGTGTGTGTGTGTGTGTGTGTGTGTGTGTGCGCTCGTCATTCTGTCCAGATACTTGGGATGACGGAAACCCCTGCCTTGTACAAAAGATCTCCATAGTGAAGACACAGTGAACTGTAGTTAAGGATTCAATTAAAAGATAAGTAGCCCTGCCTGGTTTGGCTCAGTGGATAGAGCGTTGGCCTGCGGACTGAAGGGTCCTGGGTTCAATTCTGGTCAAGGGCATGTACCTGGGTTGCAGGCACATCCCCAGTAGGGGGCATGCAGGAGGCAGCTGATCAATGATTCTCTCTCATCAATGTTTCTGACTATCTCTCTTCCTTCCTCTCTGTAAAAAAAAAAAAAATCAATAAAATATATTTTTTTAAAAAGAAGATAAGTAAGTGGTTATATTATTTTTATAAATTCTCAAAATTGACAAGTGCTTTGTAAATTATTAGAATATGATAAAATGCAAGGAATGCTAATATACTCAGGGAGCAGTAATGCTAATCCTAGTGGCAGGTACAAGTGAAGTGACATTTGTCAGTTGAATTCTGCTGTTATCCATTCACCTAGCAGAGCACAGATGAACCTACAAAGGGAGTAGATTCTATTAAGTTTTTCTATATCACTTATCTACTTCTTTTGCATTTGGGAGCTCAGATGTCAGTGCTGGGGAGATCTGGTGAGGTGCTAAAGAGTGAGATTCATCAGTCTCACTTCCTATGTGCTCCTTGCTAGAACATAATCCTCAACTTCACCCCCATTCGAGAAAAAGGACTCTGAGTTCTGTTTTAATATAGAACAAGATTCACAGTGCCAAGCCCTGGACAGTGCCAGAAGCTTCCTAAGCCTCTTAGCTATTCTGGCAACTGTTAGGAGGAGAACATTGCCCCGCATGTTGGCAAGCTTGTGTTTTCCGGGTGGTCCAAAAGTCCTGGGCCTTGGAGATCTCACTTTGGTGCTGTTTTTGTCATTGTTTCTTGTTTTTCAGGGAAATGATAGTTGCAAAAGCAAAAAAAAAAAAAAAAAAAAAGACCCAATGAAGACTTTCCTGAGTATTTTTCATTTCTTTCAATGGCAACTGGTGGGTTTTATGTTTCTTATTACTATTGTGCAAAGCATGATTTCATGTGATAGTCATGTTCCTGAATGTGCAACAACAGGAATACAATAAATGTGACCCTCAAATGTGAGTGGCAATAGAACAACCCAAGCCTGGCATATTACACTGTGAGATAATTTGCTCAAATCATGGAAAGGTTCTGGGATTTCTATTTGAGGAGCTAAGTCCTGCAGATCTTGACCCATTCTTCAAAACTAACGCCGTTTTAGTGCACAATGTGAGCTGTGCGGAACAACTCAGCTAGAGTGTCTTTTGTTTTTAAAGTAGAGAATGTTATTTTCTACCTTACAAATAATGTGCCTTACACATTGGTCATCCTGCAGTCCCTCAGACTCAACATTGCTTAGACAGGAAACAAATCTGAGACCACACCTGTATTTTCGTCCGGACATTTGTGTAAAGTCCACTTCTCTTTGGAAGATTGGTAGCTATTGGGCTGACAATTTCAGTGCCTACTGAGGGCTGGGGAGGGTAATGAATAGAGCAGTCCCCCAGTTCACTTCTCTGGCTTAGGCAATATCCTTTCTTTTTTTCTAAAGACAAAAAGGTATTTTTTCTTTTTAGTAAAAAATGTTATCCACTTGCAACTTAGGAGCGACATTAACATTATTTTGTGTGCTGTTCCATTCATTGTTTTTTTTTTCCCTGCTTAGGAAGTGAGGTAATGAAGGCGATGTATAGATCTTTCCCTCCAGCTAGATTAATAGGGTTGTCATCATGATCATTGTTATCTTCATCAATGAAGTACACTATGTTCATGGCATTATAAGAGGCATAGATTAGGCAAATTTTGCCTGTTACCATATATATCTCTTTCTTCTAAATCCCCGAATTCCTTAGAATTCATAGGCTAAGTATACTCACTGTCAACATCTTGAAGGTAACCCCCAAAGTCCAGAACATACAACAGTTCATAACTTGAATTGTATGGAGAAGGGTGACTCAGTCCAGGTGGGCTCCCAGACTGATGAACATTTGCATCTCAACTGGTTTTGCTGCCTTCTACTTGGTCACAGGAAGTCTTCGGAAGAAGTCCTTTGGAAATCCATCTAGATGACATTTGTAGAACCATTAGGCTCTAAAGGGCTCCTGTGTACTTTTCATTTGTATTTTACACATTTGCAAAGGAAATTAAACGCCAGGTTGGCATTTACAACTGGGACGTTGTGCATGTCCAGAAGCAGCACTCTTCTGAAGAATAGAATTCTCTCTTTCCTAATCAAAAATAGGAATGCTTTACCCATAACTAAATTATGCTATTATATTTTTAAAACATGCATGCATTTTTGATACATATTGAATACACTGAGATGAGAGATGGTATGGTATACCTGAATAAGCCAGGCCAGGAATTAGAAAGAATGGTGTTGATTCCCACTAAGTTAGTGGCCTTGAGGAAGTCGTCTAACTTCCAGAGTCTGGTTGCTGTCATTTGCTAAGTAATGTAGTTTTAGTTATAACTTCAGGATATACTTGGGGACTAGAGATTGTCCATCAGAATCCTCAAGCCCTATTGTAGGTTAATGCTCTGGGATGGCTTGGCACAGGAGAGAGCATTACCCTATTTTATGCCTGGCTCATAAAACTCTGAATTTCTTGCATTAAAAGAGGTGAGGCTATAGGAGGAAGAACACTTACTTATTTATTTTTTTAGTGAATGGTGTATGTTTCTAGATTCCTTCCTCATTTCTTGAAGTATCTCAGAACTTCCTAAACTTTGAGCGTTGGGGTCAAGAGATTAAAACTCAAGTCCCTCTGCTCTGATGCAGGTCCAAGGTGCCCGCCAGCTGACCCGTGCCACACACGCTCTATTGAGAGGCAACTCAGGTTTCCCTTCTGGTTGATAAATATCTTCTGAAGCTTCTGGAGTCGTTTCCTTTTATAACACTATAAACACAACGCAGGAAGCACCATCCAGGATGTCCATGGGCTGCCAGAGAATGTGATGCTCGGGGTGGCGATGCTTGAAAATAGATGTGACACAAGCAGAGAAACGAAGAGGGTGTTGTCCATTCTCAGGTGGCCACAGAGGCGAGTGCTCAGCAGCCGCTGTAGGTGTGGGGTGAAGGGGTGTTGGCCTTTGGTGGCCACATCTCACGCACCACCCTGGACCCTGCATGCTCTGGAGTTCACCCCTGGGCGCTGAAGCTTCCTGCGCGGCTGCTTCCATGGCAGATGCATCAGAAACCCCTCAGGCTCTCCATGGCTCTGCTGTCTTTTCACAAGAAAGATTCAAGTGTGGCAATTAACTTCCTTCCTCTGTAAGCCTTTTTCCTCTTCCTTTGGCCTTTTTTTGGGGGCAAATTTATTCATTTCTCCATTTTATTGACTCCATTTTGAGTTCTCCATCTTCAGAGAGGGATACTATTCAGCCTGGCAGAACAAATTTATTTGAAATGCATGTATATTTCATAATTCCCTTCCACCCCTCCCACCCTGACTTCCTTCCTCTGTAAAAGTTCTGTGAGAAAAAAACAACAACACAAAACTTCCTTCTGAGCTCTGGTGCAAACATCTTTACTATGATAGTAATTGACATTTGTATCATTTCTTACTCTTTATTATTATAAAAATATATTTTTATTGATTTCAGAGAGGAAGGGAGAGGGAGAGAGAAAGAAATATCAATGATGAGAGAGAATCATTGATCGGCTGCCTCTTGCACGCCCCACACTGGGGATCGAGCCCACAACCCAGGCATGTGCCCTGACCGGGAATTTTAACTGTGATCTCCTGGTTCATAGGTCAATGCTCAATCACTGAACCATGCTGGCCAGGCTCTTAGTTATTCTATTGAAAATATTGCAATAGCTGTTACTAATATTAAGTAAAAAATCCTATAACACGGAGAAGTATTGTGATACAATTGTATGCATTTTTAAAAAACTATGCGCCTAATCTGAGGTCATTATCAATGTCCAAAAGTTTTATTTGATGCACAACATCATGGTAGTTTAACCTGCATGGCAGTCTCTAAGGATCTGGGACGCATTCCACCCTACCTCATTCTTCTCAAACTGTGTGGTTTAGTTACTGTATAATAAAACTGGTTTAATGTGTGTAGTTTGAAGAAGCCAGTTTCAATATAAAGATTTTATGAATGTCAACTACCATATTACTTTACAGCCCACCAAAATCATGTAGTTTTGGCATATACCCTGGCTAACTGCTCTGATTTATTTAAGGAGGAAAATAGCTTCATTTCTAAAGGAAGGAAAGGCAAAATAATAGCCAATATCAGAAAATGGATTAAGGGCAGAGAGCAACATCCCTGGCCCTGAGCCCACCTTGGGAGGCCCGTGTGACCCCAGCAGGAGGCCACAGCTCTGTAGAGCTGAGCCTGCCTTTGAGGCTTTTCCAAGCTGAGGGCTGAGCTAATATGGGAAGTTCCTGCTGAGGGTATCCTGTGCATAGAAAAGGTGCTGATTGAATCTTTATTGATCAAGCTATTAATTAAATTCTAAGAGACCAAAATTGGCACTCAGTCCATCTGAATTCCAAGGGAAGTAGTACAATGTTTACACAAATAAACTGACCTAAGTTATGAGCAAATAAAAATGTTGCACAATTTAAACATCACCTCAAGTTGAATCCCCAATTCAAGAATGAGGGTATTAGTTTTTCTCTTTTATGAGGTTTTATTTAAATGCCTAAACAATGTGGCATTTAATAATTGCAACTTCCTCAAGTCCTTCAAAACAAAGGTCTGTTTCTGTGGTTTGGCCTTTTCTTTTCTTTTCCCTTTCTTTGTGTGGATGGCTGAGTCCTAATAAAATCATTGCTTAAGGTAAGAAATACCTGGACTATTTTATAAGATGTAGACCATGTTGATGTGGTGCCAGATCAGTGCATGAATCTGCATATATCACCGAGAGCCTTCTGCGAGCTGGGATTGTTCTTCTTGGGTGGACACAGGTGAACAACACTGACATGGTTCATATCTTTAAGGGGCTCAAAGCTTGTTGAAAGGAGTTAAGTAAACATATGCTTGCATGGGTACATGGTTGTAAGTGCTACAACAGAAATGTTGAGGACACAGTGATGAAAACTAGTGCCTAGATGCGGTGATCAGGAGAGGCCTCTCTGAGGAGCTATGTGTTAGGCTGAATCTTCGAAAAAGAATCAGAAGCAGCCTGTGTTCAGATATGAGTGCCTTGAGGTATGTTGCAGTCAGAGAACGGGACATTTCAAGGCCTCTGAGGCATGTACAGGCAACTAAGGTTGGCGGTGTGGCTGCATTGCGTGAGCAAGGAACTGGAGTTACGGCTGGAAGACAGCATTTTGTTGAGTGAATGGAGAGCCTTTTCTGTGTTGAGAAGAGTTGGAGATGATATGTACATTGTTGAATATCACTTGATAACATGTAGAGTGTGGGTTGGCAGAGAATAGGAGGAAAATGGGAGGGTAGTGAGAAAGCTTTGCACTAGTCCAGGTGAACCATTTGATCCATGACAGTAATGATGCAGATGAGTGGTTAGGGGCTGGAGTGATGGCTGAAAAGTGGAATGGATTAGGAACTACAGATTGCTAGTTATAAAAATAATCATTGGGCCCTGACCAGTGGTCTAAGTGGTTAGATTATTGACCTGCAAATTGGAGGGTCTCATGTTTGCTTCCCTGTCAAGGGCAGGGCATGTACCTGGGTTGTGGGTTTGCTCCCTACCCCTCAGTTGGATGCATGCTAGAGGCAACCAGTCGATGTGTCTCTCACACCCATGTTTCTCTCTCTCACCCCTCCCTTTCCTTCCCTTTCTCTCTTCTACTCTCTCTGAAAAGCAATGGAAAAAATATCCTCAGGTGAGGATTAAAAAAATAATAAAATAAAAAGTCATTGGGTATAAAATACAGCATAGGGAATATAGTAAAAAATATTATAGCTATGGTGTCAGATGGGTACTCAACTTATCAGGGTGATCACTTTGTAGGGTATATAAAGGTCTAATCATTGTGTTGTACATCTGATACTAATATATAGTAACATTGTATATCAACTGTAATTGAAAAATAAACCAATATTAATAAAAAAGATATACGTGGAATTACAATCTGATAGACTAGTTAGGAAGATGAGGAAAAGGGAGAAGCACAGAATGACTTCCAGGATCCTGGTGTATGTAAATGGTGGTGACATTTACTGAGGTGCAAAGTGTGAAAGAGAAACAGTCTAGGTGAAGGAGGAAGGTGGAGAATTGTGGTCTGTTTAGGACAAGTAGAATTTCACGTGCCTGTGAAATATCCAAATGGAGGTATAAGTGGTTGCATATAAAAGTCTGAACTTTGCCTGCGAAATTTGGGATAAATGTTGTAGTTATCATTATACTGATGGTGTTTAAAACCATGGAGAGAAAGAGAAGGCAATGAACAAAGACACAAAGGCCCGAGGCAAGCTCTGGACTGGACTCTCCCACATACAAAAGTCAAGTAAAAGAGGAAGAGTTTGCAAAGGAGACTGAGAAGCAGCAGTCAGAGGGTGAGGTGAAGAAAAGAGTGATGTCATGCAGGTGAAGAGTAGAAAGTGTTTTGAGATTAGAGAGGGAATGCTAATATTGAGATATGAGTCTCATGACTGAAAAAAAACATCCCTTGGATTTAACATGGTGAAATTAGTTACAGTGACCTTACTGAGTGGTTTCAAAGAAGGGAATAGTGGTCAGAAGCCAGAGGGGAATGGCTGATGAGTAAATGGGAGGTGGGGAGTATAGACATCAAGTAAATTCCACTTTTGTGAGAAGATGGATTATGAAGAAAAGCCAATAAATGAAAAAAATAGCTGAGAAATAATAAGGAGGATTTTAAAAATATGTTTGCCTTCAATAGGTAAGTGGATAAATAACTTGTTGTAAATCCAGACAGTGGAATGTTATTGAGGAGAGAGAGAGAGAGAGAGAGAGAGAGAGAGAGAGAGAGAGAACTATCAAGCCATGAAAAGACTTAGAGACGCCTGAAACAAGCCAGTCTGAGAAGGTTATATAATAATATCTGGCCCTGCCAAGGCATTAGGGGTGAGTTAATTAAATGTTTGACCAAATATAGAAAGCTAATTTTTAAGTTGATGATTTTGTATGGCCCGCGAATGATGTTATAAATATCCAAATGGCCCGTGAAAGAATAAAGGTTCCCACACCTGCTGTATGATTTCAACATTTTGGGAAATCCGAAAATATGGAGACAATAAAAAGATCAGTGGTTTCCGGGTGGACGATTTCAGTGTTGTAGGGATCCCTAGAACGCCTTCCTTTGGTGATGGGTACTAGGCTCAGCTTTCCAACAGTTCCCACCAAACACATCCTCTCCTTAAAATGCATTCTCAGTCTTTTCCTACTATCCTCAGCGATGGGGGTATTTAAATGTCATGAAATCACTTTCCCTCTTTTCTTTGAACATTTTCATTCTGGTTAACACTTCATACTGGAATTTTCAGTTCTATCATTTCCTGGTACCTCACATCAAAGTTCCATCAAGTTAATAGCCTTTATAATCGGCTTGTATAATGTTTTAAGTGAGCCTTGGTGCATAACTGAGGAGCACCGTGATGGAGAGCACCCAGATTCAGATTTATAAGCAATTAGTCTAGGCATGTGAGAGGTGGATGTGTTCCCAAAGGGATGACTTTATTGAATGAGCTTCAATAAAGTCTAGGATCCCTGCTGGGCAATAAGAACCACTGAAGACAGGGGAGGACTGAGGGGTAGGGAGGAGGTGGTGGATACATTAAAGGTCCCAGTGAGGTTGGAGAATGTTGTAGTGGAAGTACTTGACCAGATGCGCTAGGCAGAGAGGAGGTGGTGGTAAGAGCGAATTGTTTACTGTTAGCAGTAAGGGCCAGCGGATGACGCTAGGAGGCATGGCAGGGCGAGAATGGTGAAACAGGTGGCCAGGCACTGAGAAGCCAGATGACGGGTGGCTCATCTTCAGGTTGTTGCAGTCTGCGTGAACGCGGGGTTGGACAGAGGTGGGAAGATGGAACTGAAATGTCCTAAGCGGACAAGGGGTAGCGACCACAAAGTTGGTAGAAACACCGCAGAGATATAGAGTACAGGGTAAACCATGTGCATGGTGTGAGGCTCAAAGGAGCACGATTTTTGTAATACCGAAGGGGAGGAATGGTAAAAGTGAGAAAGGAGGTGCTAGGGAGATACCAACAAGATGCCTCTGAAGAAACATTTTAAGATGCCACCATGCATTATGAATTCTGAAATGAGTACACAATTCAAGAGAGAAAGGTACACTGCAGTAGCAAGGACATAGGCACAGCCAGGAAACCAGCTTACTACAAATTATGCCGTTTCTGCAAATAAAACTGGCTGTGTGAACTGGGACAAATCACTTAAAAGCCTGAATGCCAAACCTCTACATTGAAAGAGTAGCTTACAGAGCACTTTCGTTCCCAAGCCATCATTTTGTAGGGATAACTACCCTATGTGTTCAACTTCCTTTTCTTTTTTTGTTTTTTTACAGTTAGTAAATTAAGGTGCAGAAGCATTAACTAATTTGTAGAAAAAGTAGTATTGGACCTGAATGTAGATATTCTGGTACCAAGTCATGTGCCATCCATTTCTACTCTGTAGCCATCCTGTCATCTTTCACTTTGGGTCCAGCAGTGCCCATCTGCACTAGTAAAACTGGTCTTTTGAGTAAAAACAAACAAACAAAACAATCACAAACCTTTGTCTGTATATTGTTAGCCCTAAAAACATTTTTTAACTGGAGTTTTAAAATATTTATTAGTATTTAATGTATTTGTGAGTGAATCTTTGTATATTAATGATATATCTAGTGATATAGTCCCTATGTTTAAACAAAAAGAAACCTAGCTGTGTCTTACACACATAGATTATTTGATATCTTAAACTGGTCACTCCCCTGGAAAAAAAGAAAATGTTGTACAACTTGTTAATATTTCTACACTTGCAACTTTGAGTGTGAGGGACTTTGGGAGGTCTAGTCCATTGGAATGCGTAGGCAGAGAATAAATGTGGTCCCAGAGTGGGAACTGCTCTTTTAATTCTGAAGAGGACTGAGATGCCAGCCAATGTAGTGCTTACGGCTATATGTCCCAAAATATATTTACTACTGTTTTTCCATGTTTATTTATGCTTTATTGTGAAAGAGTATCTTTTTTTTCAATCTTGTAATGCAAATAATTCTTTTCCATTGTTTTATTCTGCCTTATATTACTCTCACTTTATAAAACATTCCCAATCTCTATGAACAGTTAACCATCCCACAAGTGACCTTGTACGTAAGCGTGCTCAGGAGTCCTATTAAACATTTAACAAGCCCCCGAGAAAATTGTATGCAGGTGGATCAGAGCAAGGCTCTTTAAAATCAGTATACCTGAATGACAATTTTGCATATTTTTTTAGATCTGGTGCATTTGTCATTTGGTCAAGCTCAACGTCTTAAACTAACCAACATAAGAAATAGAATTAAAAAATGAGAAAATTACTTCCTCATTTTGTTCCTATCTGTCCCAAACTGCAGAACAAAAGTAGAATCCCCATTTTTGTTTATTTGCATTTTGATGTAATTTTAATCCTTTAGTTTTTAAATATTATGAAACGAGATTAAGTGGTATCTGCATTATTTTAACCAGTTGTTTTAATACAGTGGAAAAAAACTACACATCTGTGAAAATACAAGGGTGTGGTTGTCATTGATAAACTCTAGAAAAACTCTGGATGCACTTACTGCATAAGTACCAGGTTCAAATTATTGAAGAGTTTATTATATGATAAAGGTTACAAATGAGTGGCTTAATATATGTCAAAATGTTTTCTCTTTCTTGTGATCTGAATCACTGTTTCAGAATATATTCATTGAAGAATTTTGTAACAAATACATAATGTGAGTATGCACATTTTCAGTTATAGTTATTTTAATGTTAAATTTGAATTCACACATTTTTAGGACAGCAGGCTTATATAAGGGAATAGAAGTACCTTTATTTTGTCAAGTGACATATAGAGGAGAGATAGGGTGAAACTGATTATATGCTCATTGTAAGTTTTGAAGTAGAAATGCATACTAAGGTGGAGATTTGCATTTTGATTAATCCTGTTTATCTAGATCCCGCCCCCCTCATTTTTAGCTTCTTGAGCGCACCTAAGGCATGCACTAGCCTTCACTTGCAAATTCTTGAAGCCTTCCCAAAGCAGATGACCCTCAAAGTTGCTTATAAAACTCTGTACCTCTGTCCTGTCCCTACAAGGTTTCCTGTTGTAGGCTCAAAGGGATGTTGGGCTCATTCCTCCAATGTCCCTCTGCCAGCTGATGTGAAGGAAGTGGCAGAAGAAGAAGAAGTAGAAGAGGTTAAGAGATCAAGGAAGAAGTCTGGCCTCCATTATCTAAAAATCCTTAAATGATTAAGGGCATGAGAAAATTGTGATAAGGAAGGTAGAAAAGCCCATAATGAGAAGTGAAATCCAAAGTGACCACTTGTAAATGAAAATGATATGTCACAACTTGTATTGCCAGGAACTTGGACTCTGACACAATCAGTTACTAAGTAAACGATTATTATATAAAGGTTGAGCAAATGGAGAAATTAAATGCATGTCTTTATTTCAGTCATGCTATATGTAGACAGGTGCATGTAGCATAAGACTTGACACCAATAAACACACATTTTCTGAGGATTTGGGGCCAAATATGAAGTTTTGTATTTTTTAGGTCCACTACTATTCAATATGTGAGGTTCTTAGAACCACTGAAATAGTGATAATCTGAGAAGCCTGTGAGAATTGGAAAGACAGTGGTGGGAGTGGGTTTTGGCACTTTAAAAGCAGGTTATGTGCAACTTCAAGTCTCAAGGTAAGAACTTTTCTAATACTGAAATGGTATCTCAAGATACTCATCTAAAATGCTCTGAAGTCACCGAATAAGGAAGTTATTGTGCTACGAAATCTTTCAATGCCAATGAGACTAGGCTTTTCTGGATAAAATGCCCATAAGCTTGACTATGGCATACATCACCCAAGAAAAATCTAGGTCTGGTTTTAATGTTGATATTTAGCCTTTGGCTTGGTTCAAATGCTCTCAGTAATTTCAGGCTTAAATCCTCGCTTGTGTAAAGCTCTGCAAATCTCACAGCACTTAAGAGTTATATGAAAGACAGACCTGCAGTCATCTGGAATTCTCATTCGAAACCTGGGGCAACCAGGGCTCTTTATGAGAATCAATTTGCTGTTTTGTGCCTGCTCTTTAGAATTGTGTGAATAACCTTGTCCATAAGACATTCACTTGAAACCATGTTTCTGGATATTTGGAATAACTTGTAAGTATTATTCCTGACATTAAGGTTAGCTTCCCCCCCCCCCCCTCCACTCCCAATACAACATTCTTGCGCTATCCCTGAAAATTAGGTCATTTAATCCTCTTTTGTAAGGTTCATTACCTTAGAGAGTCGTCCTGAATTCCCTATACTCAGAGAATTCTGCCTGGGAGTCCATAAAGATGAAATAAAGCATTCTGAAAATTAAGGGGGACCAATTAAGAGATTCATCATGGAAAAACACTTGCTTCTGGTTCCTAAGGAGAAGACTACACTCCTCCCATTTCCCATCACCAGCCAGCTCCTCTGCTTCCTAACCACGTCACAGGGCGAGCTCCAATTCCGTGCCTTCCCTAACCCCTTCTTTTTGTTGTTGTTTGTTGATTTATAGATGCTAACCATTCTGACAGGTGTGATGTGATATCTCATTGTGTTTTTCATTGAATTTATTGAGATTACATTGGTAACTAAATAAGTTTCAAGTGCACAGCATCTGTTTATTGTAATTGTGTTCAACACCCATAGTCTAGTCTTTTTCTGTCACCATTTATCTATCCCCTCCTTTACTCTCTTCTACCTGTCTCAACACCCCCCCCCCCCCCCCCCCGCCTCCAGTAATCACTATCCTGATATCTGTGTCCATGAGGTTTTTTTTGTTTGTGTGTTTTTCTGTCACCATTTATCTATCCCCTCCTTTACTCTCTTCTACCTGTCTCAAACCCCCTTCCCTCCGGTAATCACTATCCTGATATCTGTGTCCATGAGGCTTTTTTGTTTGTGTGTTTTTATTTTTATTTTATTTTTTTGCTTAATCCCCTTCACCTGTTTCATCCAGCCTCCAATCTCCCTTCCCCCAGGGACAGCTGTCAGTCTGTTTTCTGTATCTATGAGTCTGTTTCTACTTTGTTTACTTTGTTCATTAGATTCTACATATAAGTGAATCATATCTATTTGTGGTTCTCTAACTAGCTCATTACACTTAGCATAATAAATACCCTCTAGGTCCATCCATGCTGTCTTGAAAGGTAAAGTTTTCCCTCCTTTTACAGATGAATAGCATTTTATTGTGTAATCCACTTATCTACTGAGGAACACTTAGGCTGCTTCCAAGTCTTGGCCATTGTAAATAATGCTGCAATGAACATAGGGGTGCATATATTCTATCGAATCAGTGTTTTGGGATTCTTCAGATATATCCCTAAAAGTGGAAACCCCTGGATCAAAAGGCAGTTTCAATTTTAATTTTTTGAGAAAACTCCATACTGTTTTCCACAGTGGCTGCACCAGTAGGTATTCCCACCAACAGTATAAGAGGACTCCATTTTCTCCAAATCCTAGTCAACACTTGCTGTTTATTGATTTATGGATGATAGCCATTCTGACAGGTGTGAAGTATAGCTCATTGTGGTTTTAATTTGCATTTCTCTGATGATTAGTGACATTGAACATCTTTTTATTTGTCTATTGACCATCTGTATATCCTCTTTGGAAAAGTGTTTATTCAGCACCTTTTTCCATTTTTTAATTGGATTGCAGGGTTTTTGTTTGTTTGTTTGTTTTTGGTGTTTAGATGTACAGGTTCTCTATAAATTTGGATAGTAACCCCTTATAAGATGTATCATTGGCAAATATGTTCTCTCATTCAGCGAGTTGTCTTTTGATTAGTTGATAGTTTGCTTTGCTGTACAAAACCTTTTTAGTTTTATGTAGTCCCATTTATTTATTTTATCTTTTGTTTCCCTTACTTGAGGAGGTATATCAGGAAAAAAATATTGCAAGAAATGTATGATATTTTCCTGTCTATGTTTTCTTCTAGGATTTTTATGGTTTTAAATCTCACCTGTAAGTCTTTAGTCCATTTTTAGTTTACTATTGTATATTAGAGGCCCAAATCAGTTTTGGCCTGATTGCAGCAGGTCAGGCCGAGGGACCTCACCGGTGCACGAATCCATGAACTGGGCCTCTAGTATGCATATAGGATCTTTGGTTAATCTCTTCCTGCCCTCCCCATCCCTCCTTCCCTCAGATTCATCAGTCTGTTCCATGTTTCCATGTCTGTGCGTTGAGCCTCTGCCTCCTGGTGGTCAGTGTGTGTCATAGCTACCGGTTGAATGGTCAAACGGTTGTTCGGTCAATTAGGCTTTTATATATATAGACTAGAGGCCCGGTGCACAAAAATTTGTGCACTCAGGGGGAAGGGGAGGTCCCTCAGCCCGGCCTGTGCCCTCTCGCAGTCTGGGACCCCTCGGGAGATAACGATCTGCTGGCTTAGGCCTGCTCCCGGGTGGCAGAGGGCAGGCCCAATCCCTAGGTGCAGCCCCTGGTCGGGCTCAGAGCAGAGCTGATTGGGGAGTTGGGGCGCCGACCCTGTCATACACAGAGCAGAGCGATCAGGAGGTTGTGATTCCACCCTCAGTCACGTTCAGGGTAGGGCCGATTGGGGGGGTTGGGGCACCATCCCCTGTCACACTCAAGGCAGGGTAGATGGGGAGGTTGTGGCGCCACCCCTGTCATGCACAGAGCAGGGCCCATCAGGGGGGTTGGGGCTCTGTACCCTGTCACACACAGAGCAGGGCCAATCAGGGGGTTGGGGCGCAGCCCCCTGTCACGCACAAAGCAGGGCCCATCAGGGGGTTGGGGCACCGCCCTCTATCACCCACAGAGAAGGGCTGATCAGGGATTTGGGGTGCCGCCACTCTCACACTCAGGGCAGGGCCGATGGGGAGGTTATGGCTCTACCCCGTCACACACAGAGCTGGGCCCGTGGTGGGGTGGGTTTGGGGCGCCGCACCCTGTCACACACAGAGCAGGGCCGATCAGGGGGTTGGGGCACCACACCCTGTCACACACAGAGCCGCAGGGCGATCAGGGGGTTTGGGCGCTGCCCCCTGTCACCCTGATCCCGGTGCCGGCTCCGCTGATCCCGGTGCTGGGAGACATATTACCCTTTTACTATATAGGGTAGAGGCCTGGTGCATGGGTGGGTGCCGGCTGGTTTGCCCTGAAGGGTGTCCTGGATCAGGGTGGGGTTCCCCACTGGGGTGCCTGGCCAGCCTGGATGAGGGGATGATTACTGTTTGCAGCTGGTCACACACCCTTCAGGGTGGGGGTCCCCACTGACATGCCTGGCCAATCTGGGTGAGGAGCTGAGGGCTGTTTTCAGGCTGGGGGTGACTGAAGCTCCCAACCGCTCCTTTTTTTCTCTCTCTTTTTTTTTTTTATTCTGGGCCAACTTTAGCTTTGAGGCTTGGCTCCAGCTCTTAGGCCTCCGCTGCTGAAAGTAGGTTTCTGGCCTTTGTTTACAATGTTGCGATCCTGGTGGCTGAAGCCTGGCAGGTTTCTGGGGTTTTGTTTAGCTTCTATGTTTGTTACATAGTTGCTTGCAGCTCAGAGGCCAGCAGCGGCAGGCGGGGAACGTTGGAGTCCTCCATCACTGAAGCAAGCAAGCCTCATGTTAGTTTCAAGCTGCCTGGCTGTCGGCTGCCATCTTGGCTGGCAGTTAATTTGCATATTGCCCTGATTAGCCAATGAGAAGGGTAGCGGTTGTATGCCAATTACCATGTTTCTCTTTTATTAGATAGGATGGTGTAAAGAGCTGGTCTAGTATCATTTTTTACATGTATCTGTCTAATTTTTACCAAACCACTTATTGAATCTTATTGAATACACTGTCTTTACCCCATTGTATGTTCTTACCTCCTATCTCAAATGTTAATTGACTATAAAGGCATGGATTTATTTCTGGGATCTCTAATCTGTTCCATTGATCTATATATCTGTTTTTATGCCAGTACCATGCTGTTTTGATTACATAACCTTGTAGTATCGTTTGATATTAGGTAGTGTGATACCTCCAACTTTATTCTTCTTTCTCAAGGTTGCTGATACTATTTGGGGTTTTTTGTGGTTCCATATAAATTTTTGGAATATTTGTTCTAGTTCTGTGAAATATGCCATTGGTATCTTGATAGGAATTGAATTGAATCTATAGATTGCTTTGGGTAGTATGGACATTTTAATGATGTTAATTCTTCCTATCCATAAATATGGTATATACTTCCACTTATTTGTGTCTTCCTCAAGTTCTTTCTTCAGTATTTTATAAGTTTATGAGTACAGGTCTTTTACCTCCTTGTATAAATTTATTCCTAGGTACCTTATTTTTTTTGTTGCAGTTGTAAATGAGAATGTTTTCTTAGTTTCTCTTTCTGATAGTTCATTACAGGTATATAAAAATACCACCAATTTCTGAAAATTAATTTTGTATCCTGTTACTTTACTGAATTCATTTATCAGTCCTAGTAGCCTTTTTTTATGGAGTCCTTAGGGTTTTCTGTATAGTATCATGTCTTCTGCAAATAATGACAGTTTTACTCCTTCCTTTCCAATTTGGATGCCTTTTATTTCTTTTTCTTGTCTGATTGCTGTGGCTAGAATTTCCAGTACTCTGTTGAAAAAGAGTGATAAAAGCAGATACCCCTGTTTTGTTTCTGATTTTAAGGGAAATGCTTTTAGCTTTTGTCTATTGGTGTTGGCTGTGAATTTGTCACAAATGGCCCTTATTTTGTTGAAGTATATTCACTCTATTTCCACTTTGCTGAGACATTTCTTGTGACACTGCTTCTCATACAGGTTAGATTTGTGTGGTCAGCATTTTATAGTCAGATCAGGTGATGGGATTCTCCTGGCTTCTCATTAGTGTTCACTTCATAGACACATTGAAGCTGTGAAGAAGATTGGTTATAACGTACAGCTCGAACTGTCTGCCTTGCTCACTTATCCCTCTCGCCTTTTCTCTTTCTTCCTGCCTTTATTTATTTATTTTTCATTCCAAGTGCCAAAAACTATTCTAAGTTTTCTAGACAAACAAAATATATGAGTGAACAAAATATATAAGAATCCTTGTCATCATGTAATTTACGTTATGGTGGGGTGAGGCAGAAATATACACAATTAAAATATGTATCTTTTCGGGGCATGCTAAGATAAAAATAAAGCAGGCAAGGGGTTTAGGGCATGAAGGGAGAAGAGGACTGCAACTTTAACCAGGTAGTTCACTAAGACTCTACTAATAACTTGACATTTATGCAAACCATTCGGGTTTCTGGAGGAAGAGTATTCAAAGCTGGGGAAGAAGCACCTGCCTATATGCTGACCCAGCCTTTGAAAAAGAGCAAGGAGGTGGTGAGACTGGAGTAGAATGAGAGGAAATTAATAGGAAACATGTTGAGCTAGGGCCTGATTAGATTTTATATATTTTTTATGTTTTTACTTTGAATAAGATGAGAACCCTCAGGAAACAACAGAGGAACTACTGCCCAGACCAGTGATGGCGAACCTTTTGAGCTCGGCGTGTCAGCATTTTGAAAAACCCTAACTTAACTCTGGTGCTGTGTCACATATAGAATTTTTTTGATATTTGCAACCATAGTAAAACAAAGATGTATATTTTTGATATTTATTTTATATATTTAAATGCCATTTAACAAGGAAAAATCAACCCAAAAAATGAGTTTGCGTGCCACCTCTGACACGCGTGTCATAGGTTCGCCATCACTGGCCCCGACTGTCTGGGTTTCAGTTCCAGATTTGCCACTTACCAGCTGTGTGGCCTTGGGCACAATACTTCACCTTTCTGGACCGCAGTTGTCTCCTCTGGAAATATGGATGCTAATAGTACCTTCTTCAAAGAATTATGATGATGAAATGAGTTCATTTAAGTCAAGCACTTTGTACAGTCCCTCATAGATCATAAGCATTCTCTTTGTGTTAACTAGCTGGTTGGCCTCTGGAATCACCAGATGCTGTTTGAAGAAGTGACTATAGGGGGAACCAAAATAGGGGCAGGGACAGCGCTTAGGAGACTGTTTGTGTAATACATGTAAGAGATGACAGGGGTTCATACCAGGGTAGTAGGAGGGGAAGTGGTAAGAAATTATTAGATTCTAGATATGTTTTGAAAGTAGAATCAATGAGATCAGCTGTGAGATTGGATGTGAGAGGAAGAGCAGAGTGAAGGAAGGCTTTAGGCTTTTGCCCTCAGCAAACTGTCATTTACTAAAAGGGAGGAAGAATATGTGAGAAGCCATTTTGGGGGCAGGGTGAGAGGGATCAGATATTATTAAGCAGTAAGATAAGAACATGTTAAGTTTGATGTACCTCTTGGTTATTTAAGCAGAGTTGACTGGGAAGAGGCTGCCTTTGTTACCGAGCAAAGCGGGCATCCAATGGAGCCCAGACTGAGGGAAGGGTGGATCCCCCAGAGAGAGGAACCACCATAAAAGAAGGGAATCCTTCAAGCATTTTGAGAATTGAAATTACAGTTTGGAGGAATGGAGCCTTACCTTAAACAACACAGACTGACCAATGACTTGAATTCTATTGCCTGTGCAAAGCAACTTATAATGAATAAAAAAGCAAATAAACAGCCAAAATCAATTTCTTTAAGAGCCCATTACATAATACTGTCTCTTTAAAAGTTAGATCAGAATCTCCTTAATGCTGCCTCTCTGAATTCCACAACTATGATAACTACATTCTTCTACCTTCTCCTTTATTGCTGTAAAAATAAAACAGATATTATTAAGTGGTAAGATAAGAACTTGTACTGTACTTTGATACACAGCATATAAAATGCAATCTTAAGTGATTGGTAACTGTGTTCCTTAATTGATTTATGTGTATTTTAGAAAGCTTTTAAATAATTTTATATGATAAGGATAGCTGTAGTTGATTAAAATGCTGCATATGACACTTTCTATAAAATGTTGGAAATTGGACCTTTTTTCATGTGTTAGCTTTATCTTTTTTAATTTGATTTCAAGCACTTTGAAAACATTGAATATTTATGTTCTTTTTATATTCAGGACTCAAGATTTTGATGACTTATAATTGCTGATTGCTTGCAATTTTAAGAAAACTCAAACACTGGCCTATTATATAACTCCATAATCATCTCCCAATCAAAATTCTCATGGGGTTGAGTTAATTTTGTTATTAGGTATTTAATTCTTGCTTTGCTTGATTTGGGTTAGATAACTACTCTATTATGTAAACTTTATTACTTTGCTTTTTCTCCATCACAACCTATAGTTAATTTCAGTCATAACTTTCTCTTCACTCTCTTCTTGAATACTTTTTTAAAAAGGCTTTTAACCAGAAATTTTTATGCTTAAATTCATCTCAAGGCACTCTTTTCAAGGACGTTTTAGCAAATTATGTTTAGCAATGTGTCTATTTTATAGAGGAAATAAACTTTTCTAAACTTTGAAAATTTAAAAGTAATTAATTTTGTGCATGGATAATTCTTGAGTTGATGAATTATAGATTGGAAATATCCATGTGTTAGGTAGTTTTTAAATGAGGAATTGTGTATCTTTTAAAGTAGAATAATATGGAAATGGTGAGTTCAACAAATCACCCTGAAGTCACATACATTTTTTTAAAAAAATATGGGTTTTTGTAAATCATGCTTTCTTATTAATAGATGTAGAACTATGTTGTTATGTAGTTTTAGACTTGCATTTTTTTGATAGAAAACTTAAAGGAATGGAATGGTAGAGCTGCTTTAGAGCATGGTATGACAGTTTATAAAAAATTAAACACAGAATCACCATATTATCTACCAATCTACTGCTGGGTATACACCCAAAATACTTGAAAGTAGGGGTTCAAATAAATGTGTGTACACCTATGTTCATGGCAGCATTATTCACAGTAACCAAGTCAAGTGTCCATCAGTGGATGAATGGATAAACAAACAATGAAATATCATTCAGCCTTAAAAAGGAAGGACATTCTGGCTCAGACTACAATTTTGGAGACATTGTTCAAAAGACTAGAAGAGGATGAGATTATCTTCCTGGAAAGGCAGGGAAGACTTCAGAGAGGAAGTGACATTCATATTTGATCATAAAAGGGTGAGTGGACCTTGTCAAGCAGATGATAATGGAAAATCTTCCCAGGCAGAGAAAATGGCTTAAACAAGAGTAGAGTAAGGGGATTGTTTGTGTGTGCGCACGCGTGTGCACATATACATTTATTCCAAAGTCAAACCTGAATAATTTGGGGATTATCTACTATCTTTGGTCCACACCACTACTTTTTTCTTAATGTATGTAATTGAAAAATTACTTTAATGACATAGGACCTTTTAGAATAAGCCTTTATGCCTGGTATTTGCACATTGGATTTTTCCAGTCTTTCCCCAATGCTCATGGTCCGAGGAACA
The DNA here is from genome assembly GCF_964212035.1 of Myotis nattereri. Lineage (NCBI taxonomy): Eukaryota > Metazoa > Chordata > Mammalia > Chiroptera > Vespertilionidae > Myotis > Myotis nattereri. Next base: position 24,019,855 of record NC_138087.1, on the reverse strand, counting down.
CCTAGTAAGGAATTTTTCATTTGCTCTAGAATCACCCAGTTCCACCTCCCACAAAGATAGTCTGGTCAGGATACTTTGGGGCCACCAACAGAATAGCAAGTTGCCAAAATAAATGTTTTCCATCAAGATTTCACACTTGCACTTAATGAAATAGACATTTTCCAAACAGTTTCTTTAAAGCTAAGTTTTTCTTTAAGATTTGTAATGAAAATATTTCATGACCTGTTGACATATTCATATGGTGATTTTCAAAAGGCAGATTTCGTTTACAAAATGGATTTGGCAACAAGTAGGAGTATCTGGGAAGTTGAACAAGGCTGTTGACAGGGAAAATTAGGGCTGAATCATAACTGACATTGTTTTGCAGCTGTGCCATTTTTTAAGACTGACCAATGAGACAGGCTTTATAGAGTCCTCGTGGTAATAATGCCTAAATTGGCAGCTAATGACCATTCATAATGGAACTGCATAGGTAGTAGCTGACAAGTACAGAAAAAATTAGTTCCTGTAGCTGATTTTTCTTTTTAAGTACCAAAGCATAAATTATGCCATTTAGAAGAAAGATAGTAAAGAAGAAATTTTATAGTATTTTTCAGAGAAGCAGATTAAAAATCAGAAAATTTCCTTTGTATTCTTTGTCCTATATATATTTTTTATTTTTTATTTCATTATTAGGTCTTTTGCTGGTTGAACTACTTGACTAATATATCTAATTTAAATTTATGTTTTCAATGCAGTTTTCCCTCCAGTAGTTGAAGATTAACAAATAATATTCAAATTCAGATGACACAAGGCAGCTTTGATAAAGTTCTAAAATTTAGTTAGTTTCAGCTATTCTTTTAGGTTTATGAAATTTATATTAGATCTATTCTGATTTTATTAAATTCCTGCTTTCCATATCAGTAGGCTAAGAAGATATAAATATACTTACAAAAATCTAATCAAATTCTTTAGGGACTGAGAAGCAGGTGTGTGTATCTAATGCATTTAGCCATTTCTGGAAGTGGTATCATCGTCTTTGCAAAGAATGTAGCATTTGAGCTTTGATCTTGGAAGAGAAACAGAGGGCTTATTGGAGAAAGTAGTATTTGAATCAGGCTTTAAATAGGGAGGATAGGACCAGGTGATGATGGAATTCACAGGGAAGAGACACATGGGAAGTTCATTGTGCAATGTGGCAACTTTAAGAAGAAAGGACAAGAGGTAGGTAATTATAAGACAAGACAAGAAGGGGATCTGGAAAGGTAAAAAGGTCCTAGGTGGATTTTCAGGTTTGTAAGTTGATATAGTATTTTATTTTGCCAGATTCTAGGGAATCATTGAGCACATAGTTTTCATTGGATAATGTATCCATAGTAAATTTCAGAAGTTAGAAACTGGAGGCCAGGAAACCTTTGAGTAATAGTTACCTTTTTTAATTTTTTGAGGTAACTCCGTACTGCTTTTCATAGTGGCTGCACCAATCTGCATCCTTACCAACAGTGCACAAGGGTTTTAGATTCCACACACAAGTGAGATCATTTATATTTGTCTTCCTCTGTGTGACATACTGTACTCCGCAGGATGCCCTCATGGTCCATCCGTGCTGTTGCAAATGGCAGGATTTCCTTCTTTTTATGGCTGAATAATATTCTGTTGTATATAAACACATTTTCTTTACATGCATATTCATTGTTGATAGAGTTAGGTTATTTCATGTCTTGGCTATTAGATCGTGTTGCTTGTGCTTTTAGGGCCATATGCAAAAAATCATTTCCAAGTCCTTGTCAAGGCGCTTGCCCCCTATTTTGTCTTATAGGAGTTTTATGTTTCAGCTATTACATTTAAGCCCAATCCATGTCAAGTTAATGTTTGTGAGTGGTGTTAAGTTAGGAGTCCAATTTTATACTTTTGCATGGGAATATCCAGTTTTCCTATTGAATATTATTGGCTGTCATCAAATTTGTGGGGTTTTATTTCTGGGCTCGCAATTTTGTTCCATTCCAGGGGTGGGCAAACTTTTTGACTCGAGGGCCACAATGGGTTCTTAAACTGGACCGGAGGGCCCGAACAAAAGCATGGATGGAGTGTTTGTGTGAACTAATATAAATTCAAAGTAAGCATCATTACATAAAAGGGTACGGTCCTTTTTTTTTTAGTTTTATTCATTTCAAACAGGCCGGATCTGGCCCACGGGTCGTAGTTTGCCCACGGCTGCTTTAGACTATGTGTCTTTGTTATGCCAGTGGCATACTGCTTTGATTACCATATGCTTGTAATGTATTTTGAAATCAGAAAGTATGATACCTTCAGCTTTGTTCTTTCTGAGGATTGCTTTGGCTCTTCAGGGTCTTTTGTGATTCCATATCAATTTTAGTATTTTTCTCAGTCTTTGAAAAATGCCATTGGGATTTTGATAAAGATTACATAGACTATATAGATGGCTTTAGGTTGTATGGACATTTTAGCAATATTAATTCTTCAATGTATATATACAGGGTATCTTTTCACTTATTTTGTCTTCTTCAGTTCCTTTTATCAGCATCTTATGGTTTTCAGTGTACAGGTCTTTTACCTCCTTGGTTAAATTTATTTCTAGGTATTTTATTTTATTGGTGATATTCTAAATGGGATTGTTTCCTTGATTTCTTTTTTAGATAGTTTATTGTTAGTGTATAGAAACACAACTGAATTTTTTTATGCTGCAATTTTGCTGAGCTTATTAATGATAATAGTATTTTTGGTGGAGTTTTTTTCACGCCATTTGAAAACAGTGACAGTTTCACTTCTTCTATTATTTGGATGCCTTTTCTTTCTTTCTTTTTTTTACCTAATTGTTTTGGCTAGGACTTCCAGTACTATGTCAAATAAAAGTATAAGAGTGGGCCTCCTTGAGTTGTTCCTGATCTTTAAGGAAAAGCTTTCAACATTTTACCATTGAATATGATGCTAGCTGTGGATTTGTCATATGGCCTTTATTTTGTTGAGGGATAGTCCTTCTACATACAAGTTGTTGAGAGTTTTTAATCATGAAAAAAAAAATGGGAATGTTCAAATGCTTTTTTACATCCACTGAAATGCTCATATGACTTATCTTTCATTCCATTCATGTGGTGTAGCACATTTGTTGATTTGCATATGTTGACTCATCCTTGCATCCCAGGAATAAATCCCACTTAATCATACTGCATGATCCATTTGATGTGCGGTTAAATTGTGTTTTCTAGCATTTTGTCAATAACTTTTTGCATTTATATTTGGCCTGTAGTTTTCTTTTCTTGTAGTGTCCTTATCTGGTTTTGTTATCCCAGCAATGCTGGCCTTGTAAAATGAGTTTTGGAATATTCTGTCCTTTTCAATTTTGGGGAAGAGTTTGAGAGTATTGCCATTAATTCTACTTTAAATGTTTGGTAGATGGGAGGGATATGGGGTGCAGGGGGTCATTGGGGAAAAGAGGGGACATCTGTAATACCTCCAACAGTAAAGATAAAATGTTTGGTAGAGCTCACCAGTAAAATCATCTGGTCCAGGGCTTTTCTCTTTTAGAAGGGAGGTTTTAATTACTGATTCAATCTCCTCACTCATTATTGGTCTGCTCAGATTTTCTATTTCTCTGTGAGTTAGTCTTGTTAGGGTGTATGTTTCTAGGAATTTATTTATTTATTTAAGCTATTAAACTCCAATTTGTTGCAGTTTAATTGTTTATACTCTCTAATGATTCTTTGTATTTCTGTATTATCAGGTCTAATATTTCCTCTTTCATTTCTGATATTTATTTTAGTCTTCGCTCTCTCTCATGAGAACAATAGTTCCTAAGATTTTGTTAGGATTCATCTTTTTCTGAAGCTTGACTTATATAAAAGGCCACATTAATAATTCACTCTAATGGGTTTTGACAAATGTATATGTTGTATAATCACCACCAAATCAGGGTTAGAACATCTTTGTCACTCTAGGAATTTCCCAAGTGCTTCTTCTCAATTAATTTTCTTTACCTTTGCTCCAAATAACCACTGATATTATTTATATTACTATAGATTAGTTTTATAAGCTCAAGAAGCTTCTATAAATGGAATAATATAGAATGTACTTACCTTGTGTCAGCTTCTTTTACTTGTTTGTAAATCAACTTTGTTGAGGTATAATCCTATCTAATAAAAGAGAAACATGGTAATTAGCCGTAACTTCGCTACCCTTCCCATTGGCTAATCAGAGTGATATGCAAATTAACTTCCAGCCAAGATGGCAGCTGGCAGCCAGGCAACTGAAGTGAACATGAGGCTTGCTTGCTCCAGTGACGGAGTAAGCAATGTTCCCCGCCTGCCGCAGCCCAGCTCTGAGCTGCTCTCTAAGAAACATTGTTGCAAATATAGAAGCTAAACAAAACCCCAGAAACCCTGCTTTCAGTTAGCCGGGATCTCAGAGCTGGAGTCCCAACAAAGTTTCAAATACAGAAGGTAAACCAAGCCCAGAAACCTGCTTTCAGCAGCCGAGGTCTGAGCTACAGCCAGCTCTCAGCTCCAGTGACAGCCATAAAAGGTAAATAAATCCCAGAATTAAAAAAAAAAAAAAGGAAAAAAAGGAGAGGTTGGGAGCTTCAGTCACCCAACAGCCTGAAAATGGCCCTCAGCCCCTCACCCAGACTGGCCAGGCACCCCAGTGGGGATGCCCACCCTGAAGGGGGTGTGACCAGCTGCAAACAGCCATCATCCCCTCACTTAGGCTGGCCAGGTACCCAAGTGGGACCCCCACCCTGATCCAGGACACCCTTAAGGGCAAACCAGCCGGCCTCCACCCATGCACCAGGCCTCTATTCTACATAGTAAAAGGGTAATATGCCTCCCAGCACCGGGATCAGTGGAGCAGTGAGGCCTCCCAGCACCGGGACCAGCAGAGCCACGAGGCCTCCCGGCCTGGGATCAGTGGAGCCACAAGGCCTCCCGAACCCGGGGTCAGCGGAGCAGCGAGGCCTCACTGCCCCTGTGTCAAGCAGAGCCGCGAGGCCTCCCAGCACCAGGATCAGCAGAGCAGCGAGGCCTCTTAGCACCAGGATCAACGGAGCCGCGAGGCCTCCTAGCACCAGGATCAGTGGAGCAGCGAGGCCTCTTAGTACCAGGATCAGCTGAGCAGTGAGGCCTCACTGCCCCTGTGTCAAGCGGAGCCGTGAGGCCTCCCAGCACCGGGATCAGCGGAGCAGTGAGGCCTCACTGCCTGTGTGTCAAGCGGAGCCGCGAGGCCTCCCAGCACCAGGATCAGCGGAGCCATGAGGCCTCCTAGCACCGGGATCAGCCAGGGTGCGGCTCCCCAAACCCCACATGGGCCCTTCTCTGTGTGTGAAGGGGTGGAGGCGCAACCTCCCCATCGGCCCTGCCCTAAGTGTGATGGGGGAGTGCCCCAACCCCCCTATTGGCCCTGCTCTGTAGTTGATGGGGTGGCGCCACAACCTCCCCATCGACCCTGCCTTGAGTGTGATGGGGCGGCGCCTCAACCCCCAAATCGGCCCTACCCTGAGCGTGACTGAGGGTGCATTGCAACCTCCTGATTTGCCCTGCTCTGTGCATGACAGGGAGCGGCGCCCCAACTCCCCAATCGGCCTTACTCTGAGCCCGACCAGGGGCTGCAGGGCAGGCACCTAGGGATTGGGCCTGCCCTCTGCCACCCGGGAGTGGGCCTAAGCCAGCAGGTTGTTATCTCCTGAGGGGTCCCAGACTGTGAGAGGACACAAGTGGGGCTAAGGGATTACCCGCCCCCCCACCCCCCCACCAGTGCACAGATTTTTGTGCACTGGGCCTCTAGTGCATATATAAAAATGCACTCATTTTAAGTATACATTGTGATGCATTTTTTTAAAAAATATGTTTTTAATGATATTTTAGAGCAAAAATGTCAAACTCAAAGGCTAACATAGGCCAAATAAATGTGGGCCCGGGGCCCGCAGGCTGCGAGTTTGACATGCTTGTTTTAGAGAGAGAGAGGGGAAAGGAGATGGATAAGAGGTAGACACATCCATGAGAGAGAAACATCATTGATTTGCTGCCTCTGGCATGCCCCCTACTGCGGATTGAGCCCACAACCTGGGCATGTGCCCTGACTGGACATCTAACCTGTGGCCTCTGGTTCCTGGGTCAACTCTCAACCACTGAGCTACACTGGTCAGGCATTGAGATGAGTTTTAACATATGTATCTACTTGTGTATCAGATATACACAAGTGTATAGCATTTCCATCATCAAAAAATATTCCCTTGTTCACGTTCCTAGTCAGTTACCTGTTCCTACCTAAAGCAAACACTGATATGCAATTTCATTCTAAATTAGTTGTGCCTTTTCTAGAATTGCTGATACATGGAATCATGTGATATGTCTACTCTTTTAGGTCTGGCTACTTTGGCACAGCATAACATTTTGAACATTATGTCTGTCAGTATTGCTATGTAGTGTTCCACTATAGGCATCTATCACAGTTTGTTGATCCATTCACCTGTTTGTATGTTTTCTAGTTTTTGGCTAATATAAGTAACACTGCTCTGAACTTTACAGTATTTTGATAGACATATATTTTCATGTGTCTTGAGTAAATTCTTAGGAATAAAACTGCTGGGACATATAAAAATTGTGTATTTAACTTTATGAGAAACTCCTAGACTACTTTTAAAATGAGTGTAACATTTTATGCTCTTATCAGAAATGTATACAAGTTTCATTGCTCCACATTCTTGCTAACACTTTATGTGGTAATTCTTTCAAATTTTAAACTATAAGGGCTGTGTTATGGTATCTCATTGTGATTTTCATTGTCATATTCCTGATTAATGATGTTGAGCATCTTTTCACATGATTATTTGCCATTCATATATCTTCCTTTGTGAGTCCTTTACAGATTTTTAAAATTTAGTTGTTTTCTTCCCTTTACTGAGTTGTAAGAATTCTTTACATATTCTGCATATGTCCTTCATCAAATATATGTTTATAATTTTTATTTTATTTTATGGTTAGAACATTTTTGTCTACTAAGAAATCCCTGTATACTTTCAAGATAGAGAAGAATTTCTCTTATACTTTTTCCAGAAGTGTTATAATTTTAGCTTTTAGATTTATGTATGTAATCTATTTTGAATAAGTTTTTGTATGTGATGTAAAGGTCAACATTTATGTTTTTCTTCAGATTGTTATCTAGTTTTTACTGGATTTATTGAAAAATGATCTAATCTGGTATTGACTTGTATTAGTGCCTTTGTCAAAAATTGTGTGGGTCATTTCTGAAATCCATTTTGATCTATTTATGTATGTTTATCATTCTAATAACAAAGTGACTTGATAAATATTATTTATAATAAGTCTTCAAACTAGGTATTGTAACTTTTCCAACTTTGTTCTTCTCTTTTCAAGATTATTTTGACTGCTCTAAGTCCTTTGCATTTTCATTGAGGTTTAGCATCAGCTTGTCAATTTATGCAAGTCCTGCTGAGAATATAATTGGGATTGTGTTGAATCTACTGATAAATTTAAAAGGAAAGTTGATGTTAACTTTTGGTTCTTCCAATTCATGAGCATGATATATCTGGCCTTCTTTAATATAGGCCTTCTTTAATTTTTGTAGTATTATATTGTAGTTTTCAGTGTAGAGAGTGTGGATATCTTTTGATAAATTTATTCTTGGTTATTTATCTTCGTTGATGCTATTATAAGTGGTACTGTGTTTTAAATGGAATTTTTCAGATGTTGTTGCTAGCCTGGAAATATGCAACTAATTTCTGTATATTGACCTTGTATGATGCAGCTTTGCTAAGTTAGCTTATTAAATTGAATAGCTTATTTTTATAGATACTTAGTGTTATTTATGTAGACAATGATGTTATCTGCAAACAGTGACAGTTTAACAATGTCTTCTTCTATATCTGAGCTTTTTGTTTCTCCATCTTGCCCTATTGCATAGGTTAGAACCTCCAGAGTAGAATGTTGAATATTAATGGGGAGAGCAGATAATTCTTGCTTTGTTCTTTATCGTAGGGGAAGGCAGTATTTCATCAAGTATGACATTAGTTGGTGGTTTCTGTGAGATGTATCAGGTTAGAGGAAATTTCATCTATTCCAAGTGTGCTGCGAAGTTTTTCATAAAGAGGCATTGAATTTTTGTTCCATTTCCCCCTCTGTAACTGTTGAGGATACTCTTTTGTATTTTAATATGGCAAATTATCTTAATTTTTAATTTCTTTAATTGATCTTGTACATTCCTGAGACAAACCTAATTTGGTAACGATGTATTATTTTATATATATATATATAACTAAATTTTATTTACTAATTTTTCAAAGAATTTTGGTATTGATGTTCATGAGAGATACTGCTCTGTAATTTTATTTCTTTGTAATATTCTTCTCAGATTTTGGTATGGGGATTTTTCTACATTCATAAAATGAGTTGGGATGCATCCTCTTCTCTGTTTTCTGGAAGAATTTATATATTTGATCAAATTCACTATTAAAATAATCTGGGCATGGAGTTTTCAGGGGGAGCTCTTTGATTAGGAATTCATTGTTTTTAGTAGCTAGGGTTCTTGAGATCTAAGTATTTTGTGTTTTCTGTTTTTCTTTTTTATTAATGTTGCTAGGGTTTATTAATTTTATTAATATTTTCAAATGATCCACCTTTGTTATATTTCTGCATTGCTTTTCATATTATTGTGTTTTGCTTTCATATTTATTATTTCTTTCCTTCTTATTTTGGTCATAATTTGCTCTTTAAATTTACTTTCTAGCTTTTTAAGGTAGCATCTCAAAAAAAGGAACATGGTGATCATTAATTTAAAACTTGCTTTTCTAATGTAAGTATTGAAGTAGTACATGTTTTTTGACTGGCTGGTGTGGTTCAGAGATTGAGTGTGACCTATGAACTAGGAGGTCATGGGTTGACTCCCGGTCAGGGCACATGCCCAGGTTTTGGGCTTGATAATGATTTTCTCTTGTCATTGGTGTTTCTATCTCTCTCTCCTCCACTCCCTTCTCTGAAATAGAAGAAATATATATATATATACGTATATATTTAAAAAAATAGCACATTTTTCTACATACTCTTTTAGCTGTGTCTTATAAGTCTTGATGTTTTCCATTTTCATTAAGTTGGAATATTTTCAAATGTTCCCTGTGAATTCTTCATTAACCCATAGTAGAAGTGTGTTATTTAATTTCCAGACATTTGAACGTTTTCTAGATATCTTATTTTTGTTGCTTTCTAATTTAATTCTGTTATGATCAGAGAATGTATTAGATTTATTTTAAGACTCTGGTCCGCTCTGGTATACATTCCTGGGCAAGCCTCATATAGTTTCTCTCTGCACATGCACAGTCTTGGCGAACAGCTCTAGAAGACCCCCCGCCATCCCCACCCCACACCACATTTACAGAATCCTGATCACCCTGTTTGTGCCTCTCTCTTCTTTCTGGTGTTCTGCCCTATGGATTTCAGCCAGTTCACCTGCTTTAAACTCTGATCTATGCCTTCTAATGTCTGCAGGCCCACAGTACTCAGTTGGGACTCCAGCTCACTGAACTGTTAAGAGATAATTGAGAAATGTCTCTAAACAGGGTCAGGTCCTCAGGGATCACAGTTTTATGCTGTCTGCTGATAATATCAAAAAACAGTTGCCTTATATATTTTGTTTCTGTTTTATCATTTATAGTGGAAGTACAAATTCATTTATGCCATCATACCTGGTAGTAGTTCATTCATGCATGTTAACAATAGTTTTTTTGTGTGCCCTTTATAGTTGGAAGTCAGTTTGGCTGGATATGAGGTATTTGGCTCCTATTTTCTGTCCTTGAGTACTTGCATATGTTACTTCACTTTCTTTTGGCATAATGTGTTGCTCTTGAAAAAGGTATCATGATAATTTAATTTTCTTTCCCATGTAAGTCACTAGCTGCTTTTGACTTGATGCCCATTTAGCAGGAGGGGCTGGCTTGAGAAAGGTACTAAGGAAGAAAGCATAGGGCATGCTCAGGTAATACCAAATGGGCAGTTTGGCTAGAATATATGTTGTATATAACGAATTTGTGAGAACTAGCCTAGAAAGTATATTCATATTATCAATGGCTGAATGGTAGGTAGAGGAATCTGTCCTTAATTTTGTAGATGAAGGGATCCTTCAAAAGCTTATAAACAATAGATTTATGTGATCAGAGCTGTGTGGGTCAGAGAGCAGAGAGAGCCTACGAGCCCTCAGTTGTGATACCTTTGGACTTGATTATGACCAAGCCGGTTGTTTTCGTTTCAGTCTGAATTGATGCCCTTGGCTCAGGGTTCTCTTCTCCTCATGCGTATGTACATATGTCACTTTCATGTCTGTCGTCTGAAAAGCAGACTGTTTAGTGAGAAACTTTCTCTATATTCCTGGGCCATTCCATAAGAAGCAGAGATGCCAAAAAATTTCTAGGATAAAGAGGTCTTTAATCGTATATAACAAATTAGATTGTGGAAAGGTCAGGAAAATACTTTTTTTTTCATTGAAAATTAAAGACATCTGGGCTTTTCATTGTAAATATTTTACATGCTTAGGACTAGACTAACTGATGATTTCGGGGACAATTTGAGGTAGCTCATGACTTTTAAGCTCATTACATGCTACATATATTTTAAAAATCAGAATTGGATACCGATAACTATGTCCTCTTAAGAGATGATAATCTTTTCTGAGGATTTTTATGATGTCAAGAACATGAATGTATTTTTAAGAAAGAACCTAAGGAAGAAAATAGAGCTCAACTTTTTTCTATTTTCCCTCAGGTCGATGCTATGAATTTCTGAAACAGATACAAGGCCATTCTCAGATTTTCATGGAATGTTGGCATCACTGGAATATATTATCATGTTCAATCAGTAATTTGAAAGTGGGAGAATTGCATATTTTAGACTTCTCAGCTATAAAGTATTTAACATTGTAGATTTCTAGTAACATTTAACTTCCCGTTATAAAAGAGCAATGTTGTATGGATGTGGGCATTTTTAAAAAAAAATGAAATTTAGATTTTTCAACCTACATTATACAAAATCATATTTATAGTAAGAATTTAAGAGCGTGGCCCTGTCCGTAAGGCTGGGTTGGTTGAGCATCATAGCATGCACCTAAAGGTCATGGGTTTGATTCCGGGTCAGGGCACATACCTAGGTTGTGGGTTCAGTCCCAGGTTGGCATGCCTATGAGAGGTAACCAATCAATATTTCGCTCTCACATCCATGTTTCTCTAAAATCAATAAACATATTCTTGAGTGAGGATTAAAGGAAAAGAATTTAAGAGCTGGAAGAGACATTATCTTCTAGGCCAGTGTTGCATGGAATACCATTCACATAACCTGATAGTCTGTAAACAAGAATTTCTGAGGAAAATTACTACAAACTATACCTCATGTGGGAGATGCACATGCTTAGTAGCATATTGAAGACTCCAGGATTTTTCTAGTTATGAAGCCAGTTTGATTTTTATAACCTAAAATTTCTCAAACTTATTTGATTGTGTGTGTGTGTGTGTGTGTGTGTGTGCGCGCGCGCACGCGCGCGCGCACGCGCGTGCTTGCATTCAATATACATTAACATCCTGTGGAACTTATATTGCCTAGAAGAATAAGCTTTGGGAAATAATTGTTCAATCTCTTCATTCTGGGGGAAACTGAGACCTAGGAAGATTTATTCACTCGGCAGGTCACACAGCTCCTTATAGTGCTGTGGACCATCTTTCCCAATTCCCATATAACCACTTTTTTGGGGGGCGAGGGGGGGGCGGTGATCTCATTGATCCATATGTGATGTGCAATTAACAGTGCTATAATTATCCTTTTTTATGTTTTAAAATCTTTATTGTTGAAAGTATTACATAGTCCCTCCCTTCCCCCCACCCAACCTCCCCTGCCTTCCCTCTGAGGTTCAACAGTCTGTTCCATGCTTTTATGTCTCTTGATCTATTTTGTTCATCAGTTTATTTTGTTCAGTAGATTCCACATATGAGTGAGATCATGTGATACTTGTCTATCTCTGACTTGCTTAGTCTTTTCCCCTCGTTCATATAAACTTCCCTTTCACAGATAAAGTTTTCACTCACATAGAAGACTGGATGCAGGGATGAGCAACTTCATCCTAAGTACACAGCCTTTGGCTTGATTCCACAGTGCTTAGTGCTAAGGATCCTGGAGTCTCCATCATCTCCATTTTGGTTCTTTCCCCGATTTGTCCTCTTCCAACTACCCCCTGTATTCTGCATGTGACCATAGTTGTGGGATGACTACCTCTTTCATTGCTGACATTGATGATTCACGCCTTGCATAACCCCTTTGTGAATTACTAGAACCCTATGCCAGTGGTTGGCAAACTCATTAGTCAACAGAACCAAATATCAACAGTACAACGATTGCCATTTCTTTCGAGAGCCAAATTTTTTAAACTTAAACTATATAGGTAGGTACATTGTTATTAACTTAATTAGGGCACTCCTAAGGCTTAGGAAGAGCCACACTCAAGGGGCCAAAGAGCCGCATGTGGCTCACGAGCCGCAGTTTGCCGACCACGGCCTATGCCTTCTTTAACCTCCTGTGCCTCTTTGTCTTTTTGTTACTTACATGATGCTTCAAACTAAGAGAGAAAAGGAGCACAGTAAGGCAAATTAGACATAAAAGGGTGTTTAGTGTCAACTCAGCAACTATGCCCTTAAGAACTTTTATTTTGGGGGGAAAGAGGGCAAGGTTATATGTTAAAATGAATGAAAGACATGTAAAAATAATTAATGGGGGGAGCATGAAAAGAGAAGTAAACTGAGGCAGAAACTCTGCTCTATTCTAGTCTCTACCCCTAATTAGGTGTGTAAGTTTGTTCAAGACCCGTAACTTCTTTGGTCTTGTAAAACAAACAAATTGGACTAAATGCCCTCTGACTTCCCGTCTAGCTCTAACTTTCTATGAGTCTATGATCTGTGAGTGTTAATTAGCCATGACCTGATTACTATGGATAATCAGGATTTGGCTGCCCTTGTTCAAACTGACAGCATCCTGATGGAATGGTCTGGAAAAAGAAAAGTGGAATCTGTGTTCATGTTCTCTCAGCCTTCCAAGCGACACATTTTGATATTTCATTTAATATTATACAATTAAAATCACCTTAATGTTTATGATGGACAATTTTAAGGCCTTTATTTCATAAGACATCATCTTCCTCATTTTTCTAGTGTTCTGGCCTAGAGGGACAAATATGGTACTTGAAAGAACATTGTTGTGCTGGCGAAATCACATAGCAACAAAAACTGGCCTTGCAGAGACTTCTTTGCAGACCTCGCCCATAATGCCAAATGCAATAAAGGACATGGACTGTTTCCATGGGGAAGATGTTGTAGAAGGATACAACCCCATTAGAATGTATACATAATCATAATTCTATTTAAGTTAGTGACATCTTATACTGCATAGTATTTTTTCTTTTTTGGAAAAAACTACACTGACAAATTAGTCAAGTAATCCTCCCTGGAGATTAAAACAAAAACACAGGCCCTCTGGACCATGTCAGGGTTCTTACAATTGGGGAAGTTCATCAAACCAGTTGGCTGTGGGACAGGTTTAGTATAGCAGTTGGATGCTCATTTCCGTAACTGAACTCATGCTAGATTCTGTAACATCCATCAAGGAGGTTCTTGGCTTATTCTCTGTCCAGATATTTCTTATCTCTGAGGTCCTAGGGTGACGCTCATCACCTCCTTTTTTTCCCATGGGAGCTTCTCGAAGTGCTTGTCCAAAGCTATTCAGTCTGTGACCGGGCAGGCCAGTGGTGAGAGGGTGGTGCTTGAAGGGACCTGGAATCACACAGAGTAAGGCTAGCATCTCACTTTAGCCTCCTTACTCTACAGCTAGTTCTCCCAGCTTCTGGATGAAAGCAACTAATTAGGAGAGAAAGAGAGTCTCACATGAATAGGCACTTGTTTTCACTGAGAATGCTAAACTGGAAATGCTGGCCCATGCTGTTTTGTATCAGCAGATGCTTTAAGAATGCAGTGAAAACATCTTATAAAGTGAAAACCTATCATTCGTAAAGCTGCAAAGAGAGAGCTTTGTTTGCCCACACAGCATTTCTCAATGGAACCCCCGAGGCCATGAGTTTTTCAGGGCAAGTTTCAACTCTGCTGGGCGCACATGCATTGTGCTAAGGAGAAAAGGCCCAAAGAAGCAGGGCTACTCTTGTGAATCTTGTAAAGACTGCGTGAGTTTAAGTTCTCTGTCTGTCTGTCTTTGAACTAATGCCAAATTATAATTACCTGTGATCAAAAAGAGTGTAGACAAATTAAAATGGAATCCACATAATCTCTTCTTGACTTTGCAAGTGCCACCCTCACCTTCACTTGTCTAGTTCTTTGTAGCAGAGTAGCTTGCAAGTAGCAACAGTGTCACATCTGAGTTTTTGGATGAGGTTCTAGCCAACAGGAAACATGGTCTAAATTTATATAATAAGAATAGGTCTGGGTATCCAATCCAAATATAATCAAATTGAATGGATATGGCCTTTTTTAAAGGAAGAAATTTCACAAAGGTCTGATAATACCCACATTGAAACGTTCTTGATTGACTAAGAAAAATAGGCTGTAGACTACGTAGATTTGGATCTTTTTAATGCAGCATTCACTATTCTTATGCATTTCAATACTACATTTTCTTTTGAAATGTAAAGAAAAAATTTATTGAAGGTTTGAAAAACAATTCCTAAAAGATTGGCTTTACCAGAAAACTAGCTCTGCAATGCATTGCGTCAGTCATGTTAATACATGCATTAGATACGGTTATAAAAATCATAAACAAGCCACCACTCCTCCACAATCTGAGCAGAGATAAAATACCTATGAAATAATGTGGATGACCGGCAAAGGATATGCTCTTTACTTTAAGTGCCAATTAAAAAAAAAAAAGGAACACAAATGGATGAGTATGATCAGTTATGTACACTGAATCAAACCTTTGGCACTAGGAGTCAGAGCATTTTGTCCCATAGCATTAACAAATATTATAAAAGTGTGTAGTGTCAAAGGAATAGGGCCACTAGCATTCAAAAGCAGCTTTGTCAACGAGGCAATAGAACACAGTAAGTATCTCTCTCTGTTGTCCATGAATGCATTGGTAGCAACATTGAAAAGAAAAAGCAAAGGAGCTGTACCCCCTTTTATTACCTGTTTAGAAAATCAAACAGAAAACAGACATCAAGTCCTTTATGCACTTCATTTGTATAAGAGAAGGGCTAAAACAGAAATGTGTTACAGAGATCCAAACTTAAGTGTGAGTAAGCGCCTCTCACAGCTTCCCAGGGGTGCTCTGGAGGGGCCGCTTCATAATCCCTGGCACCAAAGTTGCAGAATTCTTTGCCAGCTATTTTAGGAAATCATTAAGATAATTCAGTGATAAAGCAAGACTCTTCTAGCCCAGAGGTGTATAGGCCTATATCACTCCATTGTGTACAGATAATCCCAGTAGATGTGGCGCTCCATACACCTAGGACAGGGTGCACCAGGGTGGTCGCCAAGGATTTCAGAATACTGCCATCTCTCAAATTTGTAGAGCAGCCGAGTGCCCAACCTTGCATTGCAGTACTGCTTTATCCCTGCTACAACTTCATTAACAGCATACTTTTTATTGTCTGCCTTTCCTTCCAGATTTCTTATACTTTGCATAATCCTCCAGAATGAAATCCACTTTCTTCTTGGCAGGAAGATAAAAGAGCTGTTTCTGTCAGGTGATTAAGTCCCAGCCATCAGCAAGCCATGGTTTTAGTTCTTCAGAAGCCTTTAACTTTAACTCTGTTCATGAATGTCTCCTCGTTATCAACAGTAGGATCCACTCGAGCTCTGTTCTTGAGAGGAGGCTGAGGTGTCTCACAGGCACTGCCACCAGCTCCATTTCCAGGAGTTTTTTGTTTGTTCTTGTTTTGTTTTCACTTCAACATTTTGCTGTTGCAGACCAGATGCTTCTTTCCTGGGTAGCCCCTCTCAGCCTCCCCTCTACACATTGTTCCTGACGGGCTCTTTGAAGTTCTTGCTGTTTCTGCAGACTGGTGTCCAAGTATTGGAGTACTCTGCAGTTGCAGTTTAAATTCACCAGTAGTTATCCATGAATGCATTGGGATGTGCAAGTGGGTGAGGGGGTACATTTTGTTGTTGTACCTGAAAGTGGTATAGAATTATTAAAAGTTTGGAGCCGTAATTAATTGATAGACAGTATTCAACCTAGCAGCCTTTTCACAACCCACCATCAATTTCATAAAATGACTTAAGAGGAAGTCTCATGAAAGACTCTTCTTAATTAGCTACATAGATGCTAGAAGTTTAGGGCTTGTTGAACATGAAAAAAATATTTTGGACAAATTTCTATCCCTCACTTAATTTGTAGTTTATTGGAAGAAATAAATTCCCATTATTATTGTTTCTCCCTTACATTCTTAGCTGTTTATTCCTGTGCTTTGTACCTTTGTCTCTGTTCTCGCTTTCTCTTTTTTAATTGCAAGAGGTCAGGGATTCTGGAGATGTGTGGTGATTAGAGGGGCTCTGGTGCTCCAGAAAGCATGGCTAAGAATCACTTGGAAACAGTTGTTCCCTCCTACACAGTAGGTCACCCGGAAAGAATTTGGACCCAGGGCACATTAGCTTGGGGCACAGTTGACTGCTGTGCTCACTTGGGTCACATGGTTGGCCAATTTGGGGACATTTCTGAAGCATGGTGGCGCCTCAGGCAATCAATCGTCCTTCTGCCTTCTTTCAGTTACTTCACTTAGAATTCATGTGTTTCCTCCTTCCTGAGGATAAATTTAAGGCATAGTCAGGTGGTCTCTTGACCAAGTCTTTAAAATTCAAAGGGTATGGATAAAAGGATGCCTTTGTCTCAGAACGTGGAGTCCTGGGACAAACAGATCCATGATAATAACATTAAAAAATACATTTGAAGTTTATACTGGACAATCTTTTTGCCCCCCTTTACTAAAAACATGTAGCCAGTTCTTAGGCACGGTGAAGCCCAGGCCCCTCAGAATCCTGAGCTGTCGGCAGTGTGGTACCACTCTTGCAATTGCACGGTGCCCACATTCCTCTGACATGTCTGTGGGAGTGATTTATAGTTACACTTGCTACCACTTCCCCTGCCCATAAAACCAAAGAGCAGAGAGAGTGACAGATTGATATCATATTGTCTTTCATGAGCAGTTTCACATTTCACTGCTCTGTGCAAATTAATTTGGTTTATGAAAGGAGTAGAGAGTGATCTTGAAGAGAGGAGGAGGAACAGGGGCAAGGGAGGAGGTTGTGCTATTCCCTACACACAGCCACTCAAGACAGACGATGAGCCCTGGCTTCCAGATGACTTTTCTGTATTCATTAATGCTTTACTTTCCTCTTTCCCTAAAGACTACTTACAGTTACTCAGCTTTCCTTGAATTGTGTTCTCCTCATTGGTGCCTGAGGGCTCTGTTTCTTTGAATGTTTTCCACAGGCATCTGTTGTTTGTTTCTAACCTGGATCTGATGACAGTTGGCTATAGAGTGTCTAGTTCTCAGCTCTCAGGCATCTCATGGTTGATGTTGGCTTATCCACAATCATTCAATTTTCTTCAATTCACATCGATTCTGGGTTGGTCAGGGGATCCTGAAGAATGAACTAGTGCTGAGAACTGGGGCCCAGAGAATGCTGAAGGTAGGGAAGGCATAAGACTAGGGAGATGTAAAAATTTTCTGAAGAATTCAGGCCACTAGGGTACTAAAATCAAGATCCTCAGTTCAAGGGATGAAGCTTAAAGATAGATGATTTCCTGGGACTCCCTTCCTTTGGACTGTTTTTGAAGCAGACACAACTCCAGCTGGGACATCCTAAGTCAGAAGCTTTTAAAGGCCCAAATTTGAGCCAGACATTCACGTTGTCTCTTTCGCAGGAGAAATACTGGTGGAATTGTGGCAGTGGCCGTATTTTCCATGGTGACTACAGAGCTTTAGCTCAAACATGAAGAGTCTCCAAGGTAAATGGAAATAGGCTCTTCATGTTTACTGAAAAGCTACCAGTTTACACAAAGCCACTTAGATAGACCCCAAACCCCAGTTTCCCTTTTGATCTTATTTTGGTATGTTTACTCATAGCTGATGGTTAAGGCGCAATCTGAGTCTGGTTGCATATGAGCAGGATAAGTTAACCCAACCCATCACTCTCATAATATGTACCAGTTGACTTGTGGGTAGGAGAGATTAAAACTTAGTTTTTGATTAACTTTGTTTAACAAACTTAAGTGAAGACAATGCCCCTCTCATCTACCTCTCAACTATAAAGTGAAAAGGGTAGCAGCAATGATAATTGCATTCTCTAAAATGATGCCTTCTCATGTGTTCATTTTTCAGAGTGAAGTACAAAAATATGTTCCCTTAAGCCTCCCTTGCTAAAAATAACAGCAAGAAAATTGACCTTTTTGCCTTTAAATGAGGCTGAGGAATTCTTTCTATCTTAGGTCAAGGTTGAATTTTCATAACTGTCTATCGATACTATCTTCCCAATCATTATGTGACAAGCATTATTTTAGAAACCAAGAGCTTATACTCAAGCTAGACACATTGAATTGTAATTTGTTTTAATATCCAAAACTAAAAATAAATTTTCAGTGGGCAAAACCCCAGATGTGTTTTGTCAGTCTCTTTTTCACTTAATGTCTAAAACTTTATGTTTTTAAGGAAAATGTTATCCATGTGTTTCTCATTTATTTACACTTAACTCATCAGTATGTTTAGTATGAGTTATTTGATGTCCAAGAAGCCTTTTTAACTATTTTATGTGCTTATTTTATACACCTATGAAATGGGAAGTTACTTATGCCAAGAAGGCAAACTATGCAAAGCCTATTACCATCATTGTCAACAAATATTTATCCTTAAAATGTCAAGATTGATTTAAAAATCTGAAGAAGAAATTTCTGAGAATTTCTAGAAAAATCAACATAACTTAGAACTCTTTCCTAATATCATTGGTGGGCTCACCTCACTAGAAGCAAGCATCTTTTCAAATGTGATTGTCTCAGTCAGCTTGGGTTGCCATACATACCAAAAGACTTCAGACTGGGTGGTTGAAACAACAAATTTATTCCTCTCAGCTCTGGAGGCTGGAATGTCCAAGATCAAGGTATGGCAGGATTGGTCTCTGATGAGGACCTTTCCTGGCCTGCAGATAACTGTCTTCTTACTGTGTCCTTACAG
Source organism: Myotis nattereri (assembly GCF_964212035.1). Classification (NCBI taxonomy): domain Eukaryota; kingdom Metazoa; phylum Chordata; class Mammalia; order Chiroptera; family Vespertilionidae; genus Myotis; species Myotis nattereri. Next base: position 24,000,646 of record NC_138087.1, on the reverse strand, counting down.
TGTGGCGCTTACAGTGAAAGCTCTCTGGCATCACTTCTTATAAGGAGACTAATCCCACCACCTTTATGACCTTATTTAACCTTAAGTACCCCAGAAAGTCACTATCTCCAAATACAGTTACTTTGGGGGTTGGAGCTTCAACATATCAATTACAGGGGGGAGGCGGAGGGCAGTACACAAATATTCAATCCATAACAGTGGTCAATGGTTAGGAAGGAAGGAAGGAAGGAAGGAAGGAAGGAAGGAAGGAAGGAAGGAAGGAAGGAAGGAACCTTCTCAGGCATATAATGAAGGAGTTTCATATCTGGTTATTTCACCAAGAAAATTGTTTTCTCAGCTGGTGCCGCCTCACTTGTACCCTCTTAGCCTTCAGTGTTATAGAGCAACAGAAAAACTGTTGAAAGTATTTATTTTACTCACGTTCATGTAGTGAAGATTTGTCTTTTTATTAAATACATTTTCTGAGTGGACACTCTGCCCTGGGCACTCTGGAAAGTCCTATGAATAGGACGATGGGTAATGTATACTTGTTGGGATGCTCAGGCTGGTAGGGAAATTGGACAGTGTAGTAGATGTTATTGAGGTCCCTCCCGTTGTTGCCTTGGCCCATCTCAATTGACCCACATGCAAATACAACCTGGAAGTGCAGTGAAGTTAATGTTTCCACGGAGCCACACTGGATTAATAGTGATGGGTAAATGAGTTCTCACTCCATCTAGTGTGATGATTCTGAGATATATTTCTCAGAGAGATTTCAGGGCATTGCCCATAGCAGCTGCCTACTCATTAACATACCCCTATTCCAGTGGTCGGCAAACTCATTAGTCAACAGAGCCAAATATCAACAGTACAATGATTGAAATTTCTTTTGAGAGCCAAATTTTTTAAACTTAAACTAAATAGGTAGGTACATTGTTATTAACTTAATTAGGGTACTCCTAAGCTGGCCTTTGCTAAAAATGTCCTCAATCTGATTGAGGTACGTTAGCTGAGGTTGACCCCTTCCAAATCTCCCATCCACACTCGTCTTGTATACTTGTTTCATCTATCTCCTTTCGTTCATCCTCTCTATATGTCCAAACCATCTCAACATACCTTCCTCAATCCTCAACACTACATCTTCTTTCACCCCACAACGTTCCCTGTACATGTGCACCAGCACGTGGTATTTTGTGGAAGAGCCACACTCAAGAGGCCAATGAGCTGAACCACTGCCTTATTCTATCTCTTCCCTTCCTTATCTTAATTCTCTTCTTCTGTGCTTCCTGAGATCATCCACCAGATAAACCACTTGCTCCCAGGTCCTTGTCTCATCATTTCTTTTGAGGACAAACCTAAACTAAAACACACAGAAAACCAGGAGTTGCAGTATAGTGATATGATCTGTAGCAGACATATACACAGTAGAAAGAGGCAGTATCAGAACACAGACCAGTTATTTCTTTTGGTAGAGATCTGTGGGAATTACTAGCTCAGAGTCAACAAGTCCACATTCCCCCTTCAGTATAAGCCTTACAAAGGTAGGGGTACCATTTATTCCGTATTCTATCCCTAGAGTCTAGCACAGGTGTGGCACAAAAGAGTTTACCGCTACTTGTTGACTCAGTAATCCTTCTTTGACAGAGGGTAAACTAAGGGGTTTAGAGGTGTTGAATCACCCTTGTTCTAATGTCCAGTTCAGGGCTTGTCCTGCAACACAACTTTAAAAAGAAAGGATTAACTAGAAAGATTATGGGGATTAGGAAATGGGGTAGTGTGTACTAAGGCTGAGTTCTAAGCAATTATGGTACACTTGGGAAAACAAAAGTCATTTTGATATGGTTGGATTGCAGAAGGTGAATGTTTCCTGGAAAAACAAAGATGAAGGACAATAAATAGGTCAAACAGGAAGACATGGTAGACCATGCTAAGGCACTTAAGGTCTTGCTGAGAAATGAGTGATGGAGGTAGAGCATCATGGAAGAAATTTCATTGGGCACAATATCTGATTAGAAAGAAATTCTGGAAACACAGTTCTAGGTTTTCTTTTCTGCAGTGAGGAAGGTGAATGGGGTTGTGCAAGATTGGAGATACCAGGATGGAGCCCAAATATGTGTAGGACAGTGAATTAACAGCATGGTGAGATGTGTAGGTTGAGATCGAAAATATAATCAAGGACCATGTCCTGGCATGGGCAACTGGGTAATGCCAATTCTTGAGACAGAGCAGGTAAGAAGATGGGAGAGCTGATAGATCTTGAAGTATTCATGGAGCCTCCAGGTGAGACTATCTGGCTTCTAGAAAAGAAGATCTTGGTTGAAAATATAGGTCTGGAGAGGCAGCAGCACATGGGAGATGATTTGAAGTCATGAGATTTAATGGACAAAAAAATTAAACACTTAAACAGTGCTTCCTACATGCCATGAGTACTTATAAATATTAACTCAAACTATTAATTATATCTAATATTAATGACTTAATATTAAGTATTAAGTAGTTCTGCTTAACTATTTATAACTATACTTCAAGGTTAAATCACTAAATATTAACTCAGTATCTAACTCTACCTTATGAGGTAGATAATGTTATTCCACTTTGTAGGTGAAAAAACTTAGGCACAAACAAGCTACTGGTAAATAACTTCCTCAAAGACACACAGCTAGTGGGTAATTGAGCTGGGATCAACCAGTGTAGTGAAATGAGAAAGAAAAGACAAGTGTCATAACTCTAGGGCAGGAGTGGGGAACCTTTTTTCTGCCAAGGGCTATGTGGATATTTATAGTATCATTTGTGGGCCACACAAAATTATCACCTTAAAAATCAGCCTGCTATATTTGGTCAAACATTAACTCACCCCTAATGCTGTGGCAGGGCCAGACCAAATGATTTTGCAGGCCTTATACAGCTCAAGGGCCAGATGTTCCCCACCCTGCTCTAGGGAATGAAATAGGAACTTGAGATCAATTAAGACCAATAAAGAGCATCAAGATAGCTAAGAGAAATACCAGGGAAAAGGTGGAATTTTAGGAGCTTGAAAAGGAGAAGGCTTTACTTGGGTCAAATGCCACTGAGCGGTCAAGTTACAAGAAGGCTAAGAAATATTCATTGTTTTTCACATTTAAAAATGTCACTAGTGATAGCAGTTTTAATGAAATGATGCATGTTAGTCATTCAACTCAATTACTCTCCCTAGAGGAATCAATTCTAGAGAATGAGTTTGCCCTGACAAGTTTGTGCTGCAGATATTGAAGGAGGAAATTTAAAAAGAGCCAAACTTTCGACCTACCCTGATACCAGAATGGGCAAGTCTTAGGTAGCAATAATGCTAAAAGATGAAGGAAGGAAGGAGGAAGGAAAAACTCGACTGAAAAACACAATAAAATATGAAAATTCAAGAAGGTTCCCCCATAATGAATGTTCTCAAAATTAAGATTTTGAAGACCCATTTTTTTGCGTTTGATGTTGCTCATATGTGAAGAAATAAAAGTGTTACATCAGACTCTGGAACTCAAACTATCAAGAATACAAAGAAGATTCATGTTAAATCCCTTGCTGATGGATATTGGCAGCCTGCGAGAAACATGTGGGAGAAAGTTTTCAAGTTTCGAGTACAAGTGGAATGACTTTTGCACATGTCATTTGTCAAGCATGTCCAAAGACAGTGGTGAAGGCTGAGGGGACTGTGGGAGTTGGATCGGTGTAGGCAGGCCTAACGAGGTGGAGACAATTCTTTCCTCGGATCATGTTTTAAGGTAAGTCAAAAGTGTTTGGATGTAAGCTGCTGTGGTCAAGTTTGTCTGTAAGGGACTTTTGCTGATATCTACAGTGAATTCATTAGTTGTCAATGATAATTGAATCAATTTGGAGTGTTTGCCTGGAAGAGAATCTCTACTTTCATTCTGAGTTGCCAGATTTTAAAAAACGCAGCTTTACATCGGTCAGCTGAAATTGGCTTATGAATTGCTGGAAATCCCTAGGTGGATTTCCATCAATTCAAAACATCACAGACAATCCTGTATTTGCAGTGGGCTTTGAGTTATTCATGAAATCCTATTGAACATCTTTTTTGCATTAATTTAGTGATATTTCTCACTGACGTCAAGGTGATGAAAAATAACACTAAACCTTACTTGGCTGACTGTGGAGAACTTGGAACCCCACCAGGCGTGCTGCAGGCAATTTCTGGAAGGCAGGCAGCGGGACCGGCATGCCTCAGAAACTGCCTCAGTGAGGAGGCGTAGAGAAGAACGAGTCTACAGTTATGGGAATAAAATGCAAAAGTATGTGACTGCTGCCGGCAGTTTCTGAAAACTTATAAAAATTATGAAAAACATGCACCAATGGCAGAGGCAAGCAGAAGGAAGTACACTTTAAAAAAGAAAAATCAGCACTTTACTGAATTACCAAAAAATTCTTTAGGGTTGCTATTTCCAGGAACTTTTTAAATGACTTTATCAATATTATTGCATTTGTTATTTCTTTTAAAAATATATTGTTTTATTGGTTTCAGAGAGGAAGGGAGAGGGAGAGAGACAGCTAGAAACATCAATGATGAGAGAGAACCATTGATCGGCTGCCTTCTGCACGCCCCACAATGGGGATCAAGTCTGCAACCTAGGCATATGCCCTGACCAGGAATCCAACCGTGGCTCAATCAGGCTCATTTAATATTCTTGACAACACTTATGAGGTAGCAAAACTGTGATTACCCTCATTTTGCAGACAGTGGAGGTATGGCACAGAGAGGTTAGGTAGCTTGCTGATGGTCACACAGCTGGTACTGAGCTGGGATTTAAACATAGGGAGTCTGGCTGAGAGTACCTGCTTGTCACTATGGTGCCTGCTCCCTCTCATACAGGAAAGCAAAGGAAACAGCTTTTCCTTTCAAGAGTCTAAACCTATTTTCTTTCATAACATTCTGAGTGACTTTCACATACGGTAGCTTCGCCTTGACTGCAGCTTTACGACATTGTGCCTTATAAAACTGTTTCTTCACCATCCACGATGTCATACCGGCACTGTTACAGGAAGCAGAGACATGATGTTGATGCTCCTACATAGCAGGAGTAGGGGCCTTCCTTCCCTGTGCAGTTGAGATCTTGACTGTAGCACATGTGGTAAGATTATAAATAGGAATAATTTCCCCTGCAAAAACTGTGAACACAGACATTTATGGACCATTTATGGACTACATCGTTCTACCAGATTGCCTTCAGAGGGTCGGAAGCGTTAAGAAATGGTGAACAGCAGAAATTGAGAGGGGAGAAATGAAAATAGCTTCTGCACAGCATTTTTCTCTTGACATTTTTTCAAGCAATCACTACATTTGCATCCGTTCTATTGATTATTTTGAACAAGATTTGTGTTTCTGATGTAAAGACTCCTGGTTACTGGGTTTCTGTTTCACACACACACATCTGGCCGTCTGATGGGCACATGGCTTAGAAACTCGGGTCTTCCTGTGTTATCATGAAGTCGATCGATTCTTTTATCCAGTGTGGTTCGCCCAGGAGTCATGTGACTCATATGGAGGAGACTTACACTTTTCATGGTAGGTGTTTTATCTAGTGGCCAAAACAATAGGCTATTTTTAGTAAAATAGTCTATCTCCAGTCTAGATTTCTCTCCTCTGACTCTGGTATCCAGCTGTCTATTTAGTTCCACTTGGACTTCTAATTGATATCTCACATTTCAAATGTCTAAAATGATCATCCTTCTACCTGTAGCCTTCCCCAGATATACCTACTACATTAAAAGTGAGCCCTAACCGGTTTGGCTCAGTGGATAGAGCGTCGGCCTGTGAACAGAAGGGTCCCAGGTTCGATTCTGGTCAAGGGCATGTACCTTGCTTGCGGGCACATCCCCAGTAGGGGGCGTGCAGGAGGCAGCTGATCAATGTTTCTTTCTCATAGATGTTTCTAACTCTCTATCCCTCTCACTTCCTCTCTGTAAAAAATCAATAAAATATATTTTTTTTAAAAAAGTGAGCTCCATTCTTAAAGTTGCTAAAGCCAAAAACCTCAGAGATTTTCTTGACCTCTCATTTTCTCACACCCATCAGCCAGTGAATGCTGCCTCTCCTTTTCGAATGCCCAAAGCCCACTCAATCCTTCCTCTGCTTCATGTACCACCTGTTCTGAGTCACCGTCTTCTCCAACTTTGATTATTGCAATAATCTGCTAATGGTCCCTGTGCTTCTCTTGTCCCTGTACAGTGGCCAAAGTGATCCAGTAAAAATATCATTTGGCAAAACCCTGTAGGAAGTCCCCTTCGGAGTGAAGGTTGGAGTCTTTTGAATGACCTCTGTTACCTCCTTCTGACTGCTTTCACCCTTGCTTCTCTGCCCCAGTCACTCTGGCTCACTGCTGGTCCGCATACAGCAGGCACACTCCTGCCTTGAGCCTTGAATTGGCTGTTCACACTGACTGAAAATTTTTTCTTCCAGATATCCCTATGAAAAATGCCTCTAGCCTCTTAAATCTTACCTGAAAAGTCACTTTCTCAATGAGGTGCACCTTGACCATCTTATTAAAAACTAGAGGCCTGGAGCATGAAATTCATGCATGGGGAGGTGGGAGTCCTTCATCCCAGCCTGCACCCTCTCCAATCCGGGACCCCTCAGGGGATGTTGGCTGCCAGTTTAGGCAGGATCGGGCTTAAACCGGCAGTCGGACATCCTTCTCACAATCCAGGACTGCTGGCTCCTAACTGCTCACCTGCCTGCCTGCCTGATTGCCCCTAACCACTCTGCCTGCCTGCCTGCCTGATTTCCCCTAACTGCTCTCCCCTGCCAGCCTGATCATCCCTAACTGCTCTCCCCTGCCGGCCTGATCGCCCCTAACTGCCTCTGCCTTGGCCCCCGCCACTGTGGCTTTGTTCGGAAGGACGTCTTGAAGAATGTCCGGAAGATGCCCTGTCTAATTAGCATATTACCATTTTATTAGTATAGATAGGACCTCCTTTTTTTTTTTCCCTTGGCACTTGTCACCAAACAAATGGTAGAGTGTACCTATTATGTTTATCATTTAGTGTCTGTATCATCTGACTAGAAAGTATATTCCTTGGGCGCAGGGATACTTGCTTTGTTCACTGAAACCACCTCTGTGTCTAGAATAGAGCCTGGCACTTAGTAGATACACAATAACTACTTGCTGAGTAACTCAATGAAAGGGTGATTTTAAAAATGTGTTCTACATTGGACCTCTCTAATGAAACCATCCTTGGCTACACTGCTTCTGCATTTCCCCATGGTGAGCCACACAAGTGTTCCAAATATGCACTAACTATACATTTTTCTTTAAAACTTGACTATTTAAAACATTACATACTTTAAACTTTCATTTAATGTATTTACTTGCAACACAGTCCTAAAATAGCATCCACAATTTTAATTAAATCCATCATGAATGTATCATTATAGAAAACACAAAAGTAAACTCTTAGAGAAACATCTGGTGGGTAGGGCTGGATTTGCTATCACTGCCTGAGTTTCCTAAATTGTCATTCCATTCTGAGAGTCAAAAAGGATCATTTGCCTCTTGATTAAAATAAAAGAAGAGCTACCACTGCTATTCAGAAATGAAGAAGATGGGCAACAATTCTGGCTCACTCTTATTTTTTATTTCTTTTTAATCCACACGTGAGGATATTTTTTCCATTGTTTTATTTTATTTTTTAGAGAGATTGGTAGGGAGGGAGAGAGTGAGTAGAGGGAGAGACATCAATGTGAGAGAGACACATAGAGTGGTTGCCTCCTGAATGCTGGATTGAACCTGCAACCCAGGTACATGCCCTTGACCAGGATTCAAACCCGATACCCTTCGGTGCATCGGCAGACACTCTAACCACAGAACAACACTGGCCAGGGCTCAATGATTCTTATTAAAGGACAGATTGGCTGCAAAATTATTCTCCCTTGCCTAAGGACATGTGCACTGGAAACAGAGGGCCCAGGGTGAAACCTCCTTCTATTTTGATTTAAGATGCCGAGCAATAAACAGCCGTAGAAGCTGCCAGTATCCAAGGACACAGATCTAGTGTTTTCCACCTTGTTTGAATGTTCAGTTTAGGCAACACATGGCAGCTGGACTCTATCCTGCCGCTAGGAGCATCCCTACAGGAAAGTGCCCAGTCATTATTCATGATGTGACGGGTATGCTCAGAGAGGTGGGCCAGCCGGTTTCAGCCTAAGATCACCATTAATGGGGGCAAGGCGGAGTCCAAAGATAAACATAGACACAGTGTGGCCAAGTGTTAGAATCCCCAAACGCAGGTGAGACACTTGTATCTTTCTCTGCTCAGCAGTTAGGATTAGTGGGACTCAGGAAGCTGCAGAAAGTAATTGCTCACCCTCCCCTCTGGACCCATGTGCCTTTATTCCACATTGTAGTTGATTTGAAGGCATCACTATTCGCAAGTTGTCTGGAATCCCCGTGTTTCTTAACTAAGAGAGTAAATAGTGAAAGCGTGTCACTTTGACCTGACCTTGGTTTTGGAATTGACAGCTTTTAATGTAGTAAATATATAGGGTGTCCCAAAATTCATACAAGATTTGAATTTTTGGTGAGCATTAACAACTACAACAACAAAAAATAAAAGCCTAATTTTACTTGGTTTATTGAATCAGATTCTAATATCTGTTGCCCTCTGATTTCAATCCCTTCAATTTGATAAGCATTACCAAGTACCAGTTATGGCCCAGGAGCAGGGACAATGAAGACCAATGAAGACCACGGCTTTGCATATGTGCCAGCAAAGCCATGGAGGCCATTTACCTGATGTACTATCCCATACATAACCCTATATTGTATACTTTATGAATCAATAAAAAATTTACAATTTTTAACTATAAACCTGTGTTTTCTATCAAAATTACTTCTTGCGTGAATTTTGGGACACCGTACATTTGTTAATTATGCGGGCCAGTATACAGGGGTTGAGAGCCTGGCCTCTGGAGCCTGACTGGCCCCATCACCTAACTGGCTGTGTGACTCTGAACAAGCTACTTCTCTATAGTTTCCTCACCTGTAAAATGGGAATGTTCGCTGTCCCTACTTCATGCATTTGTGAGAATGACAGGAGTTAATATATACAAAGGGGCCAGCACAGCCATAGGGAAGCAGCTGCTATTATTCCAGTGAACAATCATGGTCATCATAATGCTCTTGTTGTTGATGTAGGCGAGACATCATTTTTACCTAAGATTTAGTTCTTACCTTTGTAGGTAATTTTAACACAGAAGATGGTTTTCTTTCCGCGGCATGTGTTACAGGTGCAGTGGAGTGCTGCTTCCTACTTCTTTAAGTAAGTGTTCTGCTTCCCACAGAGTAAGGCCCAGCTGCCGAGTTGGGAGAATGCACAGTGATAGGGTTGCCAGGTGTGGAGCTCAGAGCGCGCCCTGTGTGTGTGTGTGTGTGTGTGTGTGTGTGTGTGTGTGTGTGAAGAGGGGATGGCTTCACTCTCACCTTCTTCCAGCACTGCTCTGCTGTGAGGGACAGAGACAGACAGAAAGAGATTGATCGGTCATCCTAAACCATTATACAGTAGTTGGTTTTTTTAACCATGGGAGGTCAAAACATGATTTTAATGAAAAAAATCTATGAAACAGAAACAGACCAGTTTTCCGTGGGTTCATGATCATTTTTGCCCATGTGTTTGTTAGCAATTGCTATATATGTAGCCCACAGCTTGGTAGCTTAAAACAACAAATGTTCATGACCCTAAAGTTTCTGAGGGTCAAGAATCTAGTAGTAGCTGGGTGACTCTGGATCAGATGGTCTCTGTGGGTACAGCCATGATGCAGGCTGGGGCTATAGCCATCTGAAACCTTGACTGGCTGAAGGATCTCCCTTCAGGTTCACTCATTTGGCTGTTGGCAGGAGATCGTGGTTGCTCACCATGTGGGCCTCTCCCTAGGACTGCTCATACCACGCCAGCTGGCTTGCCCCAGGGGGTGTGATCCAGAGAGTATGCAAGAGAGCCCAGGATGGAAGCCACCATGTCTTTTACAACCTAATCTCAGAAATGATATAGCAGTTTTGCTCAATTCTATTGATCCTATAGCAATTCTGGCACAATATGTCAGTGGGCTCCAGGAGGGTACCAGAGGCAGGGGTACCATTGTGGGACTGCCTGCCACAGCCACATTTAACTTCTTAAAAGGCATTTATATCTTCTTTTTCATGAAGGAGGCTATTGCCAGAGAATAGTCTGCATTAAAAATAAAATAGTAAAAGCTATATCTAATCTAAGTATTCTCCATTGGACATTATAATCTTGTCTGTATATGCATGACATATATGTACACAGACACTCACACATATTAGAAATGCAGATTAGCCTGGCCAGACTTATTGACTCAGAATCTACATTTTAACCAAAGCCCCAGATAATTTATATGCACATTACATTTGAGTAACACCCGTATAATATATATATATATATATATATATATATATATATATATGAAGTTTTTCAATCATAAAACCTAATATATCCTAAAAATTAGTAATGTAATGGAGCTAACAAAAATATTATTAAATCAGTTTTTGATACCAGAGTTCTCTGTTTTTTCTCCCCTCCATTCAACCTGGATTTCTTTCTCACACACACTGTACACAGAAATACAGTCTGGCCCTCCAGAATGTGGAGTCAACCAAAGCTTTTCTTCCTCCCCTCACAAGAAAATAGGTGGAGTACTGCAATGACATTTCAAACAACCATGTTTTGAGATAAGGTTTGTTTTTATTGATGGCAGATGGGAATAGACTTCCAACGAATACAGTTGGCTCTAGGAAAAAGAAATAGTTTTGAAAATCATCAACTTGTATTTGCAAAATGTCATCAGAGACTTTCTTTTCCCCTCGCCTAAAACAAATGCAGACAATTCTACATAAAGAGCAAGGCTGTGTAGAAAATTCAGCCATGTGTTTGAAATGATGCCATTGTTATAAGACAGCTTGAAGTACCATGACATTTGTGCAGACAAAAAACTCAAACTAATTTGTTTTTGTGGTATTAATGAATTTCTGTTGGTCTTGTTGCCATTGGTGTTAATACCCACCCACTAGTAAATTACAGGGTTAGTCCCTAAAGGGGGGAACCTTGAAGTAAGAGCGATTATGCAGCCTGAAGCTTGTTTAAAAAAAGTCATTAAGATGTATTTTTCTCAGATTACAAAAGCAATACGAACACATTATAAAACATTTGAGAAATACCAAAAGCTATAAGACAAATAATTTTTTTTGAAATCCCACTGAAAGGTAACTACTAAAAAAGAGATAACTTCTGTCCTTATTCCCTACAGTATTTTCCTATGGAATGCTACATATATCATATGGATGACATATATACAGTATATACACATATCATACAAGAAAGAAATGTATGTATAAGACTCCTACTATGGCGGGGGGAGGGGATTAAAAGGATAGTATATGTTTACCTCTAATACTGTGGTGAGTTGTGAATGACCATTTCTTGCTATCTGCATGGTGCCAAACTACCTCTGCATACAATGTTTACAACCACTACCGTTCTAAGAATTCTTTAGAACATTTTTATCACCTCAAAAAGAAATCTCATACCAAGTAATAGTCATTCTTCATTTTCTCAACTTACCAGTTCAAAGTAGCCAGTAACTTACTTTCTGTCTCTATGTTTTGCCTATTCTGGCCATTTCATTTGAATAGAATGGTATCTATAATAATAAAAGCGTAATATGCTAATTAGACCAGATAGCCAAATGACCTTTCTGGATGTCATTCCAGACATCCTTCTGGATGACCTTCCAGATGAAGCCTCGGTGGTGGGGGCCAAGGCAGAGGCGGTTAGGGGCAATGAGGCAGGCAGGCAGAGGCAGTTAGGGGTCATCAGGCAGGCAGACAAGTGGTTAGGGGCAATAAGGCAGGCAGGCACACTGGTTAGGGGCGATCAGGAAACTTTTTGACTATATAAATGATAATGCTATGAACATTAATTTACAAGTTTTGGTATGGACATACACTTTTAATTCTTTTGTGTGTATTCCTACAGTATAATTACTGTGACATATTAAACTCTATTTTTTTAAATATATTTTATTGATTTTTTTACAGAGAGAAAGGGAGAGAGATAGAGAGTTAGAAACATCGATGAGAGAGAAACATCGATCAGCTGCCTCGTACACACCCCCCACCGGGGATGTGCCCACAACCCAGGTACATGCCCTTGACCGGAATCGAACCCGGGACCTTTCAGTCTGCAGGCCGACGCTCTGTCCACTGAGCCAAACCGGTTTCGGCATTAAACTCTATTTTTAAAGGGACTCCCTGTTGCCTGGCCAGTGTGGCTCAGTGGTTGAGCATTGATCTATGAACCAGGAGGTCACAGTCCAATTCTGGGTCAGAGCACATGCTGGGGTTGTGGCTAGATCCTTAGTGTGGGGTGGGCAGGAGGCAGCCAATCAATGATTCTCTCTCATCATTGAAGCTTCTATCTCTCTCTCCCTCTTCCTTCTAAAGCCGGTGGTCTTGATCCGGCATCAATAAGGGTTCAGAAATCTGGAGAAGGGGCTGTGCGTAAATTAAATAAAAGTTCAGAGACAAAACATAATTTTGAATGGCATTATAGGGAGTCAGAGGAAGACTTAGCTTAAGGAACTAAGTTCTCCTCATCTCAGGACCCCTTTCTTTTTATTAACACAGTTTGTCCTAAGAAGAGGTAGATTTACACATCAAAGGGTAGGGTTTCCTATATACAGTCCATTGTCAGAATGGGGAGTTACCTCTGACTGTTCAGGTGTTTGACCAGGAGGAGGCAATAACATGTAGATTAAGATGCCCTGAGCTGTCTGGCAGCCAGCAGTCATCCCTTCTCAGGTTTGGGAAAATGCCCTTGCCACTCCAGATGATTCAGCCCTGCTACATGCTTGAATTGGCCTCTGGCCTCCTTCCTCTCTGAAATCAATAAAAAAATATTTTAAAAATAAAATTAAAAAATAAAGGGACTCCCTGTTAAACTCCATTTTTAACTTTTTAAGAAACTGCCAAATTGTCTTCCAGAGTGATGGAACAATTTTGCATTCTCACCAGCGGTATATGAAGCTTCCTGTTTCTCTTCATTTTTGTCAAGATTTGTTATTGTCTGTCTTTTTTACTTTAGCCATTCTATTGGGTGTGGTGTGGTATCCTATTGTAGTTTTGATTTGCATTTTCCTAATGACTAGTATCTTTTCATGGGCTATTGGCTATTTGTATACTTTATTTGGGAAAATATTGATTCAAATCTTCTGCTGAATTTGTCTTTTTATTGTTGAGTTGTCCTAGTTCTTCATACTGTTTTCTGGATACTAGACCCTTATAAGATATATGACTTGCAAATATTTTCTTGTATTCTGTGGGGTTTTTTTACTTTGATAGTGTCCTTTGCTTATTTTTAATTTTGATAAAGTCAAATTGCATATGCCTGATATCTGTGATATAGCATATGGAGGACATATGTACATGTGTATATAAAATTAGGACCTTTCAGAAAAGTACTTATTTGAATTGAATTTCTGAGTGGTCAAAACTTAATTCAGAGGAAAAAGTAGAAAGCCATTATAAGGCATTCCATACTGGAATCCTTTGTAATGCAAAAGGCAATTCAGTAAGTTCAAGTATTTTCTAATGTTTTCAAAAAATAGCTTTCTGAACTTCTCTCTAACTATTGTCTCCTTTGAATATGTAAATAGTAATTCTTAGTGTCCAATGGTGAAAATACTGTTGAATTCCAGATAGGAAATAGGACTTCCTTCTTTCTTATGAATCTGTTGAGGGACTCATTATTATCCAGTTTGGTATTACTCAGATAGAAGAATGTTTCTAATTCTCAGAGTAAGCTCTATCTCTTGTTGTTGTTGTTTTTTTGTTTGTTTGTTTTAAATCAGTGGAAGTGCAATTTATTTATTATTTCTTTGGTTGTTCGTGTGTTTGGTGTCATATCTAATAAATCCTTGCCTAATCCAAAGTCATGAAGATTTAACCTATTTTTTCTTCTAAGAGTTTTATAGTTTAGTTTTTGGTCCATTTGAGTTAAATTTTCGATATGATAAGGCAGGGTTCCAAGTTCATACTTTTGCTTCCGGATATCCAGTTTTCCCAATACCATTTGTTGAAAAGACTGTTCTGAACCTATTTAAATGTCTTGGCATCTTTGTTGAAAATCCATTGTTCACAAATGTAATGGCTTTTCTATATTGAATCTTTTCTCCACATTGTTGCCAGTGGTTATTTTAAACTATAGATGTGATCATGTATTTCTACTACTGAAATGTTTTCAATGGCTTCCATAGGTCATAAGAAAAAGACCAAATCTGACTGTGCACAGTGTGCTAGAGAGAGTAGGGGCTATGGGATAGGCATAGTTAGTTTTTAATCTGGTACCAGCCTTTTATGAAAAGTTAGACCTAGGACGTATTCCTCAACTGCAGTTAGAGTGTAAACCTGACTCTGGCAGGGACTTTGCCTGAACTGCTCACCACCAAAAGTCTAGCCTGATCACAGAGCCCAGTACATCACCCACATGCAGAAAATATTCATTGAGCGGTAAATGAATCTCAGTTTCCTCATCTTCAGAATCAAGATTATTATAACTATTTCATAAGGTTCTGATCAATGTTAAATTGCATCATTCAGCCATTATTGTAGGTATTTCATAAGCACTTGGGGAGTGAGATAAGCTGATGTCACTTTGAGCCTTGGGTGACAAAAACTATTTAATTTTGAGTTATTATTATAACACTAGAGGCCCGGTGCACGAATTCGTGCATGAGTGGGGTCCCTTGGCCTGGCTGGCAATTGGGGCTGATCAGGGCAGGCTGGCTGGGTGGAGGGACTGCGGGAGGTTGGCCAGCTGCAAGAGGTTGGCTGTAGGAGTTCACTGACCACCAGGGGGCAGGTCCTGCATTGAGCGTCTGCCCCCTAATGGTCAGTGCTCATCATAGCAACTGGTCAACCGATTGTTTGGTCAACCAGTCTAACAGTTGCTTAGGCTTTTATAGATACTGGTATAGATTTTTTAAAATGTAAAGCAAAGGCAGTTTGGCAGAATAATATAGGGATAGAAGATGACCAGATGAACTAATTATTTGGGTAAATTGAATATTAAGGAGTTATCCAAACCACTCAACATGGATTTTAATTAGTTATCTCTGAAACTTCAAAAAATGTATCTATGGTGATTCCTCTGGGTGCAAAAACAGCGTGTTGAAAACCCAGATTGCAACAAGTAGTTGTAGTGTGAGAAGATTGAGGGAGTTTCCTACACAAGCAATTTCAGTGTATCAGCAGCAGCAGGCATGATTGCAACCCCTGTGGCTTTTGCCAACCTGGGTGGGGTTGGAGGAGGGACAAGGGAGATCTTCTAAGCTGTGTGTCCACCAAAACGCAATGCAGCCAGCAGGGCGGCCTCTCTGAGTTGTAAAGGCAGCGTTTCAGTGCGTAACCATCACTGTGAATGATGTGTGACTCCTGACACAGCTGTGGGGGTTTTGTGCCAGGCAGAGTGGGTTAGTGGGAAAGTGTGTGGAGGCAACCAGACCATTTAGACCTGAAGGGAAGCCTATGCTTCTAGTAGGAAGAAAACAGGGGATAAAGCCATTTGCCTGCATCGTATAGGAAATCACTGTGACTCACTATCTAGGCCACCAGGCAGACTGTGCTGTCCTTCTTCCCTGAGACAGCATTTTCTGATGTAATAGCAATGGGAATGGGGTGTGGGTGTGTGTGAATGGATTGGGAGTGAATCAAGGAAGAATTAAAGGGAATTCTTAACAAATGGAGGGTGTGGAGTATGTGAAAACACACACACACTTTAATAGAAGGAGAATACAAACATTTTCACTGAAGCCAAAATGTTCCTCTGGCTTGTGGGCTTAAAAAATAATCCATCCGGGTTAGGTGCTTGGCATGCTGCGTGTGGAAAGCTTTTATGTTTTGTCATCCCTGTTTAAGGCGTCTTCACTGTCAGCACTGAGAAGGTGAGTGAGCTCACAGCTGGGCGGGCAGAAGGGAGAGGTGCCTGTCATTTTGTCTGTACTCGGAGAACACGGAAATTCTCAGGAGTGCAGTTTAAAGCAAAGAATCTAAGCACACCACCGTTTCATTTTCTTCTCCCACTGCCCCCTCCCCCATATGTTTCCCTCCAGTTTCTATGGCAACAGTGTGGCGATTGAGTATGTTAGGATTGGACCTTCACCTTTGTTTAGAAAAGGCATCTGCAACTGGATTAGGGCTGCAGTACATGATGGAATTGAGATGTTTTCATTAAGAGCTGACAAGGTGCCTGATGATTGCTGAGTTTTATGTAAATTTGTGGTCTAGCTGATGACTAGATACATAAAGTTGTCCAGAGGTTTGTGTCATGGGAGAGGTTTAGTTCAGTTGAAAGACATCTAAGTATACAGAGTCTCAAATAGAAGTTAAATTTGGGGAGAATTCTATTAGGCTATGATTTTAGTGGGATGCGATCATGGAAAGTCAGAAAATTGCTTTATATTTCCCATTAAGCTATTAATGAGCCCTCGGGGTAATGAGATTTGCATTTATAAACACAGCACCAATGATAGTATTTCTGGGTGTTTTCTGTGTTAGTAGAAACACCCTCAAGTTGTAGAATTTGAATGAAAATATTGAATGTGTTATATAACTCACCATCTCATGAAATTGGGAATCACTAGGATTCCACAAATTAAGCAATTCAACTACAAACAGATGTTAAGAATCTTGATCTCTCTCTCATCCTCCCTCCCCCCTCTTGCTTGCTCCCTACCCCCTAATCCTAATCTCTCTTCCTCTATTGCCCCAGAAAATGACTAAAAAAGTAGATATTTAGGCTACAGGGTAACCCTAACATAGAGATGACCTTGACAAAGAAGAGCAGAAGGAAGGTAAACACAGAAGACTTTTGGATCTTATTTTAAAATACCAAGGTACAAATTATTTATTTTTAAAAAGGAGGGAGCTATATTTTGCATGCATTACAATAAAAACATAGAAATAATCTATAAAAGTTTTTACAAATACATCAGGCTTATAAGTATGTCTCCTTATTGTGTTTTTTCCAAATAATGTGCAGAAATTTCTGACTTTAATAATGCATTATTTTTCTAGTGGTATAGTCTGTTTTATATCTATATCTGGGGAAGAATAAACTCTGGTCAGCCTAGCATAATATTATGATTAAAGAAGTCAGAGGCTCAGGTGCTAAATGTATTTTTTTTAACGCAGCTCTTACTGGTTCTAAACCATGAAATCCTAAAAGCCTCTGGTAGGAATGTTTCCTGGAAGTTCATGTCATCACAGGAGTGAGGTTCATAATCATAGACTGACAGGGCTGGAGGAGAATTCAGGAGCATTTCTGCACTGCACCCATTTGACAGATGGAAATGTTGCAGTCCAAAGGAGAATACGGGTTTATCCCAGGTCACATAGTTTTCTGGGGCAGAGCTGGGACTGGACAAAAGTTACCTCAGAGAACTCGAGACACCCACAGAGACCTTCTCTCCTCACCTCATGTCTTTCCTCCTCCTCTTTTCAATTCCATCCCTTTTCTGAAAGCATTTGTCTTTTGTTTGTATCAATTCATAGTTGAGGGCTGTGCCCATAAGCAAGAAGACATAAGGATGGATACATTTTTTAAAACTTCTATATTTTTATTAAGTTAATCATATTTATAGTAAAACAGCAGAATAGTAAATGCATCATAAACAGAAGAGCATCTGTCCTCCATATAGCACCAACTTTTTACAAGAGAAGGTGGATGACTGTGAGTTCCTTCTCAACCCTGAGGTTCTGAAATTTTGAGTCAGAACAGGAAAATGGCTTGAGTATGGGATGTTATCTGGTGTGTGACTCACAGCCAGCAGGAGCAGATTTGAGGTTTATAAACCTTTCCCTTTCCTGTTACCCCAGGAAACAGAGAGGAAGGTGACATTTACCTAAGGAGGTACTTCTAGTAACTGTCTCTTGTCTACACTCCTTACTCTGAGTTACCCCTTTGCAGGCCCGCTGTGGTCCTTTAGGTCCCATGCATTGGGCCTTTGACAAGGCAGTGTGGCCCTGAACTTAAGGTGCAGCACCCTCATCCCATTGCAGGACACTTGCTCAGAGAGGAGTGTAGGGCCCCACCTCCTGTGGAACCTACAGCCTCCTGCTAACTCCTTGGCATCACAGTAACCTTCAAGCTTCTCTCTCTCCTTGCTTGACAGGCCTCTTGCCTCCTCTGGCATATCTTTACTTTGCATTGCCTGAAGCGCCATGGCCATAAAGAAGCTATTGCTTTCTGAAATGGAAAAAAGGGGTTTTCTAAGAGGACAAACAGAAAGTGATATTTAATAAGTGCTGCCACTGCATTCTCGTATTCTGTGGCTTTTATTTCCTTACCCTTTTAAGCAGTTGCCCTGCTGATGTTTCTTATGAAAGCCTAACCAATTCTATACGTAGATACATTTGTCATGCCCTACTGGGTGGAGTCAGGCTGCCAGGGGCTGGTATAGAATGTTCATTCAGTTGTCCAGTAAGGGTCCAGACTTTAGTAGGCCTCTAATTGCATGTTTTTTTTTTCTCTTTTACAATTTATGTTTACAGAGAGAAGCTAGCAATTTTTTAAAAAATATATTTTATTGACTTTTTACAGAGAGGAAGGGAGAGAGAGAGTTAGAAACATCGATGAGAGAGAAACATCCATCAGCTGCCTCCTGCACACCCCCTACTGGGGATGTGCCTGCAACTAAGGTACCTGCCCTTGACCGGAATCGAACCTGGGACCTTTCATTCCGCAGGCCGACGCTCTATCCACTGAGCCAAACCAGCCAGGGTGAAGCTAGCAGTTTTTAAAATGACCATTTTAGATGGTCAGGAAAATACATTATTAAAGTATTTAGAGCCTGGCTGGTGTTGCTCAGTGGTTGAATGTTGACCCATGAACCAGGAGGAGGTCATGGTTTGATTCCCAATCAGGGCACATGCCTGGGTTGTGTGCTCAATCCCCAGTAGGGAGCATGCAGGAGGCAGCAGAAAGATGATTCTCATCATTGATGTTTCTATCTCTCTTTCCCTTTCCCTTTCTTTCTCTGTAATCAATAAGATCATACGTTTTTAAAAAAAGTATTTAAAGAAAATGAGGAATACAAAGTATGAAATAAGATATAAAAAACCAGCTTTACCATCACACACATAGGAAACATTTTTTTCCCCCAATAGACAGTGATCTCCTCCAACTCCCATAGGCACAATGAATGATCCATTTCTCTACCACAACCTCAGGACATGAGCAGAGATCACACAAACAAGGGCAGTCCCCCTGTGAGTGGGCAGCTTACGTGTCCATCATCATATTTGTTGGGCTTTCTTGAAAAGTAGTTGCCATTTTGGTTCATGGTTTTCCTCAGTTCCATCAGAAACTAAAACCTAGGTGGCCTGGAAGCCCCCTGGGCATGTTAAGAAACCAGAGAAGCCAACGTCGCCAAGGTGTAACCAATCATAGAACTAGAAAATGCCTTCCAAAGGGAGTTTGGCTGGAGCCTTGCTGTCCTCAAGAAAGGCCCCATTTGGCTCTAAATCCTGTGTTCTTTCCACAACACCACTCTACCTAAGGCATAAGTCTTCGTGTCTGGCCATTCTGGGGTCTTATTTATTTTGACTAAGTTATATAAGAACATTTTGATAAATTATTTTAACTTTTCTCCCCACATTTTATGGTGCAGAGGTCACTTGGGGATTCTCCGGGAACAAAACCCAAAATTATACCGATATTTCTATGGGAAATTAGTCTTTGAATAATATTGTTTTAAATAAACTGACATCTCCAAGAACATGACGGCAGCATTATTGAAGTAAAGATTGTATGAGTGCTGAGGGATCCTGAGCAGAGGTGTGGTCATCCCTTGTGAAGGCTTCTTGGAGAAGGTCAATGTCATGTGATGTGGGCGGGCATTAAGGGACTAGAGGTTTAGTAGAAAGGAGGCAGGACGTTCTCTTCTGAGCTTTCACTTGGAGCTGCCAGGATCACTCCCGTCTTGAAGTTCTCTCTGCTGGTCCCCCATATAGTCTCAAGGGCTTCTCATTTCGTCTTTTCTTTCAGTGGACCTGGTTGTGGCCATTCTGTATAGTAATTTTCACTCCTCTTACCTGTTCCCTTTGTCATCTTTACCAAGGAGTTTATGTTCTTAGCAAGTCTAGGATGATCAGTCCTGAATAAATAAAATGAAGAAGAAAGACCATTGAGTTTGGCTTTAGAAAGCCTAGTTTAGCCTCTGGGTGGACTTGTATGAGCTCGCTCATCTCCCTCTGGTTGGTTTCTTCATCTGCACAAACTGAACCGGTGAGATTAGATGACCACAGTGAGTTCTTCAGAAGGAAAGTGAAGCAGCTCACCTCCAGGCTTGCGTTTTGTAACTTCAGTGATGATTTCTGAATTTATAGAACCACTTCTGGTCCACATTTTCATCTACTAAGGAATAGGCACTTTTCCCTTATGTGTCTTTCCAGCCCTAACGTGCACAAAGTTCACCTTAGCAATCATGGTCTTCCCCACTAAACAAGATCCCCCTACTTCGTTTCCCATTCCCCAAACCTGCCATCTCCAGGCACCCAGCATAAATCCTTATGGTCTTTTCTAAACCACCTTTTTCCTTTATCACCCACATCTTCTCAGTTACCCAGTCTGTCATATTTTCTTTTAAAATACCTCATGTGCTTGTCTGTTCTGTGTGTGTGTGTTTGTGCAAAAATATACATAACACACAATTTACCATTTTAACCCTTTTGATTATTATTTTTTATTGATTTCAGAGAGGAAAGGAGAGGGAGAGAGAGATGACGAGAGAGAATCATTGATCAGCTGCCTCCTACACTCCCCCTATTGTGGACCGAGCTCACAATCCATGCATGTGGAATCGAACTACAACCTCCTTGCTCATAGGTCAATGCCCAATCATTGAGCCACATTGACCAGGCTTACCCCTTTTTAATTACAATTCCCTGGCATTAAGCATATTCACACTTTGTGTAACTATCAGAGCTACCCATCTCCAGAACTTTTCCTTTGCCCCAAACTAAAACTCTGTATCCATTTAATAATATCTTCATGTCTATTTTTAAATGGCATGTTAGAGCACCTTAGAATATCAGAGCAAAAGTGATTCTTCAAGATCATCTACCACAACCCTCTATTTGACAGCTGACATACGGTAACCACAGCCCAGATGGGCTAAACCATGCAGCACTAGGCTTTTATTCTACTCCCCCTGGATTGCATAACTCTTCTCCTAGCTGGCTTCTGTGCCTCTGGCAACTCCAGCTTCCCATATATCATGTCCATTACTTCAAACAGATTCTACTTATTACCCTCTTTTTTCTGCCCTCCCTCAAAACAAAAGCTTCACAGTCACATCTCACTCATACATCCAGTCTCATTTTCCACAATTTTTGTTGCACATCCTCTACTAGGCCAGGTTAGTGGGCCCTCCACGCGTGCACATGCATGCATTCACACACACACACACACACACACACACCCACAAATACACACACTTTTTTTTTGTGTGTGTGTGTGTACATAACCTGTTTATGTTCTGTCCTCTTAGACTCAGACAGGTACAGGAACTTGCCTGGGACTTCAGATCCAGGGTTCCAACTGTTTCCCAGAGGCCCCAGTTAGGTCAGTACCTCATCTGATGCAGTGAGGTTGCCTTGCTCTCCCTCCAGATGGTCAGTCCAGCTCCAGCCACTGCTCCTTCTTGATCTTCTGCTCTAGCAACAATAACTACCAGCATTATTGGGCTAGGGTTCCAGGCTAACCCTTTTATCAAATATTTCATTGAATTCTCATAGTTTTCTCCGCTTTGCAAATCCAACAACTAAGTATTGCAGTAGTGATTTTCAGTCCTGGCTGCACATTAAACTCACCTGGGGTGGTATTAAAAATTACCGATGTTCAGGCTTCATTGCTTGGGTTTTTGATTGTTGGTCTTGGAAGAGACCCAGAAGCAGTGTAACTTATTCAAGGTCACACATACAGTAAATGTTGGAACCTTCATTCAAACCCAGGTTACACTATGGCTTCAGAACTCAAACTCTTTTTTAAAAAAAATATTTTATTTATTTCAGAGAGGAAGGGAGAGAGAGATAGATAGAAATACCATGATGAGAGAGAATCATTGATTGAATGCCTCCTGCATGCCCCACACTGGGGATCAAGCCCACAACACAGGCATGTGCCCTGAGGAGGAATTGAACCATGACTTCCTGGTTCATAGTTCAATGAGCCACTGACCTACACCAGTTGGGCAGAACTCAAGCTCTTAATCCAGGGTTCTCAGCCCTAGTTTGGATCAGAACCACCTGTGAATCTGTAAATTGCATATATTTGGGGAGATTTTGATGGGGGCAGGGTTAGAGATACTTATAAGATTAAGAAAAGAAGCAAATAGACAAAAATAATTCCTTAGATGACTCTAAAGCTCAATTAAAATTGAGAATTTGGCCTTAGTCATGATGCAATATTGCATCTCTTTGTATCTGATTCAACAAATGCATGATGATCTCATCCTATCTAATAAAGAGGGAATATGCTAATTGACCCCCATGCCGTCCCAAAGATGACAGCACCCACAGCCAATAAGGAGGGGATATGCTAATTGGCTGCCACACCCTCAAAGATGGCGGCACCTATGGCCACAAGATGGTGGTGCCCAGTCCCCTCAGCCCCGCCAGGGCATGCGGCAAGGCTGGGCCCACCACTAGGCGGGCCAGGCTGCTCCAGGCATCTGCCTCTAGAGTCCTCCAGTCCCCTCATCCCCCCAGCCACCCAGGGCCGGCCCGCGGAGCAGGTAACCAGGACCCGCAGAGGCTTGCGCTGCCGGTAGTGGCAGTAGCAGAGGTGTGATGGGGGCATTGTCTTCCCCTGACCACTGGGTCACCTCCCACCCCTGAGGGCTCCCGGATTGTGAGAGGGGGCTGGCCGGGCTGAGGGACCCCCCTCCAGTGCATGAATTTTCATATACCGGTCCTCTAGTCTATGAATAAAAAGGCATTTGTGTGCAGGGTGGCATGTTGGAAAGGTTGGGAGAAGATTGAATAACAGTATTGATGTTGTATTGTTGAATATTAAGGAATGAAAATGGGACATGTAATTCTTGAAGTAACCTACATTTGCAAGCCATTATTGAAAATAAACTCCCATTAAACCATATCTTTGCAAGTCTAAATTGGCACAATGCAATTCTGACCATTTACTAGGAACTTCACATATGGAAGCAAGTATCCATAGTGAAAGGAAATAGGCCTATGACCTGAGAGCTTTACTGTAAAGATTTGTGACGCTCTGAATGCAAGAACTGACAAGGACGTCCAGTGTCCGGC
The DNA here is from genome assembly GCF_964212035.1 of Myotis nattereri. Taxonomy (NCBI): domain Eukaryota; kingdom Metazoa; phylum Chordata; class Mammalia; order Chiroptera; family Vespertilionidae; genus Myotis; species Myotis nattereri. Next base: position 23,977,286 of record NC_138087.1, on the reverse strand, counting down.
GACTTATTAGAACTTCTACAGAGGCAAGTTTGTTGCTGCTGCATGTCATGGGTGCCACTTGAATATTAATACATTAAGCTGATGTCTCAGGAGCTCAGCCATTATCCTATTTTGGCTTCAGATTCAATTGTGGTTATTGACAAATGGTGGGATGGGAGCAGAGATTGACTTTGCTGCAAGAAAGAGGCAGTAAGAGTATGATGTCTCCAAGGGCCCTGTAAGAAGGGCAGTTACATAATTTGTTGAGATGAATTAAGTGGTAGTCATCCTAATTTTTGACATTCACAGGTTCTTCCCATAGTACTAGACATTCAACTGAAGCACATACTTGACACTGAAGAAGTACTGTTCTATGTAATGTGCCCCAAACTTGTCAGTGGTGTGTGGTGGCTTTTTCCTTAAAGTAAACAGCCTGAGAGTTACCAAAGTCATAATAGAATAGAGGAGAATGAATTCACTAGAGGAATGAAGCCAAAGCATCAGAAATGATAACTTGATCCTCAAAATAGGAAGCAGAGAGGCGGGGTTTGTTGTGGAGACAGACATTTCTTTCAGCGGTGACAGCAAGGACATCAGCCAACAGAGAGAGACTTGGGGAGGACAGCCGGAAAGACTAACCATGGCACAGCCTCACCAAAACCTGTAGGGAAGAAAGCAGTGTCAGTACAAAATCGAACCACTATTTCACCTAGTGAATCACATTGGTTTTTTCACTTAGAGAAAAGTCTTGACCCAACAGGGGAAGCAGTGATGTTTCTTGTTTCCTTTCCTCTTGTCATGGTTGGGAACACCTGGTTTTCACCTGGGCACACTCTGTCTCTGTTTATTGTCTGGTTAAATGAGATATTTCAATATTACTGATGATAAACATCTGACTGAAAGGAGGCCTGCATGTGTAACTCCATATATGGCATCTGCTCTGGTTCAGTGATGAGAATAAAACAGTACAGGAGGGAAATGGGTTACAACTGAATTGTTATAAAGGAGCACTTCATACATATACATTCGGATCAAGTTTTCTAGGATAAGCTTCAACACAAAAACAGTGTTTAATAAGATTCATGAGACTATCAGGAAAGCAACTATTGCAGGATACATGACCAGAGACTCAAAATATTTTAAAGTGCCTTCGAAAAGAACAATTTTCTAAGGAACCAGACTAGGAAAGGAAGGCAGGCAGTGCCCATGAGTGAGGATCTTACTAAAACAGAAAGAACAAGCAAATACTTGAAATCAGTTGTTAGCGAGATGGTTAGAAAGGAAACATAATTTTACAACAAAGTAGTGAATATTTAAAAAATGAACTACAGTTAAAAAATGCTTTGCTTGCCCTAACCGGTTTGGCTCAGTGGATAGAGCCTCCGCTTGTGGACTGAAGGGTCCCAGGTTCGATTCCACTCAAGGGCATGTACCTTGGTTGCAGGCACATCCCCAGTAGGGAGTGTGCAGGAGGCAGCTGATCAATGTTTCTCTTTCATGGATGTTTCTAACTCTCTATCCCTCTCCCCTCCTCTCTGTAAAAAAATCAATAAAATATATTTTTTAAAAATGCACTGCTTATTAACAGAACCTTACTTGATATTTTTTTCCATTGAGGTGCAAAGCATTTAATCATTGTTTACAACATTTTAAGGTGCATTTCAGTTTGATCCAGGTTGTTAAATTTCAACTTGTCATGTGGACCTTCCACAGGTTACTGATGTGTGTTTACTTGAGCCTCGATTTTCCTGCAGTCTTAACAGGAACTATGCAGAGAGGTTTATGCACAGGCTGGGACAGTGGCAGCTGGGAGATGGTGACAATATGGTCCTCCTTTTCCTCCTTCCTGCCTCCCCCTCTTCTTTCGCTTTCTCTTTCACCACTATCATCGCTGCCTTTGTTCCTTCCAGCTCTCGTATTGTGCACAATTTTGTCAGATGTTACAGAAAACATTACAGAATGAAACTGTCAGGAAAGCAACTAGTGTGGAATATAAAACCAGTGATTCAAAATTTCATGCCTTTGAAAAGAATGTATTTACTATGCACAGTAATGCTGGAAGGAAGTAGAACAGTGCTCATTGGCCAGAAGGTGCACAGTTGCCTCATCAGTTAGTCATCAAGAATGTAGGGCTTTCTTTTAGAGAGAGCTTTCATACACGTATGACCAGCAGGAGAGCAGCAGCCTCAGACACTCAGGAAAAGGAGACCTGATGATACCCATCAAGGGAGCGATGGTGGGCACAGCTGGTGCTAAAATAGCACATCTCTAAAAGGTCGTTTCCAAAGTGTGATGAAATAATACATTTGAAAAGCTCATTCTGTTTATCCATTGGGAAGGTTAAGGGTATATTGTTGTGTAATAACTTCCACTCTCTTTCTCTGACTGTAGACATGTAGTGCTGTCAGCCTAAGGAGGGACCAATATTGTCACCACAGCTCACCTGCAAGCAGTGCCCTCCAGTCATGAGGTGCCACACTGCAGGCCGTACCTGCACAGTCTCCTGAGAGAGACAGCATTTCTTTCTTTAAAAATCAAAGAATCAAAGGTAAAGATTAGTTCATTTATTTGCCTAGGACCGTGGTCAGCAAACTGCGGCTCGCGAGCCACATGCGGCTCTTTGGCCCCTTGAGTGTGGCTCTTCCTAAGCCTTAGGAGTACCCTAATTAAGGTGATAACAATGTACCTACCTATATAGTTTAAGTTTAAAAAATTTGGCTCTCAAAAGAAATTTCAAACGTTGTACTGTTGATATTTGGCTCTGTTGACTAATGAGTTTGCTGACCACTGGCCTAGGATCATGTAGCTGGGATTACAGAGCCAAGATTCAAATTGTCTTACTCCGTGATGCATGCCCTGCACTACCTCCCTCTCAGCCATGTAATACTGATGTGGAAGAAGGTAATAAGAACATACAAGACTCTGCGTATCAAGTAAGTTGCACAGGAGTTCACAAATCTGACTACATCAGAATCACTTGGGTAGCTTATTAAGAATAAAGATTTCCAAGGAATACCCTTAGAGAGTGTGATTAAGAAGATCAGACATATACCTTGGGAATCATTTTCATAATGCTCCCAGGTGATTCAGATGTAGGCTGTCAACAACAGCCAGAAAGCACTGGATGATATAGTACACGCATGCAAGTGCGTTTAGGCAAGGAGGCTCTGTTCTCTAAAAACACTACATTCAAAGGTATGTCGGTATTAGTGGTATAAAGTGAATACTGAAAACAGCCCCTGACTTGATAAGCATGTAAAGAGAGACAGATTAGTGAACAGGTAACCAGAGTGTACAGGAAAAGCGCTTTCACAGAGGAAGGCAACAGGAAGGGGAAGGGCAGCCTCTATGTGTGGAAGTCAGCAAAGGCTTTGCAGAGAGGATGACCTGTAAGTGGAACTTTGCAACGTCTCCCTAAAAAGAAAAAGGGGAAACAAGGGATGCCATTCTAAGCAGGAGGCTCTGAGGCCAAAGGCTGGAAAGCAGCTATTTGGGACACACCTGCAGTTGTACTGTGGTTGGCCCTGTGTGTTGTGGCAAGAAGTGAGAACTTGTTGAAGTAGCTGCCAACCACTGGCATATTTAAACAAGGTTGTGAAATTTTGCTGCCTATGGTTTCTTTGAGGATTTTTATGGTTTCACTGCTTACATTTAAGTATTTCATCCATTTTGAGTTTATTCTTGTGTATGGTGTAAGTTGATGGTCCAGATTCTATTTTTGCATTCTCCTGTCCAGTTTTTCCAACACCATTTATTGAAATGACTGTCTTTACTCCAGTGTATGCTCTTGCCTCCTTTGTCAGATATTCATTGAGAGTTATGGCTTGGGTCGATTTCTGGGATCTCTGTTCTGTTCCATTGATCTCTATGCCTATTCTTGTGCTAGCATTAGGCTGTTTTGATTATAATGGCTTTGTAATATAATTTGATATTCGGTATTGTGATCCCTCCAACTTTATTTTTCTTTCTCACAATTGCTGCAGTTATTTAGTTACATATAGAATTTTGGAATATTTGCTCTAGATCTGAGAAATATGCAATTGGTATTTTAATAGGGATGGAGTTGAATCTATAGATATCTTTGGGTAGTATTGACATTTTAATGATATTAATTCTTCCAATCCATGAACATGGTATATGCTTCCACTTGTCTGTATCTTTCTTTATTTCTTTTTTCATCATCCTGTAGTTTTCCAAGTACAGGCTGCTCATGGTCACAGACAGTGGTGTGGTGAAGGCCTGCAATGGGGGAAATGAGGGGGACATCTGTAATATTCTCAACAATAAAGATTTTAAAAAACTATTTTGTTTTTCCATGTCCAATAAAACATTCATAATAAAAGTAAAACAGAAATAAAAATAAGATTGCGAAGCGTAAGGGCACATTTGAAAACAATCACTGGATGAAGTGTGAGGTGGCTTAAAGGTGGTGAGGAGAGGCAAAGCAGTAGTTAAGATAAAATAGGATAAGGCTCTAACTGAGGCAAGATGAATGAGTGTAAAGAGAAGGAAGAGAGTTAAAGTGACATATCTGAGACAAAATATGCAGAAAATGAAAACAAATTGGGTGGGGTGGGAAGTGGGAAAAATAAGGAGGAGTCAGGGATGAGGCAGGAATTTCTAAATGGTTCAAGGCAATGATCGTAGCCCAGATTTCTGGGAGGAATACCTGTTATTGGAGATGCTAAGTTTAATCTTAGGTGGATTTTGTTTTTCTATATTATTGGCCAAGTCCATCATTTCAAATAGGAAATAAATTAATCTGTTTGAAGACAAGTGAAAAAATAAACAATTCTTATTATAGAAGTAATTATTAGAATTATAGAAAGAGAAGTGCGGGTCTTTATAATTTTATTCATGCTAAATTGGGACTGTCAAAGCCTTGGGCCTTTAATATTCATCTTTGAAAAACACATGGAGATCATTAAAAAAAATTTATATATTTTCTGATAGATTAATATTGAAAGCCCAGGTTCCATTAGTCCCAGTGGTCAAACTTAAAATCTCTTAATGTATAAGCCTTTCTGTAGTTGCTTTCCAGTAATAAAGTGGGTGATGGAATTTTTAAGAAAACACTTTATGGCTCTGCAATAGATGAATTTTTCCACTGGGGTTTATATAATGACTTTGGAGAAAGCTAAAACAATGTATAAAATAAAACCCTGTGGAAGAAAAAATAATTATAAAGAATTCCCACCTGAAATGATGGAATGCCTATAGTTGTAGAGTTCTATATTTTGTTTCAATATCTATTTAATAACAAAAGGACCCTTTAGTAACCAAAGGCCCATTTTAAAGCACTTTATTCTAGGGTGCTAAGAATTCCACTGGTGGAGAGCAGTAACTTTTTCCAAATGTAGGGAGAGAAACATGCAAAAGAGAAGTGTCTTTGCTCTGAGACTCACACAAGTGAATATAGATTGGGGAATCTTTCTTGGTGGGTGGAGGATTTTTGAGGTAGGATCACTTGGACAGCTGGACCAAAAACCAAGAAGCCCTGCCTGGCCCGTGTGGCTCAGTGGTTGAGCATCAACCTATGATCCAGGAGGGCAAGTTTCAATTCCCTGTCAGGGCACATGCCTGGGTTGCTGGCTCAGTCCCCAGCGTGAGGTGTGCAGGAGGCAGCTGATCAATGATTCTCTCATCATTGATGTTTCTGTCTCTTCCCCTCCCTTCCTCTCTGACATCAATAAAAATATACTAAAAAACAAACAAGAAGACCTGACATGCAAAATCTATGGCTCTGTTTTGAAATACTAGAGTTGGACTCAAGTCCCCGTTGGGCCACTTGCTGGCTACATGTTCTCAGACAGCCAACTTAAATTTTCTAACCACATTTTCTGCCTCTGTAAGATAGGGGTGATAAAACGTAACTAATGGGATTATTGTCAAAACTATTAAATGAAATGAGGTAATGTGTTCAAAATGCTTTGTAAATCGGAGAGACTTAAGTAATTGTAATTATACTTTCAGAACTTTCTTAAAATAAAACCAAATTGTGTTTATGAAAAAAAAATGTTGCAAGTATTTTTTTCTAGATAGATATCTCCCTAATTATTTATTCTTCACCCATATAGGTAACAGCTAATGTTTTAGAAGGATATGCTAAATTTAGGGAATAATGAAGGTGAGCATGCTTTTGGTTTGTGTTATTTGCTTTTACAAAATAAGTTATTTGCAATTTTAAGAGCAAGTAGCAACAATCAGCGTGATAATATACAAACAAGCTGGTGTACTAACAGGTGTCTGGCTACTAATGTGAACCATAGCTTCTTTTGTGAGGCTCCACCTATGGAAAACTGACCTTGAAAACAAGTGTTCTTATATTATGAGTGTTTTCAATGTACAAAAGGAAGCACTGGGGGTCGCAGCAAGCCAGTTAGGGGTCCCAGAGAAAAGAGGAGCGTAGAATTATGCTTTTTGCAGCATCCTTATTAATTCCTGCTGGAGTGCCAGCATCCCAAAGAGACGACTTAGTTTAAAGTGATCTTGTTTTGGGTGGTCAGATTGCCAAAACCTAGATCTAACACTCTGCCTCAAATAGTTTACACCATAGCCATGAGCCTCTTCTATATCCCCATGAGTATGGCTTGTGTGTAGTTGAGAGTGTGTATGTATGCATGTGTGTGTGTGTGCATGTGCATGTATGTGCATGCATTGGAAGACTGAGAATCTAGAGACATGGGTCCTACTGTAATATCTGTCACTAAGGAGCTATGAGATCTTGGGGGAAATCACCTCACCTGTCTGAATCTCATTTCTTCTCTCACCTAGAAGATAAAGGGCAGGATACAGTAAGATGCTCTAACATTGTATGGTCTTGTGACCAACTGACTGACTGATTCAGCAAACCTTGGACCTTATGGTATTTTCTTTCTAATTGTAGTGTTGAGAGGGCAAACTTCTGTCAACCTGGTTTCTGAGTTAAGCATTCAGAAGGCATATACTGTTTCCTAAGAGTGTTAGAGTCTCTGTTATCCTTCCCAAGGCAGTAGAGGTCACACCAGGGCATATATACCTGATTCTACACAGTCCCTGTGCTTTAAAGCAAAATCAATGACAGCACGTCTCAGAAGATTCAAAAGCATCAACATTGTGCATTGTGATGGTGGAAGGCTTCCGAACTTGGCAATAGAAAGTAGAGTCAAATAATGGTAAAGCTAACTTTATTCTATTGCTGACGGGTCATCTCCCCATATTTTGATAAACCCCTTGAAAATCCACAGAAGAGATTTCAATATCAGTAGGTGAGAACCCTCCAAACAAAAGAAGTTCTGTCCAACTTTTAAATGACCAGGAAATCATGAATTAATACATACAGAATATATGTTACATAACCCTTGTACAAAATGGTATAGTCATCTTATGTAATTGCTATGTGTGTGGTGCCTTAATCTAGTATAGACTTCATGACTCAAGGAAAGTTCTATGCATGAAATCACAATTTTTGCGCATTGAGATTGGGTTGAAGTTTAAAATTTGAATTCTACATTAGAAAATTTTAAAAATATATCCTGCATTCCTTCCTCTAAATAGAAATGTGATTCTTCCTTTTTGGATTTTTATGATCTTCAGCCAATTACAAAAGTTTGTATCTTTCTCCAGAGACTTAATGGAATTTTTAGTCTTGGAAGTTCAGGGGATGTGAATGATCTCACATTCAAACAGATCAAATAAAAATATCCATTATTTGAACCAGGCATTGTAATTGAGAGAAATACCCAAGTGGCATTTATCTATTCATGTACCAACTTTCAATAGGTATAGTCTTTGTGTTAGGCACAGGACTAGGTGACACAGAGCTAAATCAAGCCCAGCCTACTCTTAAGCCTACTTTACAGGAAGGTTAGGCTTGGACAAAAATGACCAAAATACAAAGTAAAAGTGCTGGGGCCCAAGAGGAGCATAGTTGGCTTAGGAAAAGTTCCTAAGGTTTTAGAAGAGTGTTTCTTCACCCTGTGTATTGGGGATTTCCAAGACCACTCTCAGATTTGATGATTTCCTAGAGATCACAGAACTCAGCCTTTGGTTATACTCGTAGCTGCACCACATGTAACATTTACAGGGAGAAAAGGTCTATGTGGCAAAGTCCAGACGAAGTCAGGAGCAAGCTTCCAAGAGCCCTCCCCCAGCAACAGATAGTGAAAACAGGTGAAATGTTGTCTGTCAGGAAAGCCAGTAGATACTCAACACCAAAGGGATTACTGGGGGCTGGTCACGTATGCTTTCTCTACCAGCACATACTAGAATTCCAGATTCCCAAAAGGAAAGCGGGTATGCAGCATTAATCATATTGTTTGTACAAACAATGTGGGCACAGTAAGCCCTTTTTATCGTGGTGGGGTTCTAGCAAACTTCATGGTGAAATCTTGGGATGGCCTCACTGTAGGTGTAACTCTTCTCCCTCTTGCAGAATATAGCTTTGAGGTCCTCTTATGGCACACATCCCACATCCACTCCCACATCCCCACAAACTGCTAGAGTTGTTTTCTGCCCCACTTGCCGCCAACATAACCAGCAGTCCAGCTGTTACATGAGCAGGGGTGTTAACAAATGATGCAATCCTAGTTTATTTTCCCTGCATTGGTTCTCTGCATTACCTAGAGAAGCAGGTTGGATCCTTCAGAATGGTTCAATGTAAGCATTCTTTCCTTTTTTGTTAATCCTCGCCTGAAGATATATTTTTTCCACTGAGATTTTTTTTTTTTGGTTAGAGAGAATGGAGGGGGTGGAGAGAGAGATCAGTGTGAGAGAGACACTTCCATTGGTTGTCTCCTGCACATGCCCTGACCCTGCCAGGAAACCAAACTGCAACTCATGTACTAACCCTTGACCAGAATCGAACCTAAGACCCTTCGGTCTGTAGGCTAATGCTCTAACCCAGCGGTTCTCAACCTGTGGGTTGCGACCCCTTTGGGGGTCGAACGACCCTTTCACAGAGGTTGCCTAAGACCATCAGAAAACACATATATGACTATATATTGTTTTTGTGATTAATCACTATGCTTTAATTATGTTCAATTTGTAACAATGAAATTGAGGGTCACTACAACATGAGGAACTGTATTAAAGGGTCGCGACATTAGGAAGGTTGAGAACCACTGCTCTAACCACTTAGCAACACTGGCCATGGCTTTGTGTAAGCATTCTTAATCACAATTGTTATTTGATGGGGGTGTGTTGAGGTGGAAATGGCAAAACGTAGAGCAAGTACTAAGTTAGAGCCATACTGGTAATATTTAAGAGGCTGCTTGGCTGTTTATCTTGTCTTGACTATGATAAAATAAATTAATAACAAACTAGCAAGGATTGCTTTTGGTTCATCCTGACTCAACAGGTATATTTTTATGGAAAAAGGTTCCCTTCCTCTCCCCCCTACAATCTGAAGTGTGACTGACTGTTCTCAAACATAGCTGGGAATGCAGTCAAAAGAGAGGCATGACTCCAGAGGAAAGAGGAGTGACTGAGCATTGGGAATTATGGATTGTGTTTAGTCTAACTATTGATTTAACCTCTGAGCAAGTTACTTAACCTCTTGTCCTTGGGAACTCTTCCCCATCGCTTGTATAATAATTCTTGACAAACAGATGTTTCAACAACAACATAAAATAAATTGGCAAGAGGATTGACTGACTCCAAATTGACTGGCTCTGTTCACAAGCACAGCTCAGGACTGTCTGCCCTTCAAAGCAATGACATGACAGGACTCAGAGCTGATGCTAGTATTTTCAAACTTTCTCTATAAAATCTAGGCTTTCTTTTTAATACATTATGCTTCTCTCTCAAAAAGCTTTGAGCATCAGGAGTGATTTCTCTGCTTTGCTTTGACGTGTCCCTTCTTCATCAGACTCATGTAAGGCAAACAATAAGAGTAAACACTTCACGAGTGCCTTCTACATGCCAAGTGCCCATCCAATAGCTTATAATTTAGCTATTCATTCCAGCCTCATATACAACTTATAAAGTAAGTGCAGCTAAGGAAACTGAGGCACAAAGAATATAAATAACTAGCCAAAGTTATTGTGAGAGACAATACAGCTAGCAAGAGGCCAAGATAGGTTTGAAACAAGGAAGTATGGAATCTACAAACTTAAAAAAAGTCACATCACAAAGTCACCTTCCCAATAAGTGACCAAGGCCAAGTGTTGATGCTGTCCTAATATATAAAAACCCAGGGTCTGTAATGTCTGACCAAAGGCTCATCCGAACACTGGAAGTCAGTCCTGCAGTCAGTGCTCAGCTGCTGTGGCAGCTGGGAGAGAGAGGTAGGGTCTGATCTGCAGCCTTTGTGGCAGCTGTTGATCAGCCATTGTCTCTCTCTTTCTCTCCAGGCTTCGCCAGCAGCTGCACCTCTCTTTCTCTTTCTCTCTGGGCCTCTGTGGGGGCTGCTGATCAGCCCTGCCTCTCTAATCAGGCCCGGAGATAGGCCCAGAGATGCTGCCTGGCATAGAAACTGACCAATCAGAACCAAATCTGGGTGAAATGTGAGGAGCCAATGGCTGCCTAGGAGGTGGAGCTTTTGACGCTGACTGGCATAGAAACCGACCAATCAGAACCACATCTGGGTGAAATGCAAGGAGCCAATGGCTCCCTAGGAGGCAGAGCTTTTGATGCTGACTGGCAATAAAAACTGAACAATCAGAACCAAATTAGCTGGCAGGGGAGGGCAGTTAGGGGCAACCAGGCCAGCAGGGGAGGGTAGTTGGGGGCGAGATCAGGCTGCAGGGGAGGGCCATTGGGGGCAAGATCAGGCCGGCAGGGGAGGGCAATTGGGGGCAACCAGGCCGGCAGGGGAGGGTAGTTAGGGGCAAGATCAGGCTGTCAGGGGAGGCCAGCAGTCAGACATCCCCCAAGGGGTCCCTGATTGGAGAGGGTGCAGGCTGGGCTGAGGGAACCCACTCCCTCTGTCCATGAATTTCATGCACTGGGCCACTAGTCTATATAATAAAAGCCTAAGCTACCATTACAGCAGAAAGACCAGAATAACTGGTCACTAGCTATGATGTGCACTGACCAACAGGGGGCAGATGCTCAATGCAGGAGCTGCTCCCTGGTGGTCAGTGCGCTCCCACAGCAGGAGCACTGCTCAGCCAGTAGCTGGGCTCATGGCTGGCGAGTGCAGCGGCTGAGTGGTAAGAAGCCTGCAGGTGGGCAGTAAGGAGCGAGGGGGTCCAGGACTACGAGAGTGATGTCTGAGAGGTCACGAACTATGAGAGGGGGCAGGCTGGGCTCAGGTTCCCCCCCCACACACACTCTAGTGCACGAATTTTGTGCACCAAGCCTCTAGTAAAGAGTGCAAAAAATTCCAACCTTGGAATGAGATATGCACGAGTTCAAATCATGCCCTGCCCAATTCTCACCGTAGATTTTCTGAGTATCAGTTTTCTAACCTATGAAATTGGGTGACTAATGCATACTTCCAGTACCATTTTTTTTAAATATATTCTTTTTATTACTGATTTCAGAGAAGAAGGGAGAGGGAGAGAGTGATAGCAACATCAATGATGAGAGACTGGGGATTGAGCCCACAACCTGGGCATGTGCCCTGATTGGGAATTGAACCATGACCTCTTGGTTCATAGGTTGACACTAAACTACTAAGCCACGCTGGCCAGGCCCAGTACCGTTTTGAAGATGAAGTGAACTAATGTCCACAAAGTACTCATCTGGGCTCTGAAACCTAGCAGGGGCTCAGTAAATACCAGCTGGGATAAGGATGATAATGGTCTGCAGGTGGCAGTTTCACTTTAACTTTGGGTGGCATTGAACCTGGATAATGTAGAACTGATTGTGGTCAATCAAGCTTGCCATCAGAGGGTTTAACCACCATCCACTCTCAGCTGCCATTTAGGAGAATGTAGCCAGAGCCACAAGGACACACGTATTATTTTAGTACTCCCAATTCGATTCCGTCTCTCACCTACAGGGTGTGCTCAGAGGAACCTGGCAGCCTCTGGAGCAAGTCCCCTTCTCCTTCATTTAGCAATTACTTATGCACTGGGTTCAACTGGCTCTAACTGAAGGATGGTAAAGAGCAGGTTTGCAGCTTCTCTCCATCCCAAATACATCTTCCTTTCCCACAGCCAGTAACTTCCACTTCACTTTATTTTTTATGGCATTGGGGGATAGGGGCTGCGGGAGCAGGACAACGTTGCTTAGCAGCAAAGCTCAGAGCTGCCATGTGCTTTTGTGTTTTTCCAAGCAAGGGTTTTGTCACCCTGGTCGATGGAATCATATAGGCGTTCTCCCTTGTTAGAACCCAAGGGTCAAGTGTAGGCGTGTGCCTGCTTTAGAGAAGGGGCCCATTCCTGCCGGGTGCCTGCTCAAGAGGATGGTTGCTGCTGGTTTTAACAGACACTTCATGCTGCAAATTCTCAAGTGCAAATCACCTTTTGTTTCTTTTATCCCCGGCAATAATGAAGGGCTGAACTGGAGCTTAAATAATTCTTTCAATGAATACATTAAACAGATTCTTTCATTATAGAAGTTAGAGGAATGAAAATAACCTGCACAAAGCCACATTTCCTTCACAGAGTTTTAAAAGAAGTGAGGGAACTGCCATTGAGGGAACCATTAATTTTGTTTCTGTAGGAAAATGGGGAGGGGGGTTGATGAAATATGGTTCAGGACTTTCAGAAAGATTTCTGGTGGGAATCTTTAACAACTGAGTAAAACATTCCCTGGGGAAAGACGGTGCTATTTGGATCTGTGCTTGGGGGCAGTTTCTTCTTATCTTGTGAGCACATGAAGAATAGAATCCCTCCCGCCTTTGAGAGTTAAAGCTTAATACAAAGGCCAGTTTTGAGAATGGTGTTCCTATAAAGGCTGTGGAAGCCACTCACCATGTCATAATATTGTATGTGTCCCTTTGTGGCTGAACTTAGTGAAGCTGACTACTTAGTTTCTTCTCTTATTTTAATGCTGCTTCATCCTTCCTACTGTTTTCTTACTCCCTGGGTGCTTTCCCATTATTTACTTTTATTTTTAACTGATTTAAAACGTATTCTTGCAAGTTTACCATCTTTTTTTTACAACCAGAGAATTTGAAAGCGTTATCCTAAATGAACGAATTAAAATATATAGGGATAAAATGACTGCCACTGAATCACCCAGCTCAGGCTGGGACCTGGGTATCGTTTGTTTAGTCAGTGGTCCTTCCAAGATACCAGGCCAAGGATGTTCTCTGTGTTTAAAAATGATGGGACTTTTGTGGCATTGCATTGAGAGAAACTCTGACTCGGTATGATAATGAAGGTATTTCTCCCCTAGTATTTGGAGCTGTCAGGTCAGCAGGCTGCCTCATGAGGAAACAAACCCATAAATAATAGGGCTGTCCCAACAGAGGCTGTGAGAGCTGCTCTTGGAGTTAGGGAGGGCATGAGCCTCATTCTAGGTATGGGTTTACAATGCTAAGTTACTTAGGTATATCCTGATTATTCTACCAACCAAAGAGGTAGAACAACTCTCAGTGGTATGTGTATGTTAAAAGTGGACTGTTTAAGACAAAAAAGAATCTAGAAGCCAAAAGAAACCATAAAGTATAGTAGTATTAAAAAACTTGAGCTTTTTTTGTATAATAGTCCATAGTTACTATGTATTATGTGCAGTTAATGCCGCCATATTTTTTGGTTCCTTAAGGACCAGGTGTGGCTGACTTAAGTAAATTACTGTATTTACTGAGCCTCAGTTTCTTTGAAATGGCTCATGTAATTTTTCCTAGTGCTTTTCAAACTCAATGGCATTTCACCATGTTAGTTTTATTTATTAATTTATTAATAATCACATATAACTTACAACAATTTATTCATTCTACTGAGACTAAAATTGCACAATTGTGGAGCTGTACCAATTATATGTCCTTTTGCAGTAAAAGGAACCCAGATACAGACCTCACAAAAATTAACTCTGAAAGGGATCATAGGCCTAAATGTAAAATGCAGAACTACAAACTTCTAGATTAAAACTTCCAAGAAAATCTATGTGAGCTGTGTTTGGTGATATGTTTTTAAATATAACACAAAAAGCTTGGTCTATGAAAGAAAACATGAATAAGCTGGGCTTTATTAAAATAAAAACTTCTGCAGAATACACTGCTAAGAGAATCTAAAAGCAAGCAATTGACTAAGAGAAAATTTTTGCAAAGCATACATCTAATAAAGGACTTAAACCTAAAATATGCAAAGAGCACTTAAAACTCAACAAATAGGAAAACAAATAAATGAGCCAAAGCTCTGAAGACATAATTCATAGAAAAAATATACAACTTGCATAAGCATATGAAAAGATGTTCAACATTATTTATCATTGAGGAAATGCAAATTAAAACCAAGGATGTACTACTACACACCGATTAGGATGGCTAAAATCCAAAACTTTGACAGACCAATTGTTGAGGAGGATGCAAATCGATAGGAACTCTCATTCTATGATAGTAGGAATGCAAAATATAACAGCAATTTTGATAAGCTGGCAGTTTCTTAGAAAGCTAAAGAGTCTTACTGTATGGCCCATATATCATACTCATAGATATCTACCCAACCGATTTGAAAATTTATGTCCATACAAAAACCTGCAGGTGAATCTTTATAGCAGCTTTACTCATAATTATAAAAAAGTGGGAGCAACTGGTAAGTCCTTCAATATGTGAATGGAAAACAATTCAGCAATAAAAAGATATGAGCTTTCAAACCATGCAAAAACACTGATGACTCTTAAATGCATATTACTAAGTGAAAGAAATCGATCTGAAATGGCTAAATATTGTATGCTTCCAATTTTATGGCATTCTCCAAAAAGCAAAACATTAAAAACTGGTGGACAAATCAGTGGTTACCAGGGGTTTTGGAGGAGGGGGGAGGTTTGAGCAGGTGAAGCACAAGGGATATTTTAGAGTGGTGTATTCTATATAATACTACAATGGTGGATACATTACATTGAGAACAAATATTTTTTTATCACATGCTATCTGCAAAGCATATGCTCAAATATTTATTGAACATTTTGGTTTTCAATAAATATTTCATTATAAGGGAGTGTGTAGTGTGCCCTTATAATGAAGATTTAGGGTACAAGTCTTTAGGAAACTTTCATTTTTTACTCTCTATATGCTTCTATATTATTGAAAACAACTTATAAAACATCTTCATATAGTATCTATTTTAAAACATGAAATTTAGCGTTTAGCTTTTTATGGTGATTTAGTAGAAATAGATGTGTTTGATCTTCATAGGTCTCATTTTCACAGCTACCCAGCTCATAGAATAGGACTTTCCATAGAGTCTATACACTGAGTGGAGGTTTTGTTGCTATTTGTTGATTGACTCATACTTGAGATTGTTCTAAAAGACCAAAGCTACCAAAGAAATTGTTACTTAGAGGCTTTTCTACTCATTAATTGGGCTCCAGGCCTACTCATGAGCAGGACTGAAAATGACCATTAGAGGTTGGCAATTCTCAGAGCACATGTCATCATCCTTTAAATTAGTCTATTTCATTCTTTTACATAGGTCTAAGGCAGTAGTTCTCAACCTTCCTAATGCCATGACCCTTTAATACAGTTCCTCATGTTGTGGTGACCCCCAATTTCATTGTTACAAATTGAACATAATTAAAGCATGGTGATTAATCACAAAAACAATATGTAATTATAAATGTGTTTTCCGATGGTCTTAGGCGACCCCTGTGAAAGGGTCATTCGACCCCCAAAGGGGTCGTGACCCACAGGTTGAGAACCGCTGGTCTAAGGCATGGTGCTTATATTTCCATATAGCAGACACCCCCCCGCCCACCCCCCCCCCCCACGCACACCGTTTTTCTAACATTTTGTTATTACTATTCCTTAAGGGAATGCAAAGGAAAACCATTGAAGTACCACTATGCACCTGCCAACTATGGTCACCTACCATTCTCTTTCTTCCACTGTAAGGTTATGAAGATCATGGTCCACCCCCTCCAGCACCTGGCACAGCTTTCACATCATAGAATAAGCTAAATTAATATTTGTTGAAATAAAAGAAGGTAGTAAAGAACCAAAAGCTGATTCATCAATGGAATGAAGGCTTAAAAAGCTTCCGAACATAGTAATGTTTTTACAATAGAAAACCTGACAAACTTTGAGTTTAAAAAATAGTTTTGGAAATGAAGGGAGTGGGCTTTTTGAAACTAAAGGGGGGAAAAGCTCACATTTTTTCATGTTTACATAATATAAACAAATGGAACATCCTATTTTCAGTTTGCATTTAAAAAAGAATGTTTATTTAACATTCAGTCACCCACACTTCGCTGACAGGGAAAAAAATGATTAACAGAGCACAGGAATTTATTTGGTAGTTATAAAACAAAAATGCCTCTTAAAGTCAAGATCAGATAGGAAAGTTAAGTCAAATGGGAATCTGCAAAAATACAATTAAAATATGCAACATTTATGAAGAGTGAGCAAAATGTTGGAAGCATCCAGGAGTTCCGTCTAGGAAAGACAAGAGGGGCAAGTCATGAAATTCTAAGGATTCTTACTTTTAATAAGTCAATAAACATTTTTTCACTTTTTCCACGGTATTGATAACAGTTGATGGTTAGGGTCCTGGCAATGAGGCTATAACAATTAATACGCAGAACCTCCAAATGACTCATTAGCTAATCCTTTATTTTATCCAGTTTGTAAAGGGTGACACATTTAACACATTTAGTAATATACTCAGGAGGCACATTTAAATGAAAGAGTTTGGTGAAGCAATTTGAAAAACATGAAGGTATTTTTATTAGTGATAAATTTGTCTAAATTCCAGTTGATTTAATATAAGATAAGATCTAACTCTGTGTGCCATGTGTAATGTGTGTTTATATTATAGACCTTTTCTTCATCTACTCCCACTTTAGAATTTGTTTTAATCTCTAAAAGGAAAAAAAATTTATACTTATCTCCTTGGGGCTTTTGGATTATGATTATTAGCCAACATGTTCTCCACTAAGAATTATTTAAGGAGCAATGGGAATTTTGAGAGGCTTCTGCTGTAGACAGATAGATTGAGTAATGGAGACTCAGGCGTCTGGGTCAGGATCTCTAGTAAGTTAGGACCTTGGATATGAACCAGACTCCTCTCTCAAGGATCTCATGATCTGTTGGGGAGACAGACCTGCCACGATAGAGTTGAGCTGAGTAGCAGTTAACCAATGACTATAGGTGGGCATGCAAAGACGATGGAACGGACAGTATAGAGACATGGAGGAGCAGATGACCATGGTGTGTCTGGACAGCCAAAAGCAATGCTGGAGCATCAAAAGCAAAGAAGGAAGAGGCTGCAGTGGTAATGAGAGGACCAACAAGAAGGCTTTTGAGACTTTAAAAGGAGGTTGGGTTATAATCTGTAGAAGCTTGCTACTGGTAGTGTGGTTGTGGACCACAAAATCAGCATCATCAGGGAGTGTGTTAGAAAAGAAGAATCTCTGACTCCAACCCAGAACTCCCTGAACCTCCTATATTATAACGAGACCCTTGATTGACATTAAAATTTGAGGAACTTCATGCAGAAGGTAAAGAATTGTGCAGCATGTCATGCCAGAGAGAGAGATGCTTGGAATTGTTTTTTTAGAAAACTCATTCCAGCAGCAGTGCAGGTCTTGGACTGAATAAGGGATAAGATTACAAGCACAGAGACTACTGAGAAGAGTGCTGTGGATAGTATAGAGGACAGGGGACAAATCTTGAGATGGAGAGGCCAAGATGACATTCAGATGAGAGCAATGTCAGAGTTTGGCAATCAATGCAATAAAGGAGGGGGTGGGGAAGACAAATTCTAGGCAGACTAAAAGGTCTTCGGCTTGGGACATGTGGGAGGAGTGTATTTGGAAGAAGTGGACACCATAATGAATTCTCTCCAAATGTACTGGTGGTACATTTGGTTGGAGATTCTTTTTTTTTTCTCTCTCTCTCTTTTTTTAATATATTTTATTGATTTTTTACAGAGAAGAAGGGAGAGGGATAGAGAGTTAGAAACCTCGATGAGAGAGATCGATCAGCTGCCTCCTGCACACTCCCCAGTAGGGATGTGCCCGCAACCAAGGTACATGCCCTTGACCGGAATCGAACCTGGGACCCTTCAAGTCCGCAGGCCGACGCTCTATCCACTGAGCCAAACCAGTTCGGCTGGTTGGAGATTCTTAATAAGTAACTGGGTGCATGAGTCTGGAGTTGGGTCTACAGATATATTTAAAAGTTGTCATCTCATTAGTGCTGCCTAAATTCATGATCATGGAAAAGATTTCCAGGAGAAACTTGTAGAATAAGACACAGGTGGTGTAAGGTTAGAGAACTAGAGAACACCAGGGTTTAAGGGATGGGCAGATGAATATAAAAACATTGGGGAGACTGAGAAGAACTTGAAGGGTGTGTAGTCATGGGAAGTAAAGCAGGAGAAAGTTTTAGTCTAACCAGGTCTTGATTCTTGAATGTAAGATGAAGACTGGAAAATGCCTGTTGTATTTGATACCTAGGAAGTCATTGATGACCTTAGCCTGAGAAATTTCAGTTGGATAACATGAAAGCTCAGGGTTACTGTCTGTAAAGCTTGTGGAGCCATTCATTGTAGTGAGGAAATATTTATAGAAAAGTGGTTGTGAGAGGAATGAAAATGTTGGATACTAGATACAAGAGTACGGCGTCAAGAAGAGACACATTTCTTCCTCTGTCGTTCTCCCTCTCTTTTCCTTTCTCTCTCTCTCTCTCTCTCTCTCTCTCTCTCTCTCTCTCTCTCTCTCATATATATATATATATATATATATATATATATATATATATATATATAAAGAGTCAATTGGAGATAAACAGTGACAACATATGGGGGATAGGGAAGAGGAGAGAGTAATAGCTAACAAAACACGATCCCTAAGGGGACATCAGTTGATGGAATTCAGAGTATAGATGGAGGAGAGTCCCCTTAGCCAGGAGGAAAGACATGTGAATATATGAGACCAAGGGGAGCATGGGGACAGAAGCATGTAATTGTGGGAACACAGTCATTTTAGAGTATTCACATCTAAGAGACTTAATTTTTTTCTGTGAAATAGGAGACAATGACATTCACATAGATGGGAAAGTAACTAGTGGAAATTGGAGCCCCAGAGAAGAATAAGAGAAAAAGCTGATCAGAAATGAAATGTGGGCTTGAGTGTCAGCATTAAAATCACACAACTCAGATTCTTTGAGTATAGAAAATGTGTTATGGTAGTGTCTGCATTATTTAGTCCATGCATTTCATGGATAAGCAGATTCAAATGTATATGAATGATCTGTGACACTAACACATGATCAAAGAGGCCATTAATCAGATGCCTAAGAACTAGAAATTCCTCCAAAGATGCCAAAAACAAACAAAAAGACCTTTGCACAACTGTTGTGTAGGGGAAATAAATGTTGCTACAAATTGCTGGACATCTATGTCTACTATTATAGAGGAGGTGGGGAAGGATAGCAGAAATAATAGCATACATTTTAGCTAATTAATCCACAGATTCACAGAGTTAGAATTCATCTGAATGATCTCTTCAGCTCCTGAGTGGATGCTTACAGCATGAGTCTTTGTTACCTACCAAGTAGCCAACTCCATGCTCAACACCATATTTAATTGTTTGAAAAATCTATTTTATCAGGATAAGTTATGACTTAATTTCACTTTCCTGAAACTAGAGGTGCCAAATTTATTTTAATTCAATTCAACAAATAGTGTGCACATACTAAGTTTAAGGTATTGTTCTTAGACTTGCAGGGTGATCAATAGGTCAGGATCCCTGACCTTGATATCTTTAGCCTTGTAGAGGATGTAAGATAAGTTCCCAAATGACCACAAGAGAGATGAAAATGCATGTCATTACAGAAGTAATAATATGATTTTTTTGTTTAAAAATGAGGTGCCAGGACTCATATCTCAATAAATTATGACATGTGTCTCCTACACCCCCTCCCCACTCCTGTTTATATTGGAATGTCCACATGTTTTTCCAGCCAAGTGAGTCAGTCAAGATGAAAATGTTAATTTATTTGACTGGACATACTCTGCTAGCTCATACTGTAAAAAAAAACAAAACAAAACAAAACAAAACAAACTCCATTTAGTAATGATACTACCAAACTCTGTATAGGAATTTATAGTTTACAAATCAGTTTTCTTTTTAATATATTTTATTGATTATTTTACAGAGAGCGATAGAGTTAGAAACATCAATGAGAGAGAAACATCTGTCAGCTGCCTCCTGCACATCCCCTACTGGGGATGTGCCTGCAACCAAGGTACATGCCCTTGACCAGAATCGAACCTGTGACCCTTCAGTCCGCAGGCCGATGCTTTATCCACTGAGCCAAACTGGTTAGGGCTAAAAATCATTTTTGTATGTTAGTCCATGAAATCATCACAATTATGTAAGGTAAGTAGTAATGTTCTTCCCCTTTTACACATGAAGGACCTAAGTTCCAGTTTAAGTAATTTACCCAAATCATTCAGCAGAAGGGTTAAGCTAAGACATCCAGGTCCCATGATCCATATCTAAACTACAAGAGCAGGACCTCTCTGGATTCAGTGGGGTTATAGGTATTTAGAGGGGATGGGGAGGCTGCATAAGAGAAGGAATATTTAAGGACTGATGCAATTTTAGTGCCAGGAGATGGAAGGAGGGCATTACGAGCAGAGAGCATGGCAAAGCTTAAAGTATAGCATGCAGTGCAGAACATGCTTATGTAACAGTCATGTTTATATATATGGGTTTTAGAATCATCCATCCAGAAGGGATGCTGGCATTCTGAAAGCTAACCAGAATACCAGGATCAGAAACAAAAGAGAGAAGATGAGATGCCCATAAACAGAGCCCTGGGATCACCTATGGCTTTGGGGTGGGAGGCACAGAAGGAGCCAACAAATAAGAAACCGAAGGAATGGCCAGAGGGTTAAAATCATTTCCAATTATTATAGAAATCAAAGGAAGAGAGTTTCAGAGAGAACATGTGATCATTAGAGAGGAAGACTAAGGACTAATGGGTGAGCTTGGTGAGAGCAGGAAGTCCGAGTCAGCATGTAAGGAGCAAGTGCATGGGAAGGAAATGAACCTTCGGAAGGGGCTGAGGAGGGCTGGACCTAGGCAAGGAAGTTTCCTCTGTCTCAGAAGTCACCCTTCAAGTACTTGATGACAGCTCTCAAATCTTCTCCTTCCCTTTCTCAGGCAAAATGCTCTTAACTAACTCAGCTGATTGTCATATGCTGTCCAGATAGTCATCATCATGTACTCTCTCTGTAGGAATGGTTGGTTTGTCAGTTGTCCTCTTAAATTTGGCATCTAGAAATTAATTCTGTACCCCCTTTTTATGGTCTGTTGAGTATGCAAGAGAAGAAAGCTATCATATGTTTAGTTTCCTGTGGTGTATTTTTATTAGCAGCCCACATTTGAAGTCACCACATTTCACTGCTGGTTCATTGAGCTTGCAGTCAGTTTTGATTCTACATGATTCCTGTACTTGCCAATATTTAGGGAGACAACTCCAACAGGGGAGAAGGACACTGGAGCCATGAAAGGGAGAGGGCGCCGGACTAGCATCCGGAAATCTACAATTTTAGTCTGGGCTCTGACACTTACTAAATAAATGTTCTTGGGAAAGTCAGTCTGCTTCTCTCTGGGCTCCAGAGGGGGTGAGATTGGATGATTTCTAAGCTGCTTTCTAGCTCTAAAAATTCTGAAATTAATAACGAAAAAAAGGGCCTTCATTAATTTACTACTCAGATATTTATAGAACTCAATGCTGTGCCAGGCATGGTTTGGATTTCAGGATAGAGTGGAAAATAAAACAGAGGTGGTTCTGATCCATGGGGCTTAAATGGTGACATTTTCAGGCTGAAAAGCACTTGGTTAAATACAGGGAAGAATGAATGAAGAATGAAGGCACAGATAATGCCGTCAAATTATTATCTGCCAAAAGGTGTGTGGAAGGGCAGTGGCCTTGAGGACTTTCAAAATATGGAATGAAAGATACATTTGTAATTGTACCCAGAAGTAATCACTTTATGTCATTTCATAGCTATAGAAATATGTGGAATAGCACAGTGAATAAGAAAATAGAAGAGTATAGCACTAAAACTTTTTCCAGTATTTACAAGAACTATGGTTATTTGTATTGAGGAATAAAGTGTTAATAAATACACCACCCATGAGATGGCAACATCATTATCTGGTTTTGATATTATTTACCCTAAACATAAAACAATGAAGCATACAAAAAAATTCTAGCAGCCAGCAATCTTGCAACTTATAGCGTCAAACACAAAATTAGACAGGCCTACTAAATGATCATTATTTTTCCCAGAGAGTGTCAACTGGTTATCAACACCTATAACGATCTTAAAATTCCATTTTCAACAGATATGGGCAACCTAAAAGGGAAAACAACCTACTTTATATGCTTCTGAAAGCAAATATGGGACATGAAGATGAATTTCTCTCTTCCCCCTTCAAATAATGCTACCACAATATTTCAGTTACCCACTGCTAGTATAATAAACTAACTCAAAACTTAATGTCTTAAAACAACTATGTTAATATTTCTTTTTCTAATTTTGTGGATTGACTGGCCTCCACAGGATGCTTATTCAACTCCATGTGGCATGAGCTGGGGCTGTATTTGTCTGGGAGCTTACAGCGGTTCTCAACCTGTGGGTCACGAACAATGAAAATACATCCTGCATATCAGATATTTACATTACGATTCATAACAGTAGCAAAATTACAGTTATGAAGTAGCAACGAAGATAATTTTATGGTTAGGAGTCACCACAACATGAGGAACTGTATTAAAGGGTCGCAGCATTAGGAAGGTTGAGAACCACTGGACTAGAATATCTAAGATGGTTTAGCCACATATCTTGAACCTTAGCAAGGACAGCTAGAAGGCTGGGCTTAGTTGGGACACTGGAACACCCGAGTTTCTCTACATACAGCCTTAGGCCTTTTCCTGTTCCAGGTGGCCTCTCTACTTGGTTACTTCATGTAGCCTTTCTAACTGGGTGCTGGGCACTCTTCCTGGTCCTTGCCACTGATGCTCCAAGACTTGAGGGGTCAGAGCTCCTACCTGGTGAAATGAGAAAGCATTCTTCCATGCTCTGTTAGAGGGGTTTTTACCTTCGGTAGAATCTGATAATAATCACTCTGCTGAGAGTAGAATTTTTAAAATATATATATATATTATTGATTTTAGAGAGGAAGGGAGAGGGAGAGAGAGAGATAGAAACATCAATGATGAGAGAGAATCATTGAATGGCTGCCTCCGGCACACCCCCCACTGGGGATTGAGCCTGCAACCCAGGCATGTGCCCTTGGCCGAAATCAAACCTGGGACCCTTCAGTCTGCAGACTGACGCTCTACCCATTGAGCCAAACCAGCTAGGGCGAGAGTAGAATTTTGATATCCAAGGTTTTCAGACTAGACCAAGCTAGCATAAGTTCTCTCCCGAGGCTTCTTCATCCTCATGCAAATAGACCCATCATCTATCATTCATGCCAAGGTCTCACAATTTAGGGTCACTTTGGGATTTTCGCTACTCATACCAACACACGCCCACATACATTCATGCATCAGTATACATATACACATATGTGCCTATGAAGTTATTTCATTTCCATACAAAGATCATGCTTCTTTAATAAGAAAAAATTATTATTAATATATTATTAATATAAAAGAATGACAAAGTAATAGTACACAGATATGTTCAGCATTCCACTTCTCTTTCTCCCAAAAAATACCTGGGATGAATTTCAGAAATAACTTGGGAGTTAGGAGACAAACATGTCTTGAAGAACGATCTGCCATCTGTATGAAGTACATTGAGAATGACAGAAATGGGTAAGGAGAAAAGAGTGGACATTTAAGAATGCTTGCTATGCATTAAGTATAAACCTCCCCACTTCTTGGGCATTTTCTTGAGATACTGAGTAAATATTTGAAATTCTTTAAGTTACATAGAAAATTTAAATACTGATTACATTTCTCCCAAGTTTTTATGTTTACATTTTTCAGAGACTGGGCCATGGGGTATGTGTGTTAGGGGAGGGGCAGGCATGGTGAGCTTACACATATCCGAGTTACACTACTGATACAATTAAAGCACTATCTATATTTTTGAAGGGGGAATAAGTTTGCAAGGGTCCAAACTATCCTTTTTTTCTCTCTCTGGAATATTGGCACTTGTTGGTAAGATCTAGCCAGGAATAAGAGAAACTTCTAGAGTTTGTGAAACAATAAAAACTAACTTGCTAACTTACTCACAAAATGAAATAATGATTACCTTGATTCTTTTGTATGTAATGAAAACCATTGAGCCAACTGAATAGAGTGTGTGATGGACCTCGGCATTTCAGTGGTAGGATGAAAGGGCATGCTAGAATAGGGGTGAACTTGGATCTAGGTATGGGCAGTCTTGGTGAGAATCATGGGGGCATAAACAGAGCCATCTCTCATCCACGAATTCTGGTCACCGTTTCCCAGTACTGTAGAGATTAACTGAAACTTCAGTGCAGAGAGAGGAAAGAAAAGCCCTAATGGTGTTCTCATTTATTTGACATCATGGAGACTGCGTGGCCCATGTGCCAATTAAGCTCTCTTCGGCAGATCTCAGTGGCACACCGTTTTGGCCCTGAAGGAGCTAATATATACTAATCGAGGGTGATAGAAAAAGGCTCCGCCCTAATTAATTTCCATTCTCATTCAGAATATGAGCGGTATCCTGATTTCCAATTTCTCTTACTAGGGAACTCACTTTAGAAAAACATAAATAACAATACTGATCTGTGTAAACGTTTGCCAACTATACAGTCACAAAAGGTTGCTTTCTACCACCGCTTGTGTGCCTACACATCTTTTAAGTCCTTCTTCCATTTTTTTCTTAATCTTAAATTTTTCTAACTGCATAACTCTCTCTCTTAATTTTTGACATTAATGAGTGTTTCATGTAAGTTTTAAAGCTTCCACACACGGGAGCGATTTAAAGACCATTTCTGTTTCTCCTTGTTGTTGGAACATGTGACAATAATGTGCTCATCCATCTAGGAGCAGAGCACAAGGGATTCCACCTTTTCTGTTCCATGTGTTCTTTCTTTGTCTAAGTGTAGATCGGAACTGCAGCTGTTAGCCGCTTTCCGAAACTGAGTGTCTTTAGAACCTTGAAATCGTACTCTGTTCCTCTCTTGATAGGAATGGTGTAGAATGTGTCTTAAAATATTTGAGGAAGATCAGGAAGAAGAGAATTGGCTATATATTTTGGTAAAGTTGCTGCTTTCCTGGATTTAGTTGGCTGTTTTTCTATCTTATATATGTCAAGGGCGATGTCTTAAAACACACATTTCTCTGTCCTATGCCTAAGAAGGCGTTTTTTTGTTTCCCCTCATCTGAAAACATCAGAGCTTGGTGAAGATGGCCTGGAAAGTTCTTCTGATGCCCTAGCTGGTTTGGCTCACTGGATAGAGCATCAGCCTGCAGACTGAAGGTTCCAGGGTTCAATTCCAGCCAAGGGCACATGCCTGGGTTGCAGGCTTGATCCCCATTAGGGGGCGTGCAGGAGGCAGCCAATCAATGATTCTCTCTCATCATTGATGTTTCTATCTCTGCCTCTCCCTTCCTCTCTGAAATCAATAAAGAAATGTATTTTTTTTTAAAAAAGAAAGTTCTTCTGAGCACTTTCACTTCAGTGCCTTTGTTTAAAACAAGTTATGGAAATGTTGCGGCTTATCTCTCATTATACACAGTGCACACCCTTTGATGGAATTCCTTTTGCTACTTTTTCTTTATACATTGTTCTGCTAGGGTAAACTTCTCTACATGGTTTTTATTTTATTTCATTTTTATTATTTTTAAAGGAATCTTTTTCTTGTCCAGGTAGGTCAATCTACTTTAAAGATAAAGTAGATTTCTTTTTTAAGGCATGACTCCTCCTCTACCCCCATAAAGGTTATTTTGCCGGGGTAATGGAGTTTCTTTTCATTGACATTCTGGGACATATCTTTAAATTCAGCTACATCTGGTCACCTTCCCTGAAACCATATTATAGCTGTTTCTCTAAATCAGACCTGAACTAAGCAGGAACATCTGTACCAAGAATTATGAGGCCCAGCTGAACATTTTGGACCAGCATGTTCCATCTCACTTCTTTCTGCTCTAACCTTTTAGCAATTATCTTTACAATCCTTAGAAATGGTAATTAAAGTTGGGAGAAGAACAAACAGAATACAGAAACGTTTTCAAGCTCCAAACACCAGGTACATAAATGTCAGTGGCTTAAATATGGTTATAAGCATGTTTTTCTTAACAACCCCCACTGATCTTCTTGAGGATCAAATTTAGACCTTCCTTCGGGGAGTCTAACACTGCTAATCAGCTTGCATAGTTGGCAGCCCTTAGGTGGAGGCACCTGAAGCTACTTCAAGAATCGTTTTATTATCCCAATCAAGCCTGCTGAAGCAGTAGGTATGGCTAGGTATATTGGCATTGCAGAGTCTCTGTGAAGGAAGATTTAGTCACTCACCAGCACAATAACCAAAAATACTTTCATCAGTAAGCAGATAGTCTTCTAAGGGGGCCCGTTCAACACTGGAAGCAGTTTATTCAGAGAATCTGCCTCCTAGATCTCTCTAAATTTGTGAATGTGTGCAGACCGATCTGCTGATTCTCAAGCGTGCTAAGCTGATTGAACCTCTTCTGACTGGTGACTGTGAGTTTGGAGACATTTATAAATATTGTTTTGATACTTATTCTCATAAAGCTCCGAAATACTTGTCTTTCTCCATTACAAAGAAATTTCTTTGATAGGATTAGATGCTCATATTTTTTTCCTGTCATTTACAACTGAAATGCTGTTCACTTGTTTCCCCATCTCTCTACATTAGAATATTCCAAGCAGGATGAGGTGACTGGGTTACTGAGAGTAAACTGGCATTTTGTTTTTTTTCATAGCATTTGGGTTCATTAAAATAGTTCTACCAGGAACAGGCTATTATATGATTAATTCCCTTCCAAAAACCAGAGACCCCTTTTTATTGCCAAGTATAATTTACTAACATTAGGCCAAGTCATTGTTGCTGCCAAATGTCAGGACATTTAGTAAAGTAAAAAATATCTATATTTATTATTTTCATTTAGACTCTATCTTTAATTGATTTAGATAATTTTTTAAATTTCACTTGGGACTATTCTCAGCTTTGGCTTAGCATATCAATATTTTAAGGGCTAATGATAGTATATTGATCCTTCGGCATGCATTCCTTCAAACCAGAAGTTACTTGTGCTTTCACTTTGGAAACTTATTTTTCTCTTCCTTCCTTTGGTGTCTGAGTCACTTTGATTGTTAGGATCAGAAGATATTGAATGTCAGGACTACATAGCTTTTTGAATCCATGTAAGTTCTCATAATTTCCTCTTATTAGTAGCAATTAGTAGAACTGGAGCTAGAGATTTTTGCTTTTTGCTCCAGAAAACTTTATATTCAGCTAAAATTTACTCAATAAACATTTGAGTGTGCCCTTGAACTCATAACCCTGACATCAATCATTTCACTTTCACTGGTATTTAAATATAGGTTTATATGCAGATAGCACAGTGGCCAGTTATTTAGGTTGTTAAAATCATTTTTCTAATCTCATGAGCATTTGCAGTTTTAGTATCTTTGTTCTTAGTAAACTATGAACAAAAATAGGGGTATAAATAAACCTTTCAAAATCCTAAAAAAATTAATGATGTGATTTTCAGCAATACACTTTGTAAGTAATATCAAAACTGAAATCCTACCTAGAGCACATAGCTTGGCTACATTTCACTTTCACGGAAAAACTAAATGAAGAACAAAGAACAATGAACTGATCATTTGAAGGCGTATTTGTTATGTTTAAGTTTCTGTTATTTCTACAGCCTTTTCACACTGCCTGGCAGTCAGTGGTCGCCTCACCCAGAGTTATAAGAACATTGTAGCTGCTTGAAAGCTCCAGCTATGGTCCACTCCCATCGTAGCATGACAATTTCTATAAAAATCATGGCTTTTCCTTAAGAATGGCTGAGATTCCAAAATGTGAACCCATTGCTTCGTATTTTAACTTTCCAAATTTTACTCACAGAGCAAACTCGTAAGAAGTAGGAGATTCTGAAGGAGTGTTTTTCTCCTTTATGCCCCCAACAACTTCTTTGTGAGCAGGTGCATCAGAATCCTAAGCAGTGATCTCTGAAGCCACTGAAAGTCAGATCAAGGAGGGAGCCAGTGTGAAGTGGAAGGCATAGTATTATAGACATAGTTTCAGATTCTCACTCTCCCCAAGGCCAAATGCAAAGGCTTTTCTTGTTATTCGGTGACTTTTTTTTTTAGTTTTTTGTTTTATTTTAGTTTTATTTTTAAAGCACCTTTTCCTGCTAATGGGGTAGAGAATAGAAAGTTATTTGAAAGATTCCCTTGTTTCCTGTGCTTACATACAAAATCTCTCCAAAATCTCTATATGGCTGATCGCTCTGCTCCATTAGAGAGAACATATACTACAATAACTTGCTTCCATGCCTTCCTGGAGCTCATGAGATTTATTCTGAGAACAGGTATTTTTTTTATTTCTGGGTTCTCTAAGGAGCATTTTGTTGTGCCTACGATCAGAAAGAGGATCACTGGTTGAAGCAGGAAATCAGACTATAATTGGAGAAGCAATCTTCATCACAGGTATAAATTCTAGCACATCGGTCAGTGATTCTTGGAGAGCAGCCCTTCTGAGTCTAAAAATCCTATAGGAGCAGATAGGTATCTCAGTAATGATTATTTGATTCTTGCCCTGTTCCTGTGGATGAATATTCAGGTTTGAGTTCAGCAGAGATTTGAGTTTTTATGAGACATTGTCTCTGGTCCCTAATAGCCACTGGCCATGTACAAAATTCCACTAGTTTTCATATTTCTGTTTTGCTGTCTGCAAAAGTAACCTACCAAACCAAAAGACACAATGATGGAGTGCTGGTTTTGATGCATCTTTATGATATACTAAGTACCATATAACTGCAAGGGAAGTTTGACATATCAAATATAAAGTAACCATGTTTGTCAACCCAAAAGTCAGGAAACCAGGGAAAAAGAAGTTTTTGAATCTGAGTTATCATGGAAAATTTCAAGTTTTAGTCAAAGTTTAGTTGAATTCAGAGGCTGGGACTTGATAGCCCAATGAGCTGTGGTTTCTGTCTTCAAGGAACTATTTGTAATAAATTTGATATAATGCTGTCATTAATGTATTTTCATAGAAAAACAGTAAAAGGAAAATTAAAACTGATGAAAATAAGTGTAAGTCTAGGTTCTCCTTGTTAATATGTTCCATTGGCATAAATGGGCCATAAGACATGGCTCCATGTTATGTGTTAAACATCAGTGCTCCCCAGGGTTCTTATCTCAGCTCCCATATCTTCTCATTTTTCTTTCTTTTCCTCAGCAAACTTATTCATGCTAAATATCATCTACTTCCCATGTGATGTCAACACTTACATATCACCTCCACATTAGTTTTTTTCATATGCATGAAACTCATCTTTCTCTGCCCAAGGCACCTCAGACTCCACTTCTCTGGAACCAAACTCCTCATCTAACCCATATATTTGACCCTCTTCCTATATTTTCTCTTTTGTTGAATGTACTACTGTTCACTTTGCTCTTCTTCTCAAATCAGGGCAGACAATATAGACATAGCCTGAGACTTGTCCCCTGCATTCATTTGGCCACCAAATCTTATGATTTTTTTCTTCCTTCTCAGCCCCTAGGGCAGGGGTGGGCAACCCCTGGCACACGAAACCCTCTCCTATAATCTCCCATTTACAATTTTTTTCTTAATATCAACTTTTTTTATTTTTCAGATAAATTCAGTGTGTAGGTGCATCTTATGTAAATAAATAATTTTACATAACAAGTTATCTTAAAGACCATAGACATGGATTGACGAGAGAGGGGAAGAGCAATTTCTTTGCCTCTGCCTTAACTCGCCTGCCTTCCTAGATCTGACCAGTGTTTTGGTTTCATCCACATACTCTTGTGAATCTTTGTTCTCAGTGATGAATTTTGTTAAGTCTCGTAATAGGAGTAGCCTGACGGATGAAAGTAGTAGCTTGTGCCTATCTCTGAAGGTCACAAAATATAAACCTGATGTAAAATCTCTGTCATCAGTGATGCAGCAACAAAAGTCCCACTGATAATATCTAACGGAGTCATAAAGTTTTCTGTCAGACTATCAGTGTACATGTATACATTAAAAAAAATGTATTTTTCATCATCATATACTGTGTTTTTGTCGCTCGAATGAATTTTATTATTTCTTCGAGGTTCTTCACATACGTACACCTTAAGAGTGAAGAACTCTTAAGGTGCATAACATGCGTAACATGTTCTCAAAACATTAGGGTTGGCACGCAGAAGAATTTTGAGTCAGAGATTTTGCTGGTTTTGGCACGCGCTCACAAAAAGGTTGCCCACCCCTGCCCTAGGGTTTTCATAAGTTCTCATCTGAATAATTACAGTGATCTCAAAACCAGCCACCTCATCTCCAATCTTACTGCCTCAGAAACATCAGTATTCTTCCAAAGTCACAAGTCTAACCAAGACTGGTTTAAGTATTTCAGTGACCAGGATTCATCATATAGCTCCTCCCACTATGCAAATTCAGTTCCCATCACTTGTTCTCATGCACTCCACACTATTGCTTTTTTTTTTTTTTTTTTGGAAGGCTGTTACTTCTTGATCACTCAACAGTATTAGGTAAATGAATAAGTCATGGGATGGCTTTCCTGTGTGCAGTTATTCAGGGAGTCAAGCTAATGGAGCCTCTTTCACCTTTAACAATTGATTCCAGGATTTCCCTGAGGCTTTCTTTATTCCAAACAGACCTGGGGTCAAAAGAGCATGGAGGAGGGGATGTGGAAGAGTTTTATGGACCAGGCCTGGTAGTAGCACCAGTTACTTCCACCAGCTAGCACTCAGTCCTGAACACCTTAACTGGCAAGGAGTGTTAGAAATGCACTCTAGGTGTACACCAAAGATGATGAAAAAAATGATGGCTTTTGGTGACCACGTAGAAATATATCCTATACTGAAGCTCCTGGCAATTGATAGGACTTGAGTAAATGTGTACACATAGGAGTAAATAAAAGAATGAATAATTGAAAGTACTACTTTGGATTTAAATAGTTTTTAAAAGCAGCTTGAGATAGAAGTATAAGATTTATATATTTATGTAACTTGATATCGTTCCTTCATTATAACAGTGTTTCAAAATATAGGTACTATTCCTGGTTGATAAATATAGATATTCAAAATTAATGTAATATTGACCAAAGCAACTTGGGTATTTTAAATTGCCTAATTAGTAATAGTGTTCATGGATAAAAATTAAATTAGAAACAGACAAGATACATACAGGGGTAAAATGGTTATACTTACATTCATTTAACTTTCACATTCTTATCTGTTCTCAGGATTAAATTGAATTTTAGTTTAATTAAAACCTTCTGCTTGATGCCACACAAAAATATTTGATAAATTAAGCATGTTGGTGAGAATTGTGAGATTTATGTCAACATTCTTGGCAAAAACAAAAGGCAGAAAAATATTTTTTAAAGCAAATACATAGTATGAATGAGAATTTAAGTATATATTCCTTATATTTGACATCTTACTGTCTCTTCTGGAAGATATTTGAGTCATTTTTGTCTGTGTCTCTAATTAATTCAACAAAAGAAGTTTCCCCTGTCACAAAAGTTTTCACAAAGAAAGCACATCTAAGTTTATTAATCTGTTTTTCATACTGACACTTTTAAGAACTCCAGCACTGGATGACTAAAGATAGCCACCATTTTGACTAATAAAGTTAGAATTCAGAATAGCCTAGGATTTTTGGAGAAATGATTCATAAAATGTGAGATTCAGTAGCAATCACCACACATTAGTTCTTTTGAAAACAATAAATTAAAACACAGTGATTCCAGGTCACTTTAAACTCAGTTCTTGGTCATTTTCAGAGTTCCACAAGTGCAACTACTCCTTATTTAGGACTGGA
The DNA here is from genome assembly GCF_964212035.1 of Myotis nattereri. Classification (NCBI taxonomy): domain Eukaryota; kingdom Metazoa; phylum Chordata; class Mammalia; order Chiroptera; family Vespertilionidae; genus Myotis; species Myotis nattereri. Next base: position 23,945,231 of record NC_138087.1, on the reverse strand, counting down.
AGAGCTGTGGGTGGTTTGACCACTGAGCCCCTGAATTTAGAATGTACTCAGCAGAAAGGGAAACCCTGAAAGTTTCTGAGCAGGGAAGTAACACAGTCTAGACAGGTCGTGAGGTGTATTTAACTATAGAATCCAGGGATGATTGACTTTGATGAGAAAGAAGTAAGAGAAAGTTAATTTCAAATGTAACAGGATTAAGTTAGGTTAGCTAAAGGGATACATTTCCAAGAATTAGTTCTTGCAAATTCTACGTTTAGTTGTTTAGTGCTGGTCAATCCTTAGGAAACTTAATGTAGGAGAAGAAATGAGCTAACCTCTGTTACCCTGCCTCTTGGTGATTATGTAAGTTTTCTGTTGCTGCCATGATTACCACAGATTTAATGGCTTAAAACAATACAAGAGTATTATCTCACTATTTCTGTAAGTCAAAACTCTGTCAAGGCATGGCTAGATTCTCTTCTCAGAGTCTTATTGGGCTAAAAGCCAATTAATGGCCTAAGATACAGTTCTCAACTGGGCCTCAGGTCTTCTACCCCTCACTCATTGGCAGAACTCATTTTCCTTTCACATTTCCACATGCCCAACTCCATCTTCAAGCCAACGACATAGCAATTCACGTCTTTCTCATTATATGAATCTCCCTGACTTACTCTCCTGCCCTCATCTCGTTGAAATTTCTGCTTTTAAGGCCACATGTGATTATATTAGTCTCAACTGGATAACATAGGAAACTAACCCTATCTTGAAGTCAACAACTCAGTAAATGTAATAATATCTGGGAGAAAATGGGTCCAAGATTCTATCGACTACAATGATGCAGAGCATACTGTATATCTATCAGCAGAGGCCATTTACATATGAATTAAAGAAAATTATCATTGTTTTCAAAAGACTTAGGGCTTAAAATGATTTTCATTATTGTGGATTATTGCAGTCTTTCAAGACAGTACAAATTAATGTGATAAATATACCCATAGTCATTACAGATATTACTGATCTATACTAATAAAAGGGTAATATGATAATTAGACTGGGAGACCTTCCAGATGTCCTTTCGGACAAAGCCATGGTGGGGGGGGCCGAGGCAGAGGCGGTTAGGGGTGATCAGGCCAGGAGGGGAGGGGGGGCAGTTGGGGGAAAGTAGGCCGGCAGTGGGGGGCAGTTGGGGGCAATCAGGCCAGTGGGGTGGGGGAAGCTGGGGGTGAGCAGGACAGCAGGGGGAACAGTTGGGGTGAGCAGGCTGGCGTGGGGGGGGCACTTGGGAGGCAAGGAGGCCTATGGGGGGCAGTTGGAGGTGATTGGGCTGGCAAAGGGGGGCAGCTGGGGGCGAGAAGGCCAGCAGGCAGAGTGGTTAGGGGTGATCAGGCAGGCAGTGGTTAGGGGCAATCATCCCTGGATTGCAAGAAGGATGTCTGACTGCCAGTTTAGGCTAATCCCCAAGGGGTCCCAGATTGGAGAGGGTGCAGGTCCAGCTGAGGGACACCCCTTCCATGCACGAATTTCATGCACTGGGCCACTAGTACCATATAAAGTTATAAAATTAAAATTGTATAAAAGTTGAAAGTTAAAACAATATAAAGATAATGTGAAGGTAATATAATACCCATTTATAATATCTATTACGAATATAAATATCCAAGTACTTCATGTATGTTAAATGTGTAGATTTTTCCTTGAGCAGCATGTGCTTTTATTAATGATGGCTGTTTATTGAATGCTTACTATATGCGAGTCACTTCACTAAGTACTTTGCATATATTACTTCATATTTTCTCAGCAATCCAATAATGCTATCAGTCCTGGGTGAACTGATTATTCTTTGAATTTATAGGAGTTATTTAATAGTTTATCCTACACCAGAGGAGGTCTGAGTAGTTCAGTAGTAAAGCAATATAATTAAAAGAAAAGGGTTTTAGAGTCAGTCCTGTATTTGAGTCCTGATTTCAACACTTACTAACTTGGCAGATTCCCGAAACCTGTTGTGCCTCCAGTTCCTAATTTGTAAAGTGTGGCTAATAACAGACACCTCCTGGGCCTGGTGCAAGATAGCAAGTGTAAAGAACCTGGTATGTGATAAGCTCTAGATAAAAGTTCTCCAGTACCTCCCTCCAGAGTAGCTCAAGTGCATCTTGGTTCTAAAGCACTTGATTAACTCAGGAAGTCAGTCCTGGGCTCAGGCCAGCTCCTACTCCACATATCCTGTCCTAGATATTTAATAGGACATCAGGATCCACCTGATGCTCAGATCGATGGGACTCAGATCTGTGGGGCTAGGAATAGATCCCTGTGGATCCAAGACCCTGATGTGACACAAACATACAGATGAGTAACCCAATGGGATGAGTCTTGGAGCCTGACCACACTGGAGCTGGCCACAAAGATAAGCTATAATCACCATGTGCACCAGTCAATTAAGAGGCACCAACTTAGCAGGGGACTTTCTGGCATTCAGTCAAGGCTTAGCCACATGTCAGAATTTTTTAGTGACTCTCACATTAATATGTATTTGCGCGCATTGTTTTTGATTGCTCTAATCAGACTTGAAATGAATCCAAGAAGTTTCTACAACTCAGAGACATTAATTCCTCTGTGCCCCCTCCCTCCAGGCTCTGTCTGAAGGCTTAACTCAGCTATCTTATCTCTCTAGGTATGTGGAGACCAACATGAAGGGCTTGTTTTCCTGAGGGAATTTCCACTGGTTGGAAGAGTGCAATATTATGAAGATTTCCTGTCTGACCTCCTGAACGGTCACAGAACTGAAGACCCGGTACAGTGTCTCTCCTATGTATTCTTAGAAACACAGAAGTTCAGTTGCTAATTCTCACTTGCCATGGTTGTTGGTTTTAGCAAATCTGAAGAGGATTGGCTGGTATTTTCTCATATCTGTGAGAAGGAAAGGGAAGCAAAGTGGTAGGGCAGTGGACAGACTGTACGGGACACCTTTCTGACTTTCTCTGTGTCTGGCAAGCTTCAAACATCTTACTCAAGCGTTCAAGTTTGTTTGGGGCAGCATGTGGAGGGGTCACATGAAAATAACTGATGTTTTGCCAGCCAGTCCAAACATGAAATGGTAGTAATTTAAATGAGTGAAGAAAAAAGGTTTATATTTAAAGCCCAAGTTGTTTTATGGGTCAATGGAAATTCCACCGTCTTCCAATCCTAGCTTCTTTGTGGATATTTTTACTTCAAAGTGTTAGTCATATTTATTTTATGAAAGTTTGTTTCTCTGGTGGTGGTTTTGAGGAGGAAAAGTCTAGAAAAATGATCTCTTAAGTGAAAACAAGCAGTATCATTGACAGGAGAGGTCAAGATGCAGGTTCCTTTTGCTTGCAAATCAAACTATGATTGGTGATTGTACTTTATGTGAGAATTGGATTGGTGACTTCAGAAGGTTCTAAATGTGGCTCTTCATGATGCTGACCTTGTGCTCAGAAGGACTCACATTGTAATTAGAGGATGCTGTGTGCACAAGACAATGGATTTCTTGTCCAATCATAGAATGGTAGGATCACAGAAGAGAACGCCTTAGCAAACATAGGTGTCTTTATTTCTGCCTCCTCTACTCTGCCTCCTTATAGTCCTCCTAAAAGAATGTGTTTGTATATTTGTCTCATACACTTCTCTTGCAGACATTGAGTAAATTAGCTTCCCAAGCCACTCACAGACCACTTCTTATTGCTTTTGTCATTCCCATCCTCTCTATGATGGATATCCAAGTCCTTCTCAGAGCTTGTGCCCCAGGATAGGCAGGAACAGGGGCAAAGGTTCCAAGGGAACTATAATTAATTTTCATATGGTGTGTGTGTGTGTGTGTGTGTGTGTGTGTGTGTGTGTGTTTATCAGAAAAATCTGAATATGCAGAGCATACCTTTTAAACTTTGTTGTTTGCTTAAGCTTTTAATTTGTATGTGTGTGTGATCTACTCTGGTACACACACATTGCCACCTAAATTTTATTCCTCCTTTCTGTGAACAATATTTTGTAAGTGTATTTTAATTTTGTCCCATCTGATATTATGCAAAATCTGCAATATGTTAGCTGATTTTGGATTTGGTTTATTCAAAGTCCTGGAAAGTGCCGTTACGTGGATAGTGTGTTCACACTTCATAAGCAAGTCTGATTATTACATAATTTATACTAATTTATACTGCAAAGGAAATTGGATAGTATGAACTCATTATGAACATAATGGAATTGTTATAGTGGTGTCACTAAAAACAATTTTTGTCACTTGACAAGCATTGAAAGTGTCATGAACATTGTCATTACATGGCATTACATTGATTTACATCATAATAAAAAGGGTGCGTGCTGCTGCATTTCCTGAAACCTATTGAAGTCATGAGTCAGGGAGTAGACTGAAGCATTAAACCTGAAAGAGGAATTGCCTACCAAAACTGTCAGAACCTGGGTTATATGAGAAAATGTGAGGGGAAAAAGAAAAGATCAAAGCTTCCTAAATACCAGAAGCTAATTCAGTCTCATAATACATTTGTGAAATTCTAACAATTTCTGTGTAAGGTGTGTCTTTCTCTCTCTGAGCACTTCATTTGGGCCAGAGGACATAAAACTTTGAAAGTGTAACTTTATGTTCTAGACATGAAAAGATGAAATCACCATCATCTCTGTATTTGTCTAAGGTAAAGAATTTAAACATGAGTTGTTACTTGCATTAGTAGCCAGGAAAGTGGAAATTCCTTTTGTGCCTCTTATTTGTGAGTTTCTGCTCTATTGGGAGGAGGCTCTGTAGCAGAATGGGAGAATCCTCCAGAGAGCTTCCTGGTATAGGTCACAAACACCACTTGGCAAGCGCAGGTGGGTGAGAGGAAAAATAGTTGAGCAACATAATCTGTTTGTACAATTCTGTCTGCTTTCAAGTAAGTCCTCTCTAGTATCCTAAACATTTATGCACTTATTTTGCCTCTCCTACTGGACTTAATAGCACTGCTCCTTGAGGTGGGGATACATGTTGATTCTCACCTCCCAAGCATCTAGTCCTGTCCTTGGAAATAACAAACGCTCAGTTGTGTTAAGTGTTTGTTGAAGGAAAAAACAACAACACTGTGACTATTCTCTATCACTATTGCTCTGTTGTTAGTATTTTATGTTGAAAACACTGACTATGCATGAAAGGGGCCTTATAAATGTGAAAATCCTTCTAAATGCAAATTATTGTTTAAACTAGAGGCCTGTTGCACGAAGAGATTTGTGCAATACGCCTTCCCTTCCCTTGGCTGCTGGCACCGGGGACCCAGGCCTTCACTCTGGCTGGGCTCCGGCCAGAGCCCCCCACCAACACCCCCTTAGCCGTCAGGCTTTGCTGCTCCGCTGATCCCAAGGCCGTGAGTCCTCGTGGCTCCGCTGATCCCGGGGCGTGAGGCCTTGCTGCTAGGCAGGCTTGGGGTACCTTTGGCCTCTCTCCACTGCTTGGAGCCTAGTATGCAAATTAACCGCCACCTTCCTTGGCAGTTAATTTGCATATTGCCCTGATTAGCCAATGGGAAGCATAGCGAAGGTATGGTCAGTTACCCGTTTTGTCTCTTATTAGATAGGATGGTACAAATATCTTGGTTTTAATGAGGTGAGGAAAGAACATTGGGGATTATCTTCATTCTATCCTTTTAAGTCAGTGTGTAAGTTTATAGTAAAGAATGTAAATTTGTCATTGTGGAACTAAAAAATTTATCCCCAATACATATAACTTTTTGAACAGAAGTAACATTAACTGCAGAATACATCTTGTCACATTTCTGGGTAAAACTATTGTCATTTTCTTTTTAAAATTTTTCTCCTTTATAGCCTTTGTTCTTTCAAATAATTTTTGTAAAACAGAACATCCGAACTTATTTGTGAACCTCTTTCACCTAAACATTTAATTTGGGAGAGGGGGCTGAGTTTTGACCTTTGAGTAACATTTCCTCAACTCCCTCTCAATTAGGGCCTTTTGGCACAATTAACTTTTGCATTGCATTCGAGAAACTTTCTAGTTAGCTTCCTCTCAGAGGGCTAATTCCATTCATTCACCACACTGTGAACAGCAATCCAAGTGAGCCATTTGTCTGGGATCCACAGCAGGCAGCTAAACTTGGAATCATTGCGAAACTCTGCATGTATATGGTTTGCATTGTTTACAGAAATAGGATGTTTGTCAAAGGCTGCTATTCATTCTTGGAATAGTCCAGGAACAGATCACAGTTGTTTTTGGTTGTCAGCCAGATACACAATCAGGATAATAATTAACATGAAAGTCATTACAGAATGAGGAGTTTCTTCAGTATGTAATTAGTGCAAACCTCATTTGCCAATAGCTTTGTGGTTCACAAACCGGTTATTTAAGCCACTATTGTACCTTGGTAGAAAAGAAAAGTTATTTAAATATTTATTCCAATTGAAGGTAGAATGGTCATTTTAATGACTGGTGACATAGAGGTGTCCTTTGTGGAAGAGAGGTGAACTTTCAGGCAGGATCCCCAGAAATGCTTGTTTTTAAAGATTGCCTGTGAAAAGATAGTTTGTTCTCTAGGTCAAGTCAGTAATTTTCTGAAGCTCAACTAAAACAAAACATGCAATTTATTAGGAATGATTCTGCTTTCGATCCATTTTTTTCTCCCTCCAGTTTGGCAGGGGTTGAGGAAGGTTGGGGGTAAGTATTATTTCCATGAACTGAAAAATTAGTTCACCCAACACACATACAATGATGTAAAATGGAATTTAACTATTTCCATATGTTTTCAAGGTGTCCACTAACTTCCTCTTTAACCCTGCCAATGGAAAGGAAACATTAGAATTTAACTGATAAGATCTGAAAAAATAATAATTTAATTAGCTTAATTATACTTCTCTGTTGGCTACTACTGTGGAGTATTGAGTGGATATAAATACAAGTAGCAGCGTGTCGAGAAGATTTATATTACTAAAAAATGACTTACCTTCTTGCTCCCTCATTAGCATCTTCTCATCTAAATTCATTCAGTACACTCTTGACAGAATTACACAAAAGTGTGATCAACTTTTCTTCCTAAGTGTTTGTGGCATAAAGAGAAGAAGGAATTAACACTTAATTGCATAAGCACACTTGCTCAAAGCTGCTTATAGCTTCATAAAGCCTCATTGATTAGTGACTACTATATTTTTATTAATTGACTAGAGGCCTGGTGCACAGATTTGTGCATCAGTGGGGTCCCTTGGCCTGGCCTGCACCCTCTCGCAATCCCGAACCCCTCGGGGTATGTCAGAGAGCCTGTTTTGGCCTGACCCCTATAGACCAGGCCAAGGGACCCCACCTGCTGGAGGGACCCTCTCACTCTGCAGACACTGGGGAGGGACTGTGGGAGGTTGGTTCCAGGGCATGTTTGGCCCATCTTGTCCAGTCCTGCTGGCCACCTTCTAATTAATTTCCTTTCAATGTGCATGAATCTGTGCACCGGGTCACTAGTTATATATAAAAATGGGTGGGAAAAATATGTTCCAACTTAATGACATTGGTTACTTAATGGACAGGTAGAGAAGATGGGAAATAGGATTGGGGAGATGGACATAGTACACTTTAACCATATCTATAATATATAAGATTAAATGTTAATATATGCTTAACATAGCTACTGGTTACAGGAAAATTATTATTTACTGAAATTTTTATTATTGAAATATCCTTAAATACATATAAAATAAATGCTATTTTTATTAGCAATGGTTGAATTGGCATAAAGTGACAAAGTGAATGCCCAAGATTTAATATATACACTATGTGCATTTTTGCCTCACAGTATAATTAAGGAGTAGTCAAACGTAAGACAACAGAACACACGATCATGGGGCCGCCTATCAGTTCATGAACTGCGACTCCAGTAAATAATGTCAGGATGATGAATCTCAGTCTTTAAGGAGAGGGACTACTTTTTTACACTTGACCTTTGGAATTTATGGAGAAAACCATTATCCTTTAAGGGGGGAAATTTTTTTTCTTTATCAAGTTCTAATTTCCTTCCAGCTTATACAGTTCCTATCTGTTGTTTATGAGATGTCCACTATTTGCTAGGATTCTGACATTTATTCCAAATAACAAATAGATATCAAGATTAATTACTTAAAAGACACTGGAAGTAATAAAATGTGAAACATTAAAAATCCCAGCACTCAGGAAAGCAGATCTTTAAGGTCAAACAACCTCTCAAAACATATAATTCTGTTTAAAAAATTTAACATCAGTTAGAAATATTTGAAAAACACATGAATTTAAGGACTCTTTCTGAGCATATTTCAGGTTTCACACTGTTAGGTCTTGCCCAAAGAGAACTTTGTCAGCAATGGTGAAATTTCAATACCAAATAAATTCTTGCTAGGCATGAACTCCGACTTTGTTCCTTTAAGTTACCATTTACATTCCTGAGATAGTCTCCACTTATAGTTATCCTAAAGTAAACTAGCATACTTAGGAATGAATGTCAAATATCTTTAGCAAAAGTTATAAATGTGAGGAGCGGACTATTTGCTGCTTAACTTTCGAACTTTCCTAATAAGCATAAACTAAATCTACAGACTGATTTAAGATGCATGCACATTTCTCTCTGCATGTTATCCTTGGATTAAAAGCCCAAAGGTAAAAAGAAAAAAAAATTACACCTCAGAAAATCACTTGGGGTACCAGAGAATAACTTATTGCTTCCTTGTACTAAATATCCTTAATATAAAGCACTAATTCATCTCCTGGAAAGACAAGTAACTTTCAAAGGAGCTCCTTAGTTGTTCGTAAGGCAGAGCTGAACAGATAAGCCTCCGTGAGGAGTTTAAATGCCTATGCTTAATAGGCATCTATGGCTTAGGTGTGTGTGGAGGTGCTGACCATCAGTAGTTGAAGGCAGCTAGAGAGAAATGGTTGCCCACAACTCTAGCAGAAAGCCAAGGTCATTTGGCACAAAACTCCTGTCACCTGAATTTAAGAAAATGTAAAAGAATACTATGGGTTGTAGGCATGGGCAAAGTGTGCCTTTAAGGCAGCATATCCTCTTATAGTTTATTTTTTTAATCTTCTAATTCGGATAGACATATTTTTTAGATTAGGTGTTATTTCAAAGTAGGTAGAAATTTAGGCCTTTAAAATTGAGATTGTAATCAGATTGACACTTGAAGCAAAACATTAAAAAGACATATGCATCAGTATAATATTATTGAATGGATATAATCTATACATATAAAGTGGTAATATGCAAATTAGCCGGGATGTTGTAACATGTCACAACCAGACCATTAGCATATTAGCTCTTTATTAGTTCCTATCATCAGGAGACTACCTGCTCATGCCTGGGGCATTGTTATGGAGACGGGAGATGGGGGTGGAAGTGGGGAGGCGGGAGTGGGGAAATGGGGAGGCGGGGAGGCAGGAGAAGGCAGGACCAGCCCGAGGCAACTCGAGGGTGGGCGGCGCCACACGAATTTGTGCACTGGCCTCCTAGTCTCTAAATATTGATTTTAAAATTCTGTATGCTATGTTACCTTTGTTAATAGTAACTTTTAAGGAAGAAGAAAAATGCAATATTTTGGTTCAGGTTAAAAAGTAATAGCATTATCACCAATGGAAAGTTTTGAGAAGGAGCACATTTTAGTTTTCTTTTGTGTTATTTTATTAAGTTTGATTTCAACTTGATGTAGGCAAAGGAAAATGAATATTAAAAAGAAAGACTAAATATCTGGAATACTTAAATATGCACATGTAACTTTTGCTAAGAGAAGATATATTTATCTATGGTGAAAAGGTTTTACCAACATTAGGACTGTGGGATTTGATGGGACAGTGTAGAGCCTAAAGCAGGGGTGGGCCAACTTTTTGACTCGAGGGCCACAATGGGTTCTTAAACTGGACCAGAGGGCCGGAACAAAAGCATGGATGGAGTGTTTGTGTGAACTAATATAAATTCAAAGTAAACATCATTACATAAAAGGGTACGGTCTTTTATTTCAATAGTTTTATTCATTTCAAACGGGGCCGGATCCGGCCCGTGGGCTGTAGTTTGCCCACGGCTGGCCTAAAGCCTGGGAGGGGTGGTGATGTCAGTTTGAGGCTTTATTTCTAACTGGCTGGGAGACATCAGGCAAGTCATGCAACTTTCTGAACCTTGTTTTCCTGAGCTTTAAGATAAACATGTTCTAGATGTTGTTACAGCCCTCAGATACCGTTTCAAATTAGATATTTAGTCAAAATTCAAATTCCTTACTATTTGATGAACTTTTTTGATTTCTATTCAAATTATGTCTTATGTCAAAATCAATTATGTGTTTCTGAAGTTATGTCTTCCTACCTATAGTAGACTCACCTTCCTTTCCAATTCTCCACAAACATCGATTGGCTGCCCATTCATTCTGTCTGGACCTGTACTAACATAATATGCCTAAAGCTCCACTTGGCCCTTCATACAATGAGTACCAGCTAGGTGTTTCTGTAAGGTCATGTTCCTCAACACAGTTTACTGTCAAAACCCCTTCATCTGGCCCCTCCTGACCTCTAACCTTGTTTCTGACATCCAGTTAGACCAGCCGTGGGCAAACTACGGCCCGCGGGCCGGATCCGGCCCATTTGAAATGAATAAAACTATTGAAAAAAAAGACCGTACCCTTTTATGTAATGATGTTTACTTTGAATTTATATTAGTTCACACAAACACTCCATCCATGCTTTTGTTCCGGCCCTCCGGTCCAGTTTAAGAACCCATTGTGGCCCTCGAGTCAAAAAGTTTGCCCACCCCTGAGTTAGACCTTCTTCCCTCCAGCCTGCTGAGACCACACTTTGTTCCCATATGAAATTACCAGGTCACAGGGCCTCTTCTGCCTGGCAGGTCTTCCTTTTCTCTAAGCCTCCCTTTACTAACCCACCTCAAGTCTCACCTGCTCCAGAAAGCTGCCCTCAGGCTGGCCCTCAGAGTGAGCTTGTCTCTCTGAGCAGTCACAGGCTTTGCTCATGGAACCAGCCACTGCCCTGCCTTTCCATGCTGCTCAGAGGACCCACCACAGATGTGGAGAGTCCATGACGAGGCTCTTAATCTGCAAGGATGACAAGCCAGGAGTGGAATATTAGAGAAAGTTTGTGAAAAGAAGTAGGAAATCATGAGATCTCAGAGGGTAGAATGGTGAAGGGAGGATAGGCAAGTAAGGGTGTGGATAGAGCTGTAGTGTGGTATAGACAGTCAAAAAATTCAGAATAGGAGTTAATTCTGGGATCCTGTTCCAAAAATGCTTTGCATTTCTTGTGGCATTCCTCCTACTTTATCTTTATTTATCATTTTCTACATATTGCAGACCATCTGCAATAGATATTTTAAACAAAAACTACGTTTTATGATATGTCAACAACCGTAGTAACGAGAATGGCAACTCTCATGTATTGTCTATCTCTTCCATATCAGGTGATGTTAAGGTCCTTTGCCTACATATCTCATTAATCCTAACAAATGAAGAAATAAAAAAGTGAAGTAATTTTCCCAAGGTCACAAAATGGATCTCTTACTTAAATGATTAAGATGACATGCATTTAAAGAATACTGAGTCATCTCAGCAACAATTTACTGAGCACCTACTATATTCAACACGCTAGTCTATCTTAAAGATGAGTTAAGCAGTTCTTGCTCTCTAGGGGTTTAGAATATTAACATTTTAATTCTCACTGTCAAAATGTGTTTTTTTTTTTTAATGTAAGCTCACCAGGGTAATGGCAGAGTATTTAGATCAGTGATGGTGAACCTATGACACGCATGTCAGAGGTGACACGTGAACTCATTTTTTTGGTTGATTTTTCTCTGTTAAATGGCATTTAAATATGTAAAATAAATATCAAAAATATAAGTCTTTGTTTTACTATGGTTGCAAATATCAAAAAATTTCTATATGTGACACGGCACCAGAGTTAAGTTAGGGTTTTTCAAAATGCTGACACGCCGAGCTCAAAAGGTTCGCCATCACTGATTTAAATTGTAAGTATCATTTTAAGATAGTTCATTCTTTTAATAGGAAAGTCTTCAAATATAGCACTTTATTTTGTTGTGGTGTTTTGTTTTGTTTTCAGAAGATTGAACTTGATTACACATGAAGCAGGTTCAAAGGAGCTGCTAAACACATTTCAGGTGGACCTTATTTTAGTTTGCAATTAGATGCCCACATGAGTTATTGCTTCGTACACTCCATTGAGCTTTAATGGAGTTAACTGTGGGTATATGTGTGGTCACCAGTTTGAAAGTACAATTTAGTAGATTGGTTTGACAGTATGACCAGTTGCCCCTGTAGGTAAATGCCCCAAGTTTCTATGGAGATGATTGATTTTCATGTATTACATGTACCCCAAAGTATAAATGAGTGAGTGTGTGGAGCATATATGTAGAAAGCTAACTTAAATAAGTTGCTGCAAACTATGGTGTTCTGTGATGAACTCCAATTTGGTGTAATTCTCAAGAAGCGTGAAATAAATTGGTATCAGCTTTCCAAGTACGTACTCTACCTTCTCGGCAACTCAAAATGTATGGCACCAATGGGAATATTGTAAGGTTATGCCATTTAGTATTAACTCCACTGTATGTGACTGAGACCTCCCCAAATCATGACATAAACAGAGACCTTTGTCTCTCTCCTGTGTAAAAGCCATTTTCTAGAGATAGAAATTTCAGGGCCAGTATGATCATAGGTGCCTGGGACTAAGGCTCATTCTCATTTTCTCTTAAATCATTCTAGCCTTTGATTCTCAAGGGCACCTTGTGACCCAAAATAGCTACCAGAACTCCAGCCATTACAACTCATATTTCAGACAGTGGGATGGAGGAAGGGACAAGCAATAAGGTAGTGATGGAGAAAAAGGCATATGTCAGTTGGCTCACAGGACCGTCCCAGAAGCTGTCACTCAGTATCTCTTTTAATAGTTTATTGGCAAGACCTTAGTTACAGAGCCATGGCTAGGTTCAGGGTTATCTGGGCCATGCAGTGTTTATCCTGGGCAGCTACATACCTAGTTTAAGAGAGGAAGGGGAACAAACACATTTTGGAGTGAGTAGCTAACAGTCTCTGCCCTAGTGATAACAATAATTGCCCTAAATCCCCAAAATGTGTATGCTGAACACAAAATTCATTTCCCAGTGGTTTTAAGATGGGGTGTGTGTGTGTGTGTGTGTGTGTGTGATGAAAATGTTCTAGAAATAGATAGTGGTGATGGTTGCACAATATACTATGAAACATTGAAGAATATACTATAAAAGGGTGAATTTTATGGTATATGAATTGCATTTCAATTTTAAAAACTCTGTAGTCTATGAAGTGTCAAAGAGAAGAGGACAAAGACACAAAAATCTTTATTCCCATTAATGTAAGGAGGGTAGCTCAAAAGAGAGAGTGAAGGTTGTCACAACATATTTCAGTGGTTCTCCTTTATATGAAGAGACTGCCCCAGCACCAGTACTCCCTGAGGTAAGGCGAATGAAGGATAACTGGTTGAACTGTGGAGCAGCTGGTGGTGATGGTGATGGTGATGGTGATGGTGATGGTGATGGTGATGGTGATGGTGATGGCAGTGAGCACAACAGCAGCAAACATTTATCATCTACCAGAAACTGGCTAAATTTGTTGTGTCGATGATGATAATGATAATGGCAAACACTTCAGATAATATCAAAATAATTTTATGAGAAAACTGAGGCACAGATTAGTTAACTAACTTGTCAAGGTTATGCCCTTTGTAGGAAGTGGAGCCTGGTTTTGAATCCAACAGTCTGGCTCCACAGTCTATGCTCCTACCTGCTACACTAACAGGCTTTCTCTTGCTATCAAAAGTGATCATCTGGTTTGGGAGAAAAAGTCATCTTTAATGGATTTTGTGGGGGTTTTTTTATCCTATACAATAAAAGGCTAATATGCAAATTGTCCCCTCGGGAGTTCGACCAGGAGACTGGGAGTTCAATCACTCATTATGACATTATGATGTGCGCTGAACATGGCAGGCAGTGGTGGGGCACTGAGGGAGCGAGGGAAGGAGGAGGCGGGGAACCTGATCGGCCCTGATCTCCGGCCAGACCTAGGGACCCTACCTATGCAAGAATTTCATGCACAGGGCCTCTAGTAATATATAAAATTAAGTGATTATAGTTATTCATGTGATTTTATAGAGTAGGACTAGATTTCTTCTGTTACAAGACTGCCTCCATCATTCATTCTAAAATACTTTTCTGGACTAATTGAAAACATGATGTCAATTTTCAAGACACAAGCACACACACACACACACACACACACAAACAGCTGAAGAAGGTGACCTGTTTTATTAAGCTTACTTTTATTTAGATATTTAAAGCACATATTTCCTTTGTGAAACCTAATGGGATGCAATAAGACAAATTTCTTTTCACTTTTCCCTCCCAGATGATCCCATATGGTCCTGGTAAGCATATGGCTTGCTTTAAGAGGGAAAGCATCTTTTTGAAAAACTGTATTGAAGTTATTTTCAGTTTTTGACCATTTAGGAGTATAGATGTTTATTGTACTCTTATTGTTATTATTAAACAATACACATGGATCTCAAGAGTTTATTTTTCAAGGCAATTAAAAGCTCAGGCAGTCATACCTTAGAGCAGAAATATTCTCTTTCAAACTGTGTGCACTTGAACCTCTGCTGTACATAATCTGTGTACGTGATATGTGCAACATACATTAAAGCTTGGCCACATTTACATAGGCTTTGTCTGAGTTTCGTCTTTAGACAGGTTCTGACTTACTAGTATATCCATGAAAATAGAATTTATGGCATATCTGATTCTATACCAGAATTTTACCTACTCTGTGATTATATTATGATAAATATTGGGGGGGAAATTGACCAAATCTCTTAATTGCAGGACCAAAATTCACACAGAGGAACATGTGGTCTCAAAAGAGATATAGAGAAGGCTGGTTTTAATGGGAAGAAAGTAAGAATCTACTTGGATTCCTAAAGTTTAATGACTATCCATTATCTCCAGAGATAGAACTGTTATTATACACTTTAATAAGTATTTTTTAAATTTGTATTTCATAATTTATAATTTTTCCCACTCAAACATAGATATGGTCGATATAAATGTCACAGTCACACACTTAGGTGACTTTTGAGTAACTTTGGTTCCTTTTTTTAATTGAATATATTTCTGTTTTATATCACCCCATCTCATATATCCTGATGCAGGAAGTTACTTTAGTTCCTTTCAGGTAAATTTAATCCATTAGTTATTTGGGTTTATGATTGTTGTTGTATGTGCTCCTCACTGCCCCCTGCCCCCTCTCCCCCGTTCTCTGGGAAGCATATGTAAATGCCACCACGGAGAAGAGGGGAAAGGTGTGTAATTTTAATCTGGCCTCTCACTCAAGGTGTTACCAGGGCTCTGGATCCTTATTACTACCTACCTGCCAAGTAGCAGCCTCTTCCATCAGATTCCTGCTGGGAATCTGCCCAAGCTTTTTCAGTGATGAACATTCTGGCAGACAGGCCACCATTTTTCTCTTCCTTTGGTAATTCCAGAGTCCCTCTGGAATTCATAGACGACTCTCAAGCCAAGGGAAGCCAGAGCTGTGGGAATAGACATGTGAGTTTGGAGTCTCTTTCATGCTAGATTTATATGTCATGCCACCAGGATACCATAAAGGACTTACCTCTGAAGCTTGATTTCCCCTTCCATTAAGACCAACTGGACAATGTCTTTTCTTCTCTAATATCCCAAGACATAAAACTTAAGTAGGAGAACCAAGATGGCGGCATAGGTTAACGCAGGAGTTTGCTGCTTTGAACAACTACTTCAAAAGTGAAACTAAAAGACGGAACGGACATCACCCAGAACCACTGGAACGCTGGCTGAGTGGAAGTCCTACAACTAGGAGGAAAGAGAAACGCATACGGACACTCAGAGGAGGCGCAGTGCTGAAGTCAAATTCTGAGGTGCGGAGTGCACGGAGCGGGCTGGCGGCGGAGGGCGCGGTTGGCGTTTTCAATCGGGAGGGAGTCGCAGACTCTGAGCTCCAGATACAGGCGAGTCTTTAGGGACCCAGACTCAAACGGGAGAAGCGGGACTGCCTGGCTTCGGTCAGAGCGAGTGCAGCTTTCTCTCCGAGCTTTGCAGCGGGTGCTGGGACTCAGAGAGGCAGAGCCCCTGGGGACAGGACTGAGAGCCGCCATAACTGCTCTCTCCGGCCCACCCTGTTGATCCTGTGCGACCCGCCCCGCCCAAGCCCTGCACAGAGGCATTTGCCGGATAGCCTCAGGCAAACGCCAGATTAGCACCTCCCTAGAGGACAGAAGTTCTCTCACTGCAGACACAGCTGATTCTCATAGCCACTTGGCCTGGAGGTCAAACCCTCCCTGGTATTAGCTACAACAACCAAGGTTTATAAGACTGCGAACAAAGACCACTAGGGGGTGCACCAAGGAAGCATAACAAAATGCGGAGACAAGGAAACAGGACAAAATTGTCAATGGAAGATATAGAGTTCAGAACCACACTTTTAAGGTCTCTCAAGAACTGTTTAGAAGCCGCCGATAAACTTAATGAGATCTACAAGAAAACTAATGAGACCCTCGATGTTATATTGGGGAACCAACTAGAAATTAAGCATACACTGACTGAAATAAAGAATATTATACAGACTCCCGACAGCAGACCAGAGGAGCGCAAGAATCAAGTCAATGATTTGAAATGCGAGGAAGCAAAAAACACCCAACCGGAAAAGCAAAATGAAAAAAGAATCCAAAAATGCGAGGATAGTGTAAGGAGCCTCTGGGACAGCTTCAAGCGTACCAACATCAGAATTATAGGGGTGCCAGAAGATGAGAGAGAGCAAGATATTGAAAACCTATTTGAAGAAATAATGACAGAAAACTTCCCTCACCTGGTGAAAGAAATGGACTTACAGGTCCAAGAAGCGCGGAGAACCCCAAACAAAAGGAATCCAAAGAGGACCACACCAAGACACATCATAATTAAAATGCCAAGAGCAAAAGATAAAGAGAGAATCTTAAAAACAGCGAGAGAAAGAAACTCAGTTACCTACGAGGGAATACCCATACGACTGTCAGCTGATTTCTCAACAGAAACTTTGCAGGCCAGAAGGGAGTGGCAAGAAATATTCAAAGTGATGAATACCAAGAACCTACAACCAAGATTACTTTATCCAGCAAAGCTATCATTCAGAATTGAAGGTCAGATAAAGAGCTTCACAGATAAGGAAAAGCTAAAGGAGTTCATCACCACCAAACCAGGATTATATGAAATGCTGAAAGGTATCCTTTAAGAAGAGGAAGAGGAAGAAAAAGGTAAAGATACAAATTATGAACAACAAATATGCATCTATCAACAAGTGAGTCTAAGAATCAAGTGAATAAATAATCCGATGAACAGAATGAACTGGTGATTATAATAGAATCAGGGACATAGAAAGGGAATGGACTGACTATTCTTGGGGGGGAAAGGGGTGTGGGAGATGCGGGAAGAGACTGGACAAAAATCGTGCACCTATGGATGAGGACAGTGGGTGGGGAGTGAGGGCGGAGGGTGGGGCGGGAACTGGGAGGAGGGGAGTTATGGGGGAAAAAAGAGGAACAAATGTAATAATCTGAACAATAAAGATTTAATTAAAAAAAAAAAAACTTAAGTAGAGGTACATGCTTCCTTTCTTCCAAGCAAGACTCTTTCTGGTGGGTGAGAAGGGCATGCGGTTTCTAGACATGTCCATCTTGAATTCTCTCCATACTCTACCTCCTCAGCTTCTATCAGGTCATATGCTGTGGAGGTAGTTAGGAGAAGTGTGCATGAGAAAAAATGGTGTGCTATCAAATCATGTCTACTATTAAATGATTGACTTTTTAACCTTCCTCCGCATTACTGAATTATCAATTTCTTTGTACTCTGGCCTGGTCTGATAATCTCTCACTTGTGGTTAGTGGTGACAACCCCATATTTTGTGGAACAAATGAAAAAAATCAGTTACTATCTCAAATAATTATTTCACCATACTAGTTTATGTACTACATTCAGTAAATTATACAAAAATGAATAGTCCAGGCTTTATTTACAGATTGGGTGAACTTGGGCATAATTTCATTGTTGCAGTTTTGAAGATTCATGTACTGCTAAACTTTTATTATTTTGAATCTGCACTACAGAATTAAATTTCACATAGTTGTAACAAGCACAAGGTCATTAAATACCATGACTAGGGCAAACAAGTTTTCATTGTGATTTAAAATAAGAGCTATTGTCTTTCAGGTAGGATTTGGTCATAGAATAGTTTCCCCCATTGCCTTATTTCCCAGGGCTGTCTACAAGAGGGAGAGATTATTTCATCACCCCAAAAAACAATTCCTAAATGTAACAAATGCTGACAGAAGTGACAAGCATTTGATTTTCTTTGAATGAATTCCAAAGTTCATTCCACTTGGTGTGTACAGTTTTTGTTCTCCAAACAACTGCTCGAAAAGAATTTAAATTCTGGTCGCAACTGCAGTCTAAATAGTTAAGCACATCAAATCTGATGCCTATGACCTCCACCTCCTGGTACTGAAGAAGGCATAGGGAGCTGACTTCTTAATACTTGGAAGAAGAAACTAATTTAAACAAGCTTCAGACTGGTGGATATAGTAAGGACATAACGATTTTGTTCAAGTTTATCTGGGATTGTGGAAGTCTTTTCTAAGTAGAACTTTTACAAGGATTTAAAAACACACACATCAATATCAGACAGCACAGGGCTTCAGGAGATACGCTTCCTCTCTTCCAGGAGTCACTTTCACTTTGCCCATCCTCATGGGAATGTCACCAGAGAAAAGGCACAGTCCTGGTCTTCTCCAGGGCTTAGGCATTCCAGTGACTGAGCAGAGACAGAGTCAACCGACTTAATAACAAACTATTTTAATGCAGGACTGACAGTGAATCGACCAGCATTTTCACAATCCATCTAGAGAAGAATGAAAAGAGGAGGCAGCATTGTTATTCTTTGAAAGTTGTGGCCTCTGGTGTGAGAACTCATCCACGTGTCTAAAAACCACATGTGGAGTAGCTGGGACCATCCAGAACATGTTCAAGCTTCAGAAAGTAATTAAAATGGAAATCATGAAAATAGCTCTAGTTAACTCACCAAGGCCCATAGTCTCTTGTTCTGGTTTTATTACTCTAACTTTTATTCAGTTCTAAGTGGGTTCGTTGGTATGGCTGACAGATTGTAAGGTAGTCCCTCCCAACCCCCACCTCCTGGTGTTGATGGCCTTACATTTGGGGCAGACCTGTGACTTGTTTCTACCCAATAGAGTATGGTAAAAGTGATTGGGTGTCATTCCTGTAATTATATTATGTTAGGCTCCATCTTGCTAGAAAACTTACTTGAGAGTCTTGTTCTCCTTTCTGTTGGCTTTGAGGAGATAAACTACTGAGTCCTAAAGACATAGGAAATGAGTTCTGCTAATGACCCTTCCCATAAGAGAACCCTTCCCCAAATGAGCCACCAGGTGAGAATCCAGCCCTGGCTGGCACTTTGCTGGCCTGTAGAAACTGTATAGTAATATGTGTGTTGTGTGTAGCCTTTGAATTTGTGGTAGTTTATTATGCAGCATAGAAAACTAACACATTGGTTTCTTAAACTACAAAAAGAGCGCTATTGCCGGTCAAATCAGGCATCAATAGCAATGAGGGAAAAGATTACCTACAAGGAGATAGACATGTAAAAACAAAAGATATGAGTTGAAAAAAAAACATCACATGGCTGTCTGAACCAATTCAGCATAGTAACTATTAGCCTTATACATAAGTATAAGCCAGTGGTTCTCATACTGTGGGTCGCAACCCCTTTGGGGGTCAAACGACCCTTTCACAGGGGTCGCCTAAAACGATCGGAAAACACATATATAATTATATATTGCTTTTGTGATTAACCACTATGCTTTAATTATGTTCAATTTGTAACAATGAAATTGGGGGTCACCACAACATGAGGAACTGTATTAAAGGGTCGCGGCATTAGGAAGGTTGAGAACCACTGGTATAATCTATCAAAGCATAATTGAACAATCAATGGTGTTCATAATTATGACTCTGAATCCACAAGCAGTGGATATATTAGGCAAAGTATATTCTGTGTCAGAAGGTAGAGATATATGATACAACTGAAAAAAATCGTAATTATTGAGTTAGCATTAGAAGTGTTTGACCTTGCATCTTGGAACTGAGAATTTGGTATTTACCTTATACTTAATTCAAAAGGAGTTTAAAATAAGGAAATATTTTGATCAAAGGTTACATATGCCTTTCTCACAATGCAAGAATGCTTATAGAATCTGAAGTGAGAAATTTGAGTTATAAATAAATACTTGCACTGAAAATTCAAGTACCACCTACTTCCACGCACCTTGTAACAGCTGGGCCTCTGCTGCCGAGCAGAAAAGACATCTGGAATTGGAAACAAAGATCGGCTGATGACCATCCTATAGATATGCTGCAGTGTGTATTTTTCATGGCCTTCTGTGCATCTCATGAGGTTCAGAGTAGGAAGAGGTCATGTGAGCAAATATTGAAATGCCCTCGTTGCTGCAGAAATGTGAAGTGTGTTGTCTAGTTCTAGTTCAAGCACATACTAGTCAGGCCACTGCCTGAGTCTTAGTTTTACCAACTGTAAAATGGGAATGATATTCCTTACCATAGAAGCAGAGTATGTACCATCAATCCCTTAAAAAAAAAAAAAAAGACTTTTATTGATTTTTTTTTTTTTTTTTTTTTTTTTAGAGAGAGAGGAAGGAAGAGGGAGGGAGGGAGAGAGAGAGAGAGAGAGAGAGAGAGAGAGAGAGAGAGAGAGACAGACAGACAAGAGTGTAACATTGATCAGCTGTCTCCTCCTGCATGCCTCCCACCGGGGATGGAGCCTACAGCCCAGGCATGTGCCCTGACTAGGAAACAAACCAGTGACCTTTCAGTGAATGGGACAATGCCCAACCACCTGAGCCACAACTGCCAGGGCCCATCAACCCTTTTGACAGACCCATTTGTATAAAAAGAAATTTGCAATATTTTGTGCATGACTGTGGCTGATAAAAGCTGTCTGACATGTTTATGAGGTCTCAAAGATGAGGAGTTTTGAGAAGAATCTCTCTGTAATTTGAATTTGGGATTTTATGTCACAATTTATAAATCACTTTTCCTTGCATCCAGTCATTTGATCTTTCTGGTCATCCTGGGAGGTAGGTATTATCAGCAGTATTATCATGTGCCAGCATTGCTATACAATACACTCTCACCCCACAGTATTGATTATTGAAAGGTGGAGTTGCCCAGTGTCCCATAGCTGGTACATGGTGGAACCAGGACTGAGACCAAAGACTTTCGATTCTAAATCCCTTGTCATCTCCTCTTTCTAGTAATTCTTTTCTTTTAATCCGCACTTGAGGATAGTCTTTCCATTGATTTTTAGAATGGAATGGAGGGAGGGAGGGAAGGAGGGAAGGGGGAAGGGAGAAGAGAAAGAGAGAGAGAGAGAGAGAGAGAGAGAGAGAGAGAGAGAGAGAGAGACATCAGTGTGAGAGAGATACATTGATTGGTTGCCTCCTGCATGTGTGCCCTAACTGGGCCAGGGATCAAGCCTACAACCAAAGTATGTGCCTTGTCTGGAACTGAACCCAGGACCCTTCATTCCACAGGCCCACACTCTATCCACTGAGCTAAACCAGCTAGGGTTCTAGTAATTCTTTGAAGTGGAATCCATTCCTCATAGAAGATGGTAAAAACATGTTTTTTTAATCAGTGTCTCTGGATTCTTGAAGCTAACTAACTACCATTTAAAGTACTGTTACTTCATGAAAAACTGCATTAGATTTTAAACAAAGAACAAAAATTTAAACACAACCTGTCCATATGTTCATATTGGAGATTATTTATTCCTTAACTTATTTATTTAAAGATCTAAAGGATTTAAATAACAATAAGAAAGAAAGATAGATTGGCAGAAAAAATAAAGGGAAGGAAGGAAGGAAAAAGAATAATCATTCTCACAGTTGACATGGTCCTCATTTGCTAACTCAAATATAATTTATTTTGTTTGTCATTATGAAGGAAATAAGAATATATTGTGTACAATTCGGCAGTGCCTTTATCCTGTACATCAATAAATTTGCTTAAATGTCATACATTTTCTGTGATATCTATTGCTTATGTTACTGAACATGAGGTTTTAGTGGATACTGGGGAGTGTGTTAAATGTACCATACATAAAGCCATTCATTCACTGATTCTTGCAGCAAGGTGCAAGGGATGCAGGATGGACACAGTACAGTCCCAGCGTTGGGTGGCAGGGTGGGGAAGACCTAGGAGAGCTCACAGGCCTTTTAACAGGGATTGTGAATAGTTGGCACTCTTTCCACCCTGCACCCCTCACCCCTCATGTAGAAGTCTCTGTGCTACTCTGCTGCTGAGCCAGAGCATCCGTCGGGTTCCTTGTCCACCCTGGGCAGGAGGAGTCATTAGGACTTGGTTGGCATTGGTATTCAGTCTGTTGCAGAATTTAAAGTTCTTAGGAATTCACTAGTAAAGTCTAAGGAATCTTTCTATTTGGCTTCTCACTTGTGTTTTCTCATGGGCACATGAAAATGTAAACTATATGAGTGGCCTTCCGTGAGAAGATCTCTGGGGACGGAATTGTCTACCAGATAGCTGTGATGTGGAAGAATTTGACATCACTGGATGAAAATGAGGCTGCGTGGGTAAAAGTCAATGGAAGACAACTTTCAGACAATTTTAAGGTTTATTTTTTTAAGCAAAATAGTGAAACGCTTAGAGCTGGCCTGTGAGGTGGTGAGGTGTTTTGTGTTGTTTTGTTTTGTTTTGTTTTGTTTTTCCCCCAAAGCTATTCTAATGGGTTCTGGTGAGGAACTGCCAGGGAAGTTGTAGAGATGACTCGTGGCTTGGCCCTCCCTGGTGCGGTCACTGTATCTTGCGCATGCCCTTTGGGGTTTATTTCGTGTTTGGTAGTTCATTGCTTATCTGTTCACTCCCCTATTACATAATGATTCATGCATTGAACACTGGTGGCATATTTCTTTCACTTAACACTTATAGTAAGAATATGAAACGGAAATGATCCCTCATTAACAAGCGAGGAAACTGAGGCATTAGATAGTTAAGTAACTTGCTTAGCTCACGAAGTTGGCAGCTCTGTGCTCTTTAGCACCAAGCAGATAGCTTCCCAAGACAATTAGTGTCTGAGTGATGCTTGGATGAGAATGGTAATAGGCTTGAATAAGTGGGAAAAGCTGTCTCTTAAGTAAATCATTTCTATTTCCCACCAGCTAATTGGAGACAGGCGTTAAGAGGAAGGAATTAGTTCCACTCCACAGTTCCAGACTGAGCCCTGTATTGCCTCCAACAGAGGGGGGTGGGAGTGGGGGCATGAGAACATCGTTCTAATTGAGATCCTAGAGGAAATTGCTTTTGAAATGGCTGTGAATAGCAATATTGAAATCTACTTTGATATAATTTTGTTAATTTACAAAACATAATTATTAGGTAAATTTTGCCGTGGTAAATCACAAAGCAGCAAACTTCCCCATTGGTCTACGCTTGCTGTATAGCAGGTCAGGTGATATCTATAGACGATTTTTCTTTAGATGCCAACCAAATACCAGTCTTTACATCATTCCAGATCCTGCAAACTAAGAAATCTTTTTATACTACTCCAGAGGGCAGGATTGAAGGTCCCCCCCCCCCCAATTTTATTTTATAAGTCAATTTAAAAAAAGGTTATGGATATGACATAGCTCAAAATATATATGCCCTTCTCATTCCCCCTGAACATAGGTCCCTGCAACTGTACAGAGGAAAGGCCTGATGTAAACTAATTTTTGTTAGGAATTAAATTTTGGTTCCCAGAAGTTAATTTTACTTTATTATAGAACTGTTTGGCAAGATGTGGGTTTTTTTTTTTAACTTCTCAAATTTCTTTCTTTCTTTTTTTGTAATGCAGGCTAGTTTTGTGGACTTTTAAACTCTCAGAGAACTGCCCTTTGAAAGGTTTTGTACTTTCTATCAAGTATTATTCAATAAATCATTCTCAACAAGTAAGTCAAATAAGCATCGTAGTCTATGTGTAGCACTGAACTGGGCCTGTTAAACTGGCTGCATTTTGGCAGTTTGCCCAATTAAAGGTTGTCATGATGCATCTACCTAGAACAGGAATGAGCCTGGTCAGGTTTCAGATGAAATGTACATTGTTGTATAAGTAACCTGGCGGGTTTGTGTGTGTGTGTGTGTGTGTGTGGGGGGGGGGGGGGGTTGGTCCAGCGCTGCAAATTGTAAAACATGATACAATAGTCACAGAAGCTCAGAAATTCAGGGCAATGAAGGGCAACATAGTCTTCCAACTATGTCATATATTAATCACAATGGTTTAGTGTCAGCTTTTGCTTTCAAATTCCAGTGACTATGAAGACAGCTTATTTTCATAAGGATATCATGATGTGTATGTGTATTTTAAGTGGAATGTCATATGAATAAGTTAAGCTTGTCTGACCAATTCCTTCTAATCCTCAGCCATTTAAATGGACTATCCATCTAAGCTGACTTTATTACATGGAAGTCGCTTTTCAGTGGGGAGGATTAGGGACTGTCATTGCGACCAGCATAGTCTTGCACTTTAAACAGAGAGCTGTTATGATGCTTGCCTGAATTTTATCCTTTATTTTGTTCATTAGAGTAGCTATTTCAACCAGATTTCAAGCCAGGCTTTTATTGATTGTTCCAAAAACAGGGAGAAAATTCAGCTATTTACAAACTAAGGATTAATTTCTGGCTCTGCGTATAGCAACAACTTTCTCTAGATTGGACCTCATTGAATAAATCATGGTGTTCCTGATAAAGAATTACAATAGTTATTTGAAATTTGGCCAAAGTAATTTTTATTGCATGTTAATTTTTAAATTAAGCTTACCCTATTCGTTTTTCTTAACCCATCTCTTTGGTTTAAACGAACTGCTGGTTCTTCTCATCAGTGTTCTCAAATTCCATGGCAAGACTGAAAAGAAGAGTTCTGACGAACTACCACGAGGTGGCGCTATGTCTTTGCCATTCCAGGGTAGTGGGTTTTGCTCTAACATGGCCCTAGGGCAAATGAGCCTTTCTGTTTTTTCTTTAACCTGCCTGCAGGTGTCAAAATAACCCAGATTTCCACATGAAATCTGAGATGATGTTACAAATAAGCAGATGAAAATTATCCTCTTATAATCGTTTTTACAGTGGTAAAAGAAACAGGAGAGGACTCCAAAAGAAATATTTAGGTCATCTATTTCTGCTGGAAGGTGCCAGTTGGGGACTGGGTTCAGTGAGGAATGCTTATGAGCAGGCCCTGATAGTTTGCCTGGGTGGCTGCCCACCAGGCAGTCATCTGGCCTGACAGATGAGGGTGAGAGGAAAAAGAAATTAGCTTGTCCCTCCCTCCCATGAACCCTCTGAAAATTACTAGTAGGAGCTTCTGTTGATAGGCCTTGGAGCTCCAGAAGAGCCCCAACAACAAGGCTGGGAGATGGTGGCTTCTCTGGCAAGACAGTGCATTCTTCCAAGGCCACTGTTCCCTCCATCCCTAGTGACACAAACCCACAGGGTTAGTCCACAGCCTGGAGAAAGTGGCCTGTTACCTGGGACAGAACAGGTGCTCTTAGCTGAGCATCAGGTCACCTGGATCCGGAGCTCAAAAAACAGCTCCTTCCAGTCCCCACAGGAAGGCTGCTTCTTGCTTGAATCTAATTACCAGCTGAAAATGCACTTGCCAGCCCGAGACCCAGCCTTCATGAGTTTCCAGGACTCTTATTAAGATGTCACTTCAGACTGCGAATAACTGTGGTAACTGACATCGATTCTTCAAGGGCTTTGTGAAGATTGTTATTCCAGAGACTGTCTTACTCGGTTTCTTGACATATTTTATTATGCTCATATTCTCTCTCCATTTCTTGAGGTTGTAATATACCATATCACGGGAGACTTTGAAAGTAGAGAGCAATAAAGAGGATTCTTAGGCTCTAGCAATGAAAACTGTATTGTTATTTTAGTCGTAACTGCATACCAGGCTTCTGTGATAAATGCAATGAAGAGCTACTTGTGATGAACTAAACTAGGTATGCGAGTCAGGTTGTTTGATGTTGATAGTTTAGTCTTTCTTGAAAAAGGTGCATTTTTAATGGTCGTTTCATCTTCTTGCTGTCCTCATGCTTAACATTAATTGCTTCTGCTTCACTTTTCTAATAGGAATACTTGTATTCTTGGTTGCTGCCCCTTCTACTCTTACCATGATTTATTCTATTACATATCATCCTTCTATATTTTAATAATTCAATGATGGTGTTCCGTTAAGACCTGTTTCCTTGGACTTTGTTTCATGCTACCACTGGGTGCATATCAAGGAGACTAAATTCTAAACTGAGTTGCTCTCTGATCTGGGCAAGTACTGTTTATATTTCAGTTTCTTAGGTGCACTAAATAATATCAAGTTTACTGCCTGAACTATGATTATTAACAGATCAAATGTAATACAACTTGAACATATCAATGGGGGATGCCCAGAAAGGCATCCTGTCATGTGGGTCTAATGGTCTAATGTTGAGTATGAAACTTGCTGAACCTTTTCAAAATTTAATCTTCATAAAGAGTCTTGGAGAAAAGAGATAAGATTTTGGAAGCTATAATATCCTCCAAGTGCTCTCCAATGGTAAATGACAGTAACCTATGGTTCTTGGATAGGGCATTTTTAAATTCCTTTCATGGTATAATTTATGGATTACTTCACAAATATTCAGTGCTACATTTTTTACAAGACTAAGAAAATATTTAGAGTACTGTTTTGAAGACTTGATACTGAAGAAAATATGGAAAGAAATCTACTCATTGTAGGGTTTTAAGGAAAGCTTGACCAACTTAAAATACTCATATAACTCCATTTCTAAGAGTTTTATTCACTCGATGTACATGCATTGAGATGCTTTTACTTCAAGCACAAACTATAAAAGTAGCTTATTCCTGGTTTCTAAAGTTCTTATTTTAATGTTGTATATAATGTACATGAAAATTGTCTAACCAGAGACATAAAAGATATAAAGAATATTTAGACAAAATGTGCTAAAGAAACTACACTAAGAGTGGGGTCAGTGACCATTGAGTCATTGTACCAGATCTGGACCAGCTTTTCAAAGGTTTTTATTGGGCAAAATAAATAAAGCTACTGTTGTTCAGGTTTCCTATTCCTCTTACAACACATTCCCAGCAGCCAAACTAATGGCAAGATTGTATTCCAACCTCACCACTCACTGCAGACTTTACAAGTCCAGATGAGAATGGTTTTAAAGGTTTTAAAAAGGCCTTTACAGGGTAAGCCTGCCAGCTGTGAGATGAAGCTAGACCACAAGGTGACTAAGAATTGATAGTGATCTCTCTCCAGTGGGTTAGGATAGTGGGGAAGAATCATATACAGGTGGGGCAACAACATTGAAGAGTTACTGGAAATCTCTTACTCTTTGAGACAGTGTGGAGGGACCTGGAGAGCATTATGCCAAGTGAAATACGCCAGTCACAGAGAGATAAGTATCACAGGATCTCACTCATATGTGGAATCTAATGAACAAAATAAACTGATGAACAAAATAGATCCAGAGACATAGAAGCATGGAACATACTGAGGAATCTCAACGGGAATGTAGGGTTGGGGGGAGGGAAGAGATTCACCAAAGAATTTATATGCATATATGTATAACCCATGGAAACAGACAATAGTGTGGTGAAGGGCTGGCAGGGCTTGGGTACAGGATAGAGGGAGTCACTGGTGGGGCGTGGGGTGGGAAGAGGACATCTGTAATACTCTCAACAATAAGATACATTTTTTAAAAAGAGTTCCTGGAGAAATGGAAGGAAAAACAGAATCGCAATATGTCACACACATCAAAAGAGAAGAAGCAACAGACCTAACTATTTGGACAGTCCTCTTGCACAACAACTTTCACAAGTTTCCTACTGTTGGCTGGGGACCCCCATATGGGATGTGGAAAGCAGCTTGCTCTGTGCCATAACCCTATGTATGGCCAGTAATAATGTTGACATGTTTTGCTTTCTCACTCTGCCCATCCCCGTCCTCCAACCCAAGTGGATGGGGCGTGCTGACGGGGTGAAGGCATTAGTTCAAGGAGCTCAGAGATTGCTGAAGCGCAGTAATGTTGCTGTCCCTGCCTCAGAGGTTACCCTCTCTGTGTTCTTCCTTCCCCCGGCTTTTCCATCAGCCCTGGCAGTGTGTCCTCCTCATGGCCCAATTGTCTAGGATTGTACAAAACTGATGTTGCAGAACCCTGGCACCTGAGCCCAAATGGCAAAGGACAAACAGTGCTTCCCTCGTCCTCCACTCCTCTCCCATGCCATGCTGCCCACTCAGACTTCCCTTACACCCAAGTTCTCCAGGTTGTACTCTGATTGCTCCTTTCCAAGTCCAAGTTTCCTATGACTCCCTCAGTGGGGTGTTATCTGATTAATATCTGACACTAGGGAGGGAGTGACATCTGAGCTTAATCTTCTCAGGAGTGATTGTCTTCAGGAAAAAAAAATGCCATTGCAACCTCTTCACAGTGTTCAATTTTAAAATGCATGGATTACTAGTAACCAGTTTGTCCTTGTTTAGCTATCATACCTGTAAGTTGCGAGGATTAAGTTAAATAACACATGCAAACACCTAATATGCTGCCTGAATATAGTGAGCACTCATAAAAAGTCAGCTGTTATTATTTATGCTATTTTTCATTTATTTTTGGAAGGGAGGGGGTTTTAGCCACCCATGTTCTTCAAGGAGTAAAATATCCAAAATACTTGAGTTCACCAGTTCTTCACCACTGAAGTGCTTCTCCCATCCAGCAGCCTGTTTCTAGTCCTTTCTGTAGTTGGGATAGACAACATTAGCATCTGACTGGGGAGGTCTCAGAATGGTTCCTACCATCACCTTGTCTGCGGTGGTCAGGATCAAGGTTGCCCCTGGGAAGTCTGCCCATGTGACAAGCTGTGTGCCAGGCAATTTCACTCTCATAATTTCATTTCATCCTCCTGACAACCACAAAAACAGGTCATCTTAGCTTCATTGTAGGGATGATGGACTAGGGTCAAAGGGCTAAGCGACATGCCAGTAAGTGGCAGGGCTGGGAACAAACACAAGTTCTGACTCCAAGTTTGATGCTATTTCTAAGCACATGGTTAAAAAGTTTGAAAATGGTTCTGAAGAAGGAATGATGCATTCTCGTGGATACATTTGTCTCCATGGTGTTTACTTTGGCTTCATAATCTCAAAAGGGCTGGTACATGTGGATCTTTGTTTGATAGTTTAAAATCCATCACTGTAAGACAATTTATGTACAAGCAAATGCCATGAGCCGTGGGCCTTATTTGTAATGGGCATAAGACATTAGCTTCACACTTGAAAACTTGTTTATCTCAATACCCTTTTAAGTTATTTCTATTTCCTTTGCAGAAATGGAAGTCATATGTTCATTCGTCAAGATGTTTAACAGGTTTTTAATTGGATGTCTATACAGGGTGATTTTTCCCCATATATTTCTGTCTTTATTCTTGGAAACAATTTTAGCTGATTCACATTGTCCCATAAAAAAAAAAAGTTAAAAGCACATTTTTGAACCTTGGGAGAAAAAAAATAATTCATAGCTTACTTCTCATTTTCTATTTAGGACCAGTCAAGTAAGTTTGTGTATTTTAGGACATTGACTGGAACATGCCCCGGGTGGAAGTTTTGTTGCAAAAGTCCAATCTCAGGGACGCTGCCTTTCATCCTCGAGCACAGAGCTTTTAGTTGCATCTTGTGTGAAGTTGGAGAGCTCTCCAGGTTTGCATTCCTCTTTCCATATCCTGCCCACCCTTTCAGGCCAACTGCTCTTACATAAATGCGGCAGCTTGGGAAATAAAGGAACTATGGATGTGAATAACTTAAATGACATGTTTATTTGCATTTTCAGGTGTGTATGTGCATGGGTATTGTTTTATTCTTTACCTTATCATGAAAGAAGGGTTTGTGGAGTTAGACTTCTGGGAAGCTAAGTTTAGAGATGTTAATGGAATAGATGTAGTCAAACTCAATTGTAGAAACCTGGCTATAAGCAAACCAAACTATGTGGATGGGCTTCCTTGGGGATTCCTTGATGAAATTTTATCAAGGACAGGGATGCTGAACTCTAAGATTATGGAAAATATCTGCATGAGTGATTCTGAGATGGTGTTGCTAAATCTTTTTATAAAACATTAGTGTATGTTTAGCTTCAATTTCTTCAATGGTCAAAATCTCTTTAATTACGCTTCTTAAAAAGTTGACATGTCTTTGAAATATTGGTTAGTGTTTATATATTATAATAAATGTTAATTTTATGCTGGGAAGTTATCCATGCTGAAAAATGATCATCAAAAACCCCTAAAAGTTATACCCAAGCCCATATGATTTATTTGGTCTTAGCTTAGAAACAAAGATGGCTTAATTTGCACCTCACTTGACTTGGAGTGATACGCTACAGTAATTGTACACTCAATTAATACATCTACTTCTCATGCTTTTGCTCTTCAGGGTAACATTGCAACATATAAATAAATATAAATTAATACAGTATTGCTTCAGGGCACAGTTTCCAAATGAGTTATGTTTAAGTTGAAAACTAATAGGTTCAATATATGTAAGTGTTCACATATCTCTTTTCCTCTTCTTCATGTGATCCTAGCAATAGAATAAGAAAGTAAAATGGGAGAGCTAATTAAGGAGGTGTTGCATGATGTCTTCTTTTAATGTACTTTTCTTATTCTCCAGAAATAAACATAATGGCCCTCAGAACCACATCATGCACATGAATTAGGAACTATGCTCTCTCTGATGCTTGATTTCTAGTCGTCACCTCTGCTGATATTTTTCAACACTGAGATACTTTATCAAACTATGAAATATTTAATCTGGAAAAATTCCTGATTGTGTCCCTGTGAAATTTCA
This sequence comes from Myotis nattereri, assembly GCF_964212035.1. Classification (NCBI taxonomy): domain Eukaryota; kingdom Metazoa; phylum Chordata; class Mammalia; order Chiroptera; family Vespertilionidae; genus Myotis; species Myotis nattereri. The sequence continues at coordinate 23,914,214 of NC_138087.1, read as the reverse complement.
TCTATGTTGCTGATGTACTATAAGTTAAGATGCCTTATTTTTTTTTCTTTTTACTGAAAGCATAGACAGTTTATCAAACAATGTTTTGGAATTTGAGGAAAGACATTGATTTCCCACAGAGAGTAAAATTTGGTCCAGAAATGAATTCAGCACATTGGCCTTGTTAAGGAAATACTTGGCTGTATCCGTTTGGGAATTTCCTTGAGCAATAAATTTGATGATTTAGCCATGTACCTTCCAGGATGTCTACTGTGCTGGATGATGTTGAGTTATCCCTGATTAAGGGGAACATGCTTCGTTATGCTAAGTTGCTTTCATCATCATTCATTTTTCAGCTGCTTTCATGTATTCTCTTGATATTCTCATTAATAATAAGATTCAACTTGGATTTCGCCAGACATTTTTGGAAGGTTCCTAAGAACATTCCTCCTTCACTTTTTCTCTGCCCCACCTTCCCTACTGCAGAATATACAATATCATGTCCTTAGAAAGCGCAGTGGACTAAAAAAAAACTTTTCATCTTCCTTTATTGAGATCAGAGCAGGAATTTAAGGAAATAGCCCAGGGCTCTCCTATATAAAACTAACAAAAGGAGGAAGACCAATTTGCTCTGCCCTAGTCTTGTTCTTATAGTGTAATAAATATGTAAGTTTATGGGATTTGGGATCTTGAAGACCTCAATTTGAATTCTGGCGTTGCAACTTATTGCTTATATGTCTTGGGAAATGTTATCAAACCTAATGATCCTTAGTTTTTCCATCTGTGAAATAGGAATAATAATATACATATCACTATTTTACTCTGAGACTGTATTGTGGAAAATATAGAAGTACCTAGGAATACATGACGTATTAATTTAGCAAAAGTGAATTTGTCTTTTTTTTAAAGTCTCATACATTAAATTGATATACTTTCTAAGGATATTTTATAAGAAAATCATTCAACATGATTTGCTGTTACCTTATCAGGACTATGATTGTGATTGTTATGATGGATGAAATAAAGCAGGTTATAAAAAATTTGATAAAGTGCATCTGTTTTCCAGACAAACATGAAATTATAGAGGAAAAACATGACTATAGATTCAGATAGAACTAGATTAAAATTCTGCTTCTAACATATTAAAGCCGTGTGACCAAGAGAAATTTCAATGCGTTTATTGAAAGAACAAAAAAAAGATAAAGCCATATAAAATTCAAAGAATTGGTTTAAAGATAACATATGTTAAATACTCAGTATTTGGGTGATGTTTGGGACTTCATACAGAACTCAGTTAATGCTACTATCATGTCAATACACCTACTCAATCTTCAGTGGAGCCAGAATCCGGTCCTACCAATGATGATCCCTGACATATTTTAATTATCTTTCAAGTTGGTCTCATCATTGGACTTGACATATTGCTTTAAAGCCATCTGCCCACCAGAATAAGCTTCTGTCTTCCAAACCTTTCTTCATTCCCAACCTGCAGACTAAGGCTTTCCTGACTCCCACTGGAATGATGTCTCCTCCTTGAGGCCTTCACTGCACCCTGAACACACCCATAATTATGGTAACACTTGTAGCACTTTTGTCCCCTTATTCATTTGCATATATGCTTCCCTCTTCAGGGCCAAATGCATTCCTTGGAGGCCAGGATCATGTTTTGTCTGGTTTTCACTCAAGTGCTTAGCACAGAGTAGACATTCACCCTTCCCTTGAGTGGGTTAAGAGGATGGATGAAAAGAGAAATAAGCAAATTGTCAGACAAATGACCCCGAGAGCTCTTTCTAGGGTGCTTAAGAATTAGCTAAATGGAACCCAGGATGCTGCCTCCCAGTAAGAGTGGTTATAACCAAACTCAGTTTTCATGGTACACAAAGCTCTGGGACTGCCAAGGTCTGCAGCTGTCCGTTCTCCAGTAACCAGGTTATATCTAAGCTCAGACTTTGGTTCTAATGCAGTCCATGAATTTCACAAGGCCATACCAACCCTTGGCCTATAAATAGAGGCCAGTGAACTCAGCTGGAGGCCCCTTCCTAAAACCTAGCACCATAGTGCACCAGCTGCTCCTCAGCCCCAGGTGCCTCTAATGGGAGGCCAGAGAGTAGGGGAAACAGTGTATTCACCTGCCAAATACTTCCTGCCAGACATGAGTTCCAGGCTGTACTAACTGATGCTATTTGTGCTCTCACCAAGTCACTTTAAAGATGGGCAAGTAGGACATATCACATCGGTTAAAAGACAATGAAAGATTATAGGGACTATGTAATTAAAGAGTTTGAGTGATATAGACAGGCAGATAGATAATTGTACTAAAAAGCATTGGCTCAGGATAAAAACTGGATTAGAATAGGAATTTGAGCATTGGGATTCCTAAAACATAACATCCAAGACCTGAGCCCTCAGGAAAATAAAATGTATTAAATTATATACCTATGCACATGCATATGTATTCACAAAAGATTTGAGGACGCTCACAAGTTCACATAAAATAAGATAGAAAAATATGAAATAATAGAAAACCAACGGGAAAAATACTGACTGTTCTGAAAGGTAAGTCTGGAGGAAATAGAATGAAGTTATGTAGGCCATAGGGTCAGAGGTGGTTATTACAAGTGTGACTCATAGTTGCTCCAAGCTTCACATTGTCAGTGAAAGAGTCTGATCTACAAGGAGACATTGTCCTACACTTACACGTTAGAAACACAGTTGAGAGGGAAGAAGACCTCTGTATCCTCCATGGTTGCCACATTAGCAAAAGAAACACTGAGAATTGTTTTTGGTCAGGAGGGAGGGAGAGAAGTGTGACTTACTGAAGTGTTCCATAGTTGTAAATAGGAGAATCTGCAATCCTGTCATCTTGAGATGGGCACAAGTATTATGTCTGATTATTTTAATAGAACTTTTAACAATATTAATAGTACTCTTTAGTGTTTACTTCCGGCTACCTGCTCTTTGGGATTTTTCTCTTGTATTCCCTAAGCAACCCTATGTGATTGACACAATATGAACTTGAGAAAGTTGAGAAGTTCCAGCGACTTCCATGCATAGCAAGTAGATGTACAGAGATCTGCAAGACTCATAAGCCTTCCTATTCACCATCATACCATACTGCTTCCAGGTAGACACAACCGAATATCTAACGATTGAGTTGCCAGAAGCCTTATATTGCTCAGCATGATGTATTTGGGTTCACCCAGAAGTTCACAAGGGAAAAAAGAATCTATGGGCTATGATAAAATAAATGATGTCCAAAGCCAGCAATCTAATTATCCTGGACAATAACTTTAACATACGAAATTGAGAATCACCATCTGTTCAGAGTCGTTTGTTCTAGAACAAGCTTATGAGAACATATCTGTTCATTTTCATCCACTGTATATGATGCGCTGGCAAGAAGTAATGAATGTGATTGGGTTGAGATTAGAATCGGGCATTACAACAGTCAAAATGCCACAAGCACAGTCACCATCTTTTGTAAGGTTTCCACAGGCTGAGGAGAGGACCAGATCCACAGTGGAGCCACTGACGAGAGTCTTGGACTTGCCTTATGTCTCATAACAGGGCTTTCTTCCAAGGAAAGATCAAGCTCAGTCCTGTTTTGTTAATGAGGTCTGACAGAATCATTGCCTAGGGTGGTATATAAACACCGATTTTATTCTTTTGAAACAATTAAAAAGTCATCAAAAGACTTTAAGCATTCGTTATAATTATATACACTGTAATGCTCTTAGAAATACGAATTACCAGTTTAATTGATCTCAGAATGGAGAAAGGTGAAAATGAAAATACACAGTAACTTCTGAGGACATGACTTTACAGTTCTCAGAATTTGTATTTTCAAAACAAACTTATCTTTTCTTGTTAGTTTTAAATAAATACAATAATGGATTTATGTTCGCCTTTGCTGTTTTGAGTTAGCCTCCATAAAATGTTTTAGTGTCTCTTACATTTCATCTCTGTTAGATGATTTATCATTCCTGGGATTAATTTTACATCAACCTGAGAAACCTGAGGCACAAAGGGGTCAAGAAACATTGTCAAGACCCCACAGGGAACAAACAAACCCAGCTCTCTCTGGTTCCAAAGCCTGTCCTCTCCCTAGACCAGTGGTTCTCAACCTTCTGGCCCTTTAAATACAGTTCCTCATGTTGTGACCCAACCATAAAATTATTTTCGTTGCTACTTCATAACTGTAATGTTGCTACTGTTATGAATCGTAATGGAAATATCTGATATGCAGGATGGTCTTAGGCGACCCCTGTGAAAGGGTCGTTCAACCGCCAAAGGGGTCGCGACCCACAGGTTGAGAACCGCTGCTAAAGAGAGTAGAAGGGAGGGAGGGGGAGAGAGAAAGAGAGAAACGTCCATGTGAGAGAGACACATTGATTGGTTGCCTCCCGCAGGTACCCACATTGAGACTGGGACTGGGGATTGAACCTGCAACCCAGGTACATGCTCTTGACTTGGAATCAAACCCTTAACCCTTTAGTCAGCAGGCCAACGCTCTAACCACTTAGATATACCGGCCAGGCTTGGGTTAACTTTTTATCTGGCCAAAACTCTGTTTTCCCTTTCCTGTTTTTCATCCCCTTAGAAAATTGTTATTTCATTTATATATTTAAGAGGTCTCAGTTTGTGTTGAATCAATATCGAGCAAAACAAAAATAAGATAAATTTGCTTTTGTGTCAGGCTAAAACAAGACAGGATAAATAAATATTGCATGAATGGGCCCTGGGAGGAAGCACTGTGTGATGCCATGGACCCAGGTTTTGGAGTTAGACAGCACCTGTGAACCATTTGAATGCTGCTTTTGCAACTTGCTCTGTGTCTTTGGATAAACTGACTCTTCAGAGTCTTACTTATTAAATGGAGGCAATGCACACTTTGTAAGGAGTACGAAAATTGCTGAAAACACTTAGGATGGGGTTTTGCACATAGTAGGTGCTGAATAAGTGGCGGCTGCCATTATTTACAATAAATTGAAATATGAACAAATGTAGCTTCCTGAAATACAATATATACTAGTAATTATTACCTCGGGTTAGAGGAGACTTTGAGTCCAGGAGGCAGAGTTCCCGTGTGTCCTTGGGTAGGATGCCAGGAAATTGCTCAGTGAAATGTGGAGAAGGGAGCTCAGAGCCCCCTGCTGGCAGGATTCCCCGGGACTCTGCAGGCATGGATCCTGAAGCTCTGTCCTATGAAATGTGGGGTTGCGCCTGCAGCCCATGGCTCATCGGATGCATGGCCATCAGCAAGCGTCCAGGCCAGCAACCAGGCCCTCAGGGTCAATGTGTTACTTTGCTAAGCTGAAATGGGAAGAATTTTACTCTTATTCACTGTGTGGCAAACACTGTTATAAGTGCTTCATAAATAGTTAAGTCCCTATGACATTGCTACGAGAGGTGATGTTAATATCCCCAATTCATAGCTGGTGAAGCCGGTACAGGGAGGTTAGGTAACGTGACTAAGATCACATAGCTAGTAAGTGGTAGAGCTGGGGCTTTTTTTCCAGGTTGTGTGAATGGTTTTCATTGCAATAATGAGTAACATGTCATAATAATTTTTGTTTTACCTGGATGAGTTTTTTTTTTTAATATATTTTATTGATTTTTTACAGAGAGGAAGAGAGAGAGATAGAGAGTCAGAAACATCGATGAGAGAGAAACATCGACCAGCCGCCTCCTGCACATTCCCCACCGGGGATGTGCCCGCAACCCAGGTACATGCCCTTGACCGGAATCGAACCCGGGACCTTTCAGTCCGCAGGCCGACGCTCTATCCACTGAGCCAAACCGGTTTCGGCGATGAGTTTTTATTTAGAGAATAAAACAAGAAAATTGGAAATGGAAGACCTTGATTGATGTTTACCTTTTGCCCCTTTTCAGTTCTGTGGCCATAAACCAGACTTCTAACTTTGGCTTTACCATCTGTAAGATAGGGGTGATAACAATGAATGGATTGCTAAGGTAGTTAGGAAGATAATGTACTAAAAAATGTTTTGTGAATTGTGACAAGCTATATAAAGGAAAGCATTACTTACTACTTATAACTTAGGTTTATGTTATGCAAAGATGTGTGTGTCTGCGTATATTGCAAGTTCAAATATGCATGGTGTAAACTTGTAAGAACTTTGTACAAGTTCCTTATGCTTTTTGCCTTTTTGAAACGTTTGTTATGTTTTCTTACAATTGAAAAACATCTTTGAGATGAAAATGCATGTAAAATTCATGGCAGGCAGACTTGATTGTGATGGCTGCGAGAAACCAGTTGGGTTACTATCATGCATTATATCATCATTAGAAACTTCATTATTGTTCTGCTGAACACGGCACACTTACTGTATGCATTTATGTTACTGCTGGAATGTGTAGCATAAGGCCTTCTGTTATTGAATCAGTACCTATTACTGAGAGGTATGTGAGACCTCTAATAAGTATTTAGACCATGGAACCAAAACCAAACTCTGCTCAAATTCTGTGTCCAGATTTAGTAAATGAAGCTTAATTTTATAAAGCAATAGAGCAGCCCTGATGAACTTAATTCTTAAATCTAAATAAACCACCCAAATTCACTTTAATTATCTTAGCCATTCCAATTAAAATACAATAGGTTTGTGATCTCTAAGAAATGCAAGTTTTAGCTGTTCTGATGTGATTTTTCTGATTGAAAGATATCCTTGTTTATTGAAACACACTTTCACTACTTTTTTTTGCCGAATAATACTGAACTTTTCGCTCTATTACTTCCTCTTTGCTCTACTTGAGTGACATAAAATGGATAATTGGTTCGTTTTGTTAGTTGGTGATTTTGTTGGTAACTGCATAGGGCATGCCAGTGTGCACGTAGGCAGTGGGGAAAATATAACTATTCTGTGAATTATCTCTCTGGACTTGTGTCAGGTTCTCTAGGCTGTGGATCCTAAAGATGAAAAGGCCTTGTCAGCACGGAATACATGGAAAAAACATGGATTGGTTCCTACATGTTATGTTTATGTTTGTGTCTCTGTTTAAAGCAATCTCTGTTTTATAAGAATGCTACATTGCCAGCTCACCTTAGGCTTATAAAACAGGTCTTTCTGATGCCTTCCTTCTCTTTCCTTTGTCTGACTCTTTCTCTTAACATAACCACAGCCCAGTTAAACCAGTCCTCTGGAGTGGGGGTCCATTTTCTTTCTTTCCTCCTATTAAGATATAAATTTTTAAGAAGATAAAACCGTGACTCTTAAAAACAATATAAAGTGAGCACATGGCAAAGATTTCATATCACTCAATTAATGAGAGGATTCTGTAAAATGTTACAATTGGTTTAAAAGAGAGGACTCCAACAGGCTATCAGGAATACTGAGATGAATTTGTTAATAGATGCAAAACTGGTTGATGTCCCTGGGGTAATAATTGCTTATTCACCCAAACCATTTGCATTTTATGGATAAAAATCATTTACAGTATATCAGCTTCTACAACTTATAGAGCTGAAAATAGTGCAGACATTGAACTGCTTAGATAACCTAGATGGTGCCCTAGACAGAACACCCAGGAATTTTTTTGCTCATCTTAAAATCTTTCACAAGTTTTTCTGACTCTCTGTTCCTTAAATATGAATTAACTAAGTGCCTGGTCAGGCATTATGGAGCAATCAAAGACAGAAGTAAAACTTGCCACCATAGAGAGTCTAAAGCAGCCGTGGGCAAACTACAGCCGGATCCGGCCCGCTTGAAATGAATAAAACTATTGAAAAAAAGACCGTACCCTTTTAAGTAATGATGTTTACTTTGAATTTATATTAGTTCACACAAACACTCCATCCATGCTTTTGTTCCGGCCCTCCGGTCCAGTTTAAAAACCCATTGTGGCCCTCGAGTCAAAAAGTTTGCCCACCCCTGGTCTAAAGCCAATCTAGAAACAAAGAGAGGACATTAGAGAAACAAACACAAATAAATAGATGAAGACACATCGTGGTAAGTGTTATCAAGAAAAAGTGAAAGGCAGAATGAGAGATTACAACAAGAGGAGCAGCCAGGAAGAGCTGAGGGAGCCACCTGGAAGCCACCTTTAGGGTGAACCAGGGCTGGCTGGGCAGAGACAGCCAGCTTCACAGCCCAGCACTATCGAATCAACTCCAAACTGCAGGTCTAAACACGGAGATAGTAATCAATGGTCCAGATCTTTAAATCCTCTTCAATTCGTCTTCTCTCTCCTTTCCTCCAAAGCAGTGAAATGTTCATGTCACCAATATCTCTTTATTCTGAAAATGTCTTTTACTTTCTAATTCTATAGCTTTTTTTGGTTAACTTCTAGGTCCGCATTTTTTTTTTAATTTTAAGACCATGACCATCCAAACAGAAATGCATTGCTTCCCTAGCCTCTACACACACAAACTGAAATAGATATTTCACAAAATAACACCCTTAGTATGTGGGATATTCTCAGATACTTTCTTTTTATTTTGTCCCCCACCCACACACTATATTTCATTCTAAAGATGCCATTCTAAATATTTCATTACTAACTTGAATTAATAAACCAAATGGGCAGCCATTTAAATTTTGAAAACCACTATTGTAAAACCAAAGTTTTATTCATTTAGCTTCAGAATCTCTGTCATATAATGTCTTGCTAAAAAACTGCAAGCAAAACAGAGAAACCTCTAGGATCCTATTCGAACTCTGTCCTCTGGTTCAGGAAGTGAGACTCTTTTGATCCTTCATTGGCTGATGTCCAGCCTAGATTTCCAAACTGAACATTGAGGTATGCATCACAGTTTTATACCCTGAGACGAAAAATCTAACCCTGATGCTAAAATGACCCTTTTTGACTTTAGTTCCCAAGTATCCATGTGTATTCAAATGCCTGTGCTTTTGGACATGCCCTTCTGGTCTCCTTGACTCTCTACCTGTCATTCCACTGACAACTACTTCATCCTTCAAGGCCCAGCTCAGGAGACTCTCCCAGCAGGACGTGGGGTTCCCTCTCGGATGCTTGTTCTGCCCTATTGTAATAGAACTTCAGATTCACCTTAATCTTGTACCTTGAATGTCTGTGGACAAATTGGCATCCTGCTAAGAATTCAACATTTCTGAGGGCAAAAATCAAAATTTTCTCCCAGTATCATGGGAAAGGGGTGGGATGAAGTACCCATGGTCCAGCCCTCACATGCTCAAAGGGCTTCAAATGATCTCATAATTAACTAGGATCTCATAATTATATACACAGCCTCAGAGATCTAAAAGGTGTTAATTATGTAACTGTAATCTGTGTCCTCCTACTAGGTCACCAGGCCTTTGAGTGTAGTATAAATTAATTTTCCTTACATTCTGTAATTATCCCACAAATAGTCCAATTATATTGTATTGTTTTTTATACTTTTAATATATGAAATTAAAGACAAAATGTACCACAATTTTAGCATTATTCTTATTTCTTCTTTTTTAAAAAAATAGATGTAGGAGCTAAAAAAAAAAAGTAGAAGTGGGCTGGACCATTGTTCACCTCCTAACAGGAAGATATTGTTGACTGATTGAATGAATGATACCCAGATCACATCAGTCTGATGGTCAGAAAGTAAGAATTAGGGCAAGGATAAAAAACATTATTAATGTTAATCTTCACCTTTTATATTTATGACAACATTTCTGTGTGTTGACACAATGATTTGACCATCTGGACCAATGTTTCTTGTGTAAGGTGACTAAATTCCAAGTGTGCCCAAGATTTTAAACTTAGTATAGATCATGTTTGACAAGTGTATTTATTATGATTAACTCATGTTGAAAAACCAAAAAAATTATAGAAGTAATATTTTGTCTATCCGTTTTGTCAAACTTCAGGTTTATCCTGCTGGTCTTGAAGAAGACTGGATTAAGTAGGTTGAAGTCTAATTTTAAAAGTTGTTATTGTAATCACCCAATATAATCTTCTCTTTGTAATTTGATATGCAATTGCAAGCACATATGCAAATTGGCATTGCTTCTTTTAAAAAAAAAATGTGTAGGTATCAAAAGTGCAAGAGGTACTACATTATACATTTTCTATACTATGTAGTTTGTTAACATGAGTTATCTTCCATCCAAAGGTAAGACCACTTCTGGCCCTAGAGCAAATTTCACCTTTATGGTGTGGACGATGCCCCTCAATCAGGCAATGAATGCTGAGACCAGCTGAGACATGACTCAATATTTTTAAAAACATTTTTCATATCAGTCTTAACACTGAAAGATTTGGACAGAATGACATCTGAAAGGCATATTTCAATTTTGCCTTTTTAAAAAATAGAATTTGGAGCTCATGGTTCTAAATGAAAATTACCTGCCCAAATGCCCAAACAAATGTTATTTTCATGGAATTTGCTATATATGCTAACAGTATTTTGAAACATCAACTCAGCCTGACTTTAAATAATGCAGGACTTGGCTATTTTCAAATATTTTTAAAGATAAGTGAGTGTTTGATATTTTGGTAATAATTCTCTCTCCTCTCTCTCTCTCTCTCTCTCTCTCTCTCTCTCTCTCTCTCTCTCTCTCCACACATACATGCGCGTGCACGCACGCACCCACCACACCAAACATTGGCTAACCTGCATGACTTGAACAAAAGAAACTGTAAACCAAAAGTTTTGTTATTGCCCCTTTGCTCTCCCGGGAATCTGTTTAATGTCTTTTCACCTGGTTGGATGATAGAGCACTGGAGCCAGTGTGATTCTTGTTCTCTCTCCTTCTGATTTCTGGAAAAAAAACACATTGATAGGGCCATGATCTTATTCATTGGAGCCATAGTGGCAAGGGACATTTTCAGAGACTGAATTAGAGGTGATACCTGTCAGATGAAACGCTGGTGTTGCTGGCTGAGAAGCCTTTAAGCTGCAAACTGCGGGCGCCCTCTAGTGTTGTTTTCTCTCAGAACTCTGCAGGAGCTGAAACTTGCTTTGAAAAGATTCTGGAAAGGAGGGAGATTCAGGCTCCAACACTTGTATGCAGTGGTTTGATAATAAAACATAAAGGTGTCTTCTAATTTTCTGCTCCTCTCTCTATACATATATTACTAGAAAATGATGATATTCTCTGTCCACTTTTAATGAGTAAAATAGTCATCATTTTACCGCTACAGGAACTTAGAGGTTTTAAAGAGAACAGACAGGAAAACACCAAGGTTAGAGAAGGTTGTACTTGAGAGATCTAAAATATAGAATCTGGGTCTAAGGAAATGTAATTGTAATTAAAATTTTTAAACTTATGTAATACATTTAGATAATGTTTTAAGAGACATATTTTGCTTTTAGTGATCTGTAGGCTAATTTTTCATGGTCAGATTATCAACCCACACTTCCTTGTCCTCTTTATAACAACCAAATTCCTCTGTTATTTCCATCCATCAATCCCAAATCATATTTACAAAGTAGATGTTAATTTTTCTTTTTTAAATGAAATTAATGTTAAGCCATAGTTATACTACATGTTATCATAAAAATATTCTAAGATCAAACACAATTTATTTTCAAGTAGATCATTTGAAATTTCTTAGGGTATTTATTATTGGGAGGTGTGGCTTCTAACGTGCTCATAGTGATGATATTTTTTTGGAACAATATAAGATTATGTCTCATATTTAAATACAGAACATCTTGATGAAATACATACCAAAATTGACTGTATAGCCACGTTTGGACACCTGATGTCTGCCAGTGCAACTCAGTGTTATTAAAATATTCACATTAAACAAAAATATTTACATTAAATTGAGGAAAGATACACTGGCACAGTTATGTGCCATCACAAAAATCCATAAATGAAGAGTGAATCATGTTCTTTTATAGAAAGTAATTTTGAATTTGTACTACCCATTTGGTGTGAACTGTTGCTTGCTATTAATAATGTTTGCAAAAGTTTAATTCCATAAAAGGCCATTAACATGAAAGTTTGGTTACTTCATTTGATAAAGGACTTAAATATTTTAAGACATTTTATAAGAAATTGTTTTAGTAAGTAAAAAGAAATTGGGAAACAAGCAATAAAAGTGGCATTCCAATGATGTCATAAACATTTATGTGTAGGTAATCCTGAAGCTAATTTCTGTAGGTATTTTTTCTCCCTACCATGGATCAAGGGATAGTCTTTATTGAAAGAAGATTTTTAACAAATTGCATAATATACTGTTCTTTTGGTTTTCTTTATAATAATTCCTCATTGAAAAAATTGAAAGAAATAATCCTAAATGCTTTCCACATCTAAGTATTGCTTTTAGAGATAGTGAAAGTTGAATATGAGACAGTGGTTTGAATTATGAAATTAAAACACTGTTTTCCTATCAATATAACACATTATCATGTGGGAGTCCATTACATTATTTGAACATTAAGGTAATATGTAAAACTAATGGGCATTTTAAAATTTGTTTTACTTTAACAGTTTTATTGATAATTGTAGTACTTATTGCCTCAGCAAAAGGAAGTTTGTCTAAATTAAAAGTAATGGCAAAAATATAGGAACTATGATGACTTAAGAAAGATAATCTAATTTAGGATTACTGTCACTATAGGAATACCTGTGAAAATCTTAATTATAATAACATAATTATTCTACAAAAATGAAGGCAAGGAAAATTACATTTTATGAAATAAACATATACTGTATATCAATTATCTATGTGTTTATTTTATGGGTCATCTAAATATTATAGGTTTATCAACAGAATTCTGAGACATTCACAATAATAATATTAGTCATCTATGATGCCTACTGACTATTATTCATAAAAAATAATAGCTTTATACCTTTTCCAATTTTGTTGTCATGGAGGCTTATTTATCAAGGTGAGAAGGTAGAATATTTTACTTAATGGTTTATTAGCTTGATTTAAAACTTTTGGACCATTTAGATTTCTGATGTGAGAGTGCCCATGTATTCTTTTTTTCATGCTCTTACAAATGCCAGACAGGGAGTTTCTGGGTGTGATCCCAAGGTAGGGGCACCTCTACCCACTGTTTCCACAGAGAATTCTGATTCACAATTGTCTGCATGGGAGAGCCGTCTCAAGAATGAGAGAGACCCCACAAGTCAGTGTTGTCAGTTCACTGAATGTTCAGGCTTGTGAATTATTTTCTTCCTGAAGGAAGGAATGTTAATCATGAGAATAGAGTTAGGACCGCAAACCTTTATATATACTAGGAAAAGTCTTCTGACAATGTTCCATGATAGGTCCTCTTATAACACCACTACTCCTGATAGCACATCCTAACTTATATTGAAACTAGAGGCCTGGTGCATGAAATTCATGCACCCCCTAGCAATCCAGGACTGCTGGCTCCTAATCGCATGCCTGCCTGTCTGCCTCATTGCCCCTCACCACTCTGCCTGCCTGCCTCATTGCCCCTAACCCCTCTGCCTGCCTGCCTGCCTGATCGCCCCTACCCGCCTCTACCTTGGCCCCCACTGCCGCGGCTTCATTGGGAAGGATGTCCGGAAGGTCGTTTGGGTATCTGGTATAATTAGCACATTACCCTTTTATTATTATAGATACATTTCTCCACACATATTCCATTGATTCTTTGAACCAAAGTTTATCTCTTTAGTAAAAGGATCCTCAACACAACCACTTTAAAAAAAATACTAGGCTTGTACTAAGTAAAAAAATGAGATCCAACATTGGTTATTCCTTTTAAGAACTCCATACACACCCTTAGGTGTGTCCTGTTTTGAAGAAAAGGTTGACTTTCATCTGAGATGGGAACACAGCATGAGGTGTAGTCCTATAGTATTTCATTTTAAGTAATTGGCAGGTAGGGCTGGAAATAGAACCTCTGCCAGGTTTCTATAATTGTTGATTGGGCAGGCAGTTTTCATCACTACTAATTCTTTTAACACTTGCGTCACATGCTTCTAAAAGGAACATATAAGTATTAATAGGAGAAGATATTAGCATAGGCATGAGAGGAGTACACACCATGCCGATTAGAAGGTTGGCGGCAACATCAAGTTCACTTTGACAGTTAAGACTCTACATCTAAGACAGTGAAGCTGGGACAAGCAGGCGCTCCCCCAGGCTGGTTTGGGCATGCACCAGCAACACACTGCTTATGCCCACAGGTGCTAAATCCTGTGTGCCCTCCTTTTCTAAAAAAAAAAAAAGTTTTCTTTCAACAAAAGTGGTTCATAATTCTCTTCTTTTTCCTTTATTCAAATTCCACTCGCTTCTATCCCTTGGTGAATGATGAGTTCAGATATTCACATTTTTGTTTTTATTAATTGCAATTTTTAATTCAAATTCTAGATCATGTCGTGTAGCATGGGGGTTAAGAGCAAGGATGCTGGAGCCATATTGACTGGCTTCAAATCCTGGCTTTACTTACCCCTTGCTAGATGTGTGCCCTAACTTTACATGGACTCGGCCTTCTCACCTGTAAAATGGGAGTGCTATAGTACCACCTCATGAGATTGGTGAGAGTCGAGATAGAGCAATGTGAAAAACAAATCACAGGCCAGGTAGAGAGTAGCAGACACTTACTCTAGGTAGGTGATTAGGAGGACTCTAGAGAAATGACATTTCAACTGGGTGGAAGCGGGGGGCGGGGGGTGTATAGTGTTACTAATCTGTCCTGAGAAGCATTCCTATCACCTTGCTGGGGTTGGGTGTTTTTAAAATTGGAAAGTTATTCATTGAGCTCCACAGTTATGAAAGCTAGTAAGGTGTTTTTACATATTATACCTGTGTACCATTTGTTCTTCACGACCATCCTGTGATGTTTAGAGGACGAATCTGAAGCTAGGAGTGGTTCATTGTTTTGCTCACGTGTTGTTTCTATGACATCCCCGTGGTTCCTCTTTGTGAGTGCTCGCCTGCAAATGCTTCCTTAAGTTCTAAGGACACAGCCCCATCCTCAGTCCCCGTCCCCTGTCTCTCACTTTTAAAACCTTGGCATCTTGCCCAGCCAACGTGACCCAGTGATTGAGCTTTGCCCCATGAACTAGGAGGTCATAGTTCGATTCCGAGTCAGGGCACGTGCCCTGGTTGCGGCCTTGATCCCCAGTAGAGAGCTTGCAGGAGGCAGCTGACCAGTGATTCTCTCTCAGCACTGATGTTGCTATCTCTCTCTCCCTCTCCCTTCCTTTCTCTGAAATCAATAAAAACATATTTTTAAAAACAAATCTTGGGATCATCATCTTTCCAGTTTGGGGAACCCGTGAAGGATCCCCTGGCTTCCTCATTTGTAAAGTCTTAGTTGATCTCCATCACCCTGCTTCTTACCATCCATCACTCTGAGGAGATGTGTGGACATGGCTGACAATGTCTAAAGTGTAGTCTGGGTTCATAGTCATTCCACTCTTGCTTTCTTGCCTAACCATTTGCACCTGAATCTTTGGTCAGTGCACCATGATCTTAGCCAGATGGATGTTGACTTCACTAGAAAAAGTGAGTTTTCCAGAAAATGTGGCTGATAAATGAATTCTTCACCACTGAAAAGGCTTCCCTTTGATATAGACTCAGGAAAGTTGTCTTTCCTGTGCCCTGAGGAGATGAGGTGCTCAGAAACTTGGGGAGACCCTCAACTTTGGGACATCATAATTGCAAATGGCTGGGAGTTGACCCTCTTTTAGCAACCAACAAAGTAAATCATATTCAGCTGTTATTATTGAAGTGGGCAAAGGAATAGAGTTTGAAGAAATCAGAAAAATTAAGGAAGTTTAATCTTGTCTCTTTCCTGACATTTTAAAAAAGCCGGCTTAATATAAATTGAACATACGGTGTGTGTTTTTCTTTAATCTCTTCAGCTACAGTTGTCTTACAATTATTCATTTAAGAAAAAGATACTTCTTTTCATTTTTTTCTGACGTATCTAATTTTATAGAAAGTACAGTAAGTCCTCCAAAATACCAGTGCCTTTCTTATTTCACAATTAAAATGTATCAGGCATCACCACTTCATTTAATTTGTGATATTAATAAGTTCATGCTATTTAGCTGCTAATTTTTATAGTAAACATTTTTCTGTCACAAATATATTGAGTACTTGCTAATTTTGTGATAAGATTAATGGTTCTTGCCATTTTTTAAAAAAGTTCAAATGTTACAAAATGACATGAAATGAAAAGTGCCACTGACTTTTGAAAAAAGTGACTTTCTTTGATTATATATGATGTTGGGAATATATACCTCATTTTCATTTCCCTTTTTATTGATTGCTTTTTTGTATCCTTTGCCCATTTTTAAAATTGGGTTGGTAGTCTTTATCTTATTGAGTTGCATCTATTCCTTATATATTCTAGACATTAATCATTTTTTTTTATATGAAGATACCTGCCTTTTAGGCTGTAGCTTATTTATTTTTGTCTTTGTAGCATTTGGTTATGCAAGTAGTTTTAAATGTAATGGATTCCATTTGTCATTTTTTTCTATTATGATTTATGCTATTATGTCTGGTTTAATAAACCCTTCTCTATTTTGGCTCATAAAATATTGTGAATTTTCTTAAAGTAGTGATTTTCATATTTTGATGTTCAGTTAATCTAGAATTTGTTAATGAATAATCTGACATTGATTTAATTTTACCTCTTCTAATATGCATAAACACCTTTCTCATTATCTTGTCCAAGTTGATATGTGATTCTACAGCTATCAACAATCAGTTCCATATATATATTCTCTATTTAGTTCTATTACTCTATTAGTTTATACTTGTACCAGAATTACATTGTTTTAGTTCCTATCGGTTTATAAAGTCCTGGCATATTATTTTTTTCTCAAAGTTCACTCATCTCTTTACTGTTCAAATTGGAGTAGATATGGCTTTTCAAGTCCCATAAAAACCTGCATGGATAATTGATATCTTAATGATATTTTATCTTCTTATCTATTAACCTAGCATATATATTCAGTTAATAAAATAATTTTGTCTTTTATTAACATTTCTTAACTTTTCCTGCAATGACTTTGAAGAATTGATTATTTTGAAAAGAAGAAAATAGGTTGCACTTGAAATCTCATCTCCCAGAAACAATCATCATTTATCCTCTGATGATTTCCTCTCGCCTTCTGGTCTGTGTGTTCCCCCATCTACATATCATTGACCTCTTGGGTGAGAAAAAGGGAAGGGAGAGCCCTTCACAGAGCAGGCTGAAGAGGTTACTCAGCGCTCCTGTCAGCTCACACAGGACACCAGGAGATGGAGCTTCTGTACTTTCTGAAGCCAAGGTTCTTTCCAGAAAGCAATCACCATAACATGTATAAGTTAATGGGGAAATAATTCAGTAGTAGATGATTATGCTGGCAGATTCAAAGGTTCGTTTTTTAAAAATATATATTTTATTGATTTTTTACAGAGAGGAAGGGAGAGGGATAGTTAGAAACATAGATGAGAGAGAAACATCGATCAGCTGCCTTTCTGCACACCCCCAACTGGGGATGTACCCGCAACCAAGGTACATGCCCTTGACCGGAATCGAACCTGGGACCTTTCAGATCGCAGGCTGACGCTCTATCCACTGAGCCAAACCGGTTAGGGCCAAAGGTTCTTTTTATATTTGTTTCAAATTCTCCAGCTTTCGTACATCATTCTTTGTAGTGTACATAAACTTCCCAGATCTCCCCCTAGAGTAGGCTGTATAGGACAATCACTGCCTCATTTGCATATAGTTTTTCTCTTTATACTATTGCCATAGGTTGGAATAGACTGCATGCATGGTCACATTCCTACTATTGGACACTGGATATAGTTGACATTTTACCACATGACAGTCTTTTAACCTACTTTTATAATTAAAAAATATATGACATAAGACTATTATCATATAATTATTTTGACAAACATAGCATTATGCTATATTGCTGTTCTGTAATTTATTTTCCTCTTTCTTTTTGTTGAATTTTCCCCATTTTTTTTTTACTATTGTAAACACCTCATTATGAACATGTCCATGCATACAGCTTCCTCTAAATTTCTGATCTGTAGAAAAGCACATAAAACAATTCCTATAAACTACTCATTTGTAGTTCTCAACTGCCCTTGGATAGGAAACCTGGTGAAGAAGCTTGTCATCAGAGGTAAACCTAAGTAAAAGTTAATAGGCTTTGCAAGAAGATTAAACCCATGGACTTTGTGCATTTTGATGTCACAGAAGCCTTTTGTGTGTGTGTGTGTGTGTGTGTGTGTGTGTGTGTGTGTGTGTTTTCCCTGTTTTCAGCCTGGTCCACGTGGTGAGTGAGTCCTAAAATCCCTTCCTGAAAAGTGAGACACTGAATTTCTGTACACCTGGCTGAAAAGCAAATGATATTTTGTAGTTCAGATTGTTAATGTAATTTAGCAGAAACATAAACATAAAGTAAAACCTCATTTATGGAGATCCTATTAGGTTATATTTATATATCATTCTGCTAGGCAAAAATTTGCCTTGTCCTAACAAATATCTTCATCATGGAGATCGATATTGTAAGCAAGCATTTCTAAAACTTGGAAATGTTTGCAAAAGGTACATATTTATCCCTTAGATATATCTTTGTTAAAAACCTTCTAGTAGGCAACTACTTATTAGCACAATTTGAATTATTCTTTGTATTTGAAAACAATAAAATCACATTTTCTTAAAATATTAAAACATGCTGAATTATAACTCATTCAGATGATCCTCAATTATACTCATTACTGAGTTTCTATAATGTTAGCTCAGTAGTAGTATTACCTTGTTCTTTGTTTTAATAATGCTGAGAATAATTAATGGAGAAAAAAGTCTGAATTTGGCTCCCAGGTAAAGTTAAATTTGATCATTTATGGAATAATTATGATCTTGCATAGTTTAACTAAAATCCCTAGATACTTAAATTGTTCCATTCTTGCATGAGGTATATATTAAAATACATATTTGTGAATTGGAGAAATATATTTCAGTTCTGTTTATGTCTGATTAATCTTCTTTCTCTCGTTTTCTCTCTGTAATTACTTACTATCCCAGACAGGTAGGTGCTGATTTCACAGTAAAATTTATGTTTTGAGAGTAGAAGTTGATTTATGGTAGGCACACAGCTATGTTTTCTTTAGTTGTGCCTGCATTTTATAAAGAGAGTGGCAGCCGAAACCGG
Organism: Myotis nattereri; assembly: GCF_964212035.1. Classification (NCBI taxonomy): domain Eukaryota; kingdom Metazoa; phylum Chordata; class Mammalia; order Chiroptera; family Vespertilionidae; genus Myotis; species Myotis nattereri. The sequence continues at coordinate 23,895,168 of NC_138087.1, read as the reverse complement.
TTTGGCTCAGTGGATAGAGCGTCGGCCTGCAGACTGAAGGGTCCCAGGTTCGATTCCGGTCAAGGGCATGTACCTGGGTTGCGGGCACATCCCCAGTGGGAGGTGTGCAGGAGGCAGCTGATCGATGTTTCTCTCTCATCGATGTTTCTAACTCTCTATCTCTCTCCCTTCCTCTCTGTAAAAAATCAATAAAATATATTAAAAAAAAAAAAGAGAGAGTGGCAGAGAGGTCAAAGTAGCAGCAAAGAGCTAAAGGGGGTTTCAATTTTGAGGCAACATAAAGTAACAGTGTCTCAGATTTGGGAAATAAATTTGTACCCTGTATCTTAGATCCATCAAATCCACTCATCCCCTTGTCTGTCCTCTCCTGGACTTGCCATTTTTCTGGTCACCCAGGTTTTAAATGACAGTTATTTTCTGCCCCTCTGCCCTTCCTCCCCTCATTAAATCAGGTTTTAGTTCTCTCAGATTCCATTTCCTTCAGAACTTCTGCTCAACCCCTTCCTACTGTCTGCCAGTGAAGAGTCTTTTACATCTTTCCTGGTGGCTGCAGTCCTATCCTAGTTAGTCTTTTTGTTTCCAGAACCTCCCATTTCCTTTCTATATATTTTCACCCCCATCCTTTCTTCTCATGGCTCTGATCATTTCACTCTGATAATTCTTTACCTGCCTTCTTTTGACTTTAGGGGGCACTGGGCATCCAGCCTTCCCTGTCTTTCCAGATTTATCTTCTCCTGATCTATTACTCATAGGGCCAATTTACCCACCAGGTATGCTAGCACAGTGCCGAGAGCCTGGATATTTTTAAGAACTTATGAAAATATTTTTTACTTTAATTAACTTTAGAATCACAAGGAAAATATGACTATAATGATAATAAGGAATGATTATAAGTCCAGCCTGAATGTATTTAGCTTTATACCAACACAATTTTTAATATGTTTTAGTGAAGGAAGGGTTTCACAAATGGGCCTATGATAAGTTATAATGCATCTCTACTTCCATATGTTAAATTCGAGCCACCTAGATTTCTCACTCTTCTTTACACATCTTTCCTGCTTCCTTGTTTTTCATCACTGTTGTCCTCCTTACCTGGAAGTCATATCCAGACTTAGCCTATCAAATTTTTCCTCATCTTCCCTAATCTCTTACCTGTTTTATATGTATCCTAAATCACATATATTCTTCATTGTCATCCATTTAACTCTGCAATTATTTCTTGAACACTTACTATGAGTCAGGCTCTATGCAAGACTCTGGAGTCCAAGCAGAATCAGACAGCCAGTTTTCAGAGGTTCTTCTCTAATGGGAGAGGAAGGACAAGAATATAGATAACTATTAGATCATGGGATAATGCCAGAGTAGAAATATGTTCAGGGTGTTCCTCTTATGTTGTCTGTAGATTGTAAACTCACTGGAGTGAGCCTATCTTATTCATTTCTGTGGAGATAGTCCTTACCCTGGAAACAAGCTATGTTCCAAATTATTTTTAAGATCATACCTCACTCACCTACTAGGCCTGACTTTATGCAAAGGTGGCCATCTAGCTCCTAAGTGGGCAGCAAATGTGCCTGTGCATTCAAACCAATGTGTCTTTTTCATGAAGGAATTTATACCTAAGATACTCTTTAGGTCCTTTTCTGTCAAAGTCTTAGCTTGAAAGTATCTTTGAAACCCTCCCTTAAGTCCCAGGTAGCAGTGATGACTCCATCTCCTTTATTCCCATAGGACAGCCATGGGCAAACTACGGCTCGCGGGCCGGATTAGGCCCGTTTGAAATGAATAAAACTAAAAAAAAAAAAAAAAAAAAAAAAAGACTGTACCCTTTTATGTAATGATGTTTACTTTGAATTTATATTAGTTCACACAAACACCCATCCATGCTTTTGTTCCGGCCCTCCGGTCCAGTTTAAGAACCCATTGTGGCCGAAACCGGTTTGGCTCAGTGGATAGAGCATCGGCCTGCGGACTGAAAGGTCCCAGGTTCGATTCCGGTCAAGGGCATGTACCTGGGTTGTGGGCACATCCCCAGTAGGAGATGTGCAGAAGGCAGCTGATCGGTGTTTCTCTCTCATCGATGTTTCTAATTCTCTATTCCTCTCCCTTTCTCTCTGTAAAAAAATCAATAAAAATATATTAAAAAAAAAAAAACCATTGTGGCCCTTGAGTCAAAAAGTTTGCCCACCCCTGCCATAGTATATTATACTAGAAGCCCAGTGCACGAAATTCATACGTGTGTGTGTGTGTGTGTGTGTGTGTGTGTGTGTGTCCCTCAGCCAAGCCTGCACCCTCTCCAATCTGGGACCCCTTGAAGGATGTCCGACTGCCGGCAGTCGGACATCCCTCTCCCAATTCAGGACTGCTGGTTCCCAACCACTCACCTGCCTGCCTGCCTGATTGCCCCTAACCACGTCCCTGCCAGCCTGATCAACACCTAACTGCTCCCCTGCTGGCCTGATTGCCCCTAACTGTCCTCTCCTGCTGGCCTGGTCACCCCTAACTGCCCTCCCAGGGAGGAGCCTGAGCCTGGGCCTGGCTCTATGCCACTCCCACTCATCCTGGCCCTGCTGGGGGCTTGTGCCCAGTCAGTCCCGATCTGGAGAGGCTCATGCTACCACAGTGGCGCTTGCCAGCCATGAGCCCAGCATCTGGCATCCATCTGTTAGCTGAGTGGCGCTCCTGCTGTGGGAGCACACTGACCATCAGGGGGCAGCTCCTCATTGAGCATATGCTCCTTGGTGGTCAGTGCGCATCAACGCAACTGGTAGACTGGTTGCTTAGGCTTTTATATATATTGATGTTTCTATGCAGAAACTATTAAAAATGTTGGTGAAAAATCTATATAATAAAGAGGTAATATGCAAATTGGTCCTAATGGTGTTACAGTAATGACCAATTTGCATATTGACACACAAGTAGGTGTGCATGTAGCAAGGGGACTTGTGTGAGGCTCGCTTCCCTGCCCCAGTGCCGGAGTCCTCTTTTTCTCCTGGATGCATGTGCCCACAAATAACCCTGTGACACCGCGCCCCATCCAAGAGCACTCTGTCTGAGGACGCCACCAATCCCACCCCCCGAGGTGGGGGGCCAAGGGGCGACACCTGCACAGCAGAAGGCCAGTTCTTGGGGCATGGTCCACAGACACCAACGGGGGGTGTGCGCGTGGATGGTGACCACCCGGGAGGGGTCGTGCACACAAATCGAGAGGGCTTGAACCCAATACAAAGGAAGGGCCCGGGCGCGATGACAGAGAGTGGGTGTCGAGGTAAGGCACTGGACCTAGATGGGCTACTGGGTAAACAACGCAGGGATCTCACCACCACAGAGACACAGGGCGGCTCCGCAGTGCCCGGGATGCCAGTTGATCCTCCCAAGTGTACAACCCCAAAGCCTCCTCCCGCCACACAGACCCAGCCCCGCCACCGTGGAGACCACAGGCGACGCTCACACCACAGGGAAGCCTCCCCAGCTTTCTCCAGCCATCCATCCATTCATCTGCCCGGTCCGACCCGGACGGGGGCTCACATCCTGGGCGGAATGCTCCCCGAGGACAAGCCGGGCCCCGACTGTGCCTGTGCAAGCACAACCGTCGCCTGCGAATTCCAGACAGGAGCAGATAAAGAGCCACTCGGAGCAGGGGAGCAGGCATGCCAGAGGTTGGGAAAGGCCTCTGCCTCCCCCCCACCCCACCCCCCTTCAGCACTCAACGGGAGAAAAGCCTTGCACACACACAAATGCACACGCAAGCGCACATAATGCACCAGTCCCCATAATGGACGCTGGCCCCGGCCCAGTGGTACCCTCCCCTGACTCAGAGGGAAGAGGCGTGGGCCACAGTAGGCAAGACACAGCTGCGTTGTCACTTGACCCCTCAAAGCCAGTGCGAGAGGGGCACCAGTGCCCAAACAGAGGCGGCTACAGGTCCCAGAGAGGAAAGAAGTCAGTACTAAGACAGGATGAAAAGCATAGATTTTTTAAAAAAATTTTGTTTTATTGCTTAAAGTATTACAAAGAGTATGACATATGTCCCCCCCTTTTTTTTTTCACCTTTACCTTCCCCTGGCTTCCCCTACCCCCCAGTGTCTTGTGCCCATTGGTTATGCTTATATGCATGCATGCAGGTCCTTCGGTTGATCTCTTACCCGCCCCCCTCAACCCTCCCCGGCCTTCCCACTGTAGTTTGACAGTCTGTTCAATGCTGCTCTGCCTCTGTATCTATTTCTGTTCATCAATTTATAATGTTTTTTATTATCCATAAATGAGTGAGATCATGTGGTATTTTTCTTTCAGTGACTGGCTTATTTCACGTAGAATAATGCTCTCCAGTTCCATTCATGCTGTTGCAAATGGTAAGAATTCCTTCTTTTTTACAGCAGCGTAGTATTCCATTGTGTAGATGTACCACAGTTTTCTAATCCATTCATCTGCTGATGGGCACGTAGGCTGTTTCCAAATCTTAGCTATGGTAAATTGTGCTGCTATGAACATAGGGATGCATATATCCTTTCTGATTGGCATTTCTGGTTTCTTGGGTTATATTCCTAGAAGTGGGATCACTGGGTCAAATGGGAGTTCCATTTTTAACTTTTTGAGTAAACTCCATACTGTCTTCCATAGTGGCTGCACCAGTCTGCATTTCACCAGCAGTGCACGTGCACGACTGTTCCTTTTTTTCCACATCCTCTTCAGCACTTGTCGTTTGTTGATTTGTTGATGATAGCCATTCTGACAGGTATGAGATGGTACCTCATTGTTGTTTTGATTTGCATCTCTTGGATGATTAGTGATGTTGAGCATGTTTTCATATGTCTTTTGGCTCTCTGAGTGTCCTCTTTTGAAAAGTGTCTATTTCGGTCCTTTGCCCATTTTTTGATTGGATTGTTTATCTTCCTTTTGTTAAGTTGTATGAGTTCCCTATAAATGTTGGAGATTAAACCCTTATCGCTGATATCATTGGCAAATATATTCTCCCATGCAGTGGGCGTTCTTATTGTTTTGTTAATGGTTTCTTGCTATGCAGAAGCTTTTTATTTTGATGTAGACCCATTTGTTTATTTTCTCTTTACTTTCCAATGCCTTACAAGCTGTATCAGTGAAGAAATTGCTTCAGCATATGTCTGAGATTTTGTTGCCTTTGGATTCCTCTAGTATTTTTATGGTTTCCCGTCTTACATTTAAGTCCTTTATCCATTTTGAGTTTATTTTTGTGTATAGTGTAAGTTGGTGGTCTAGTTTCATTTTTTTGCATGTATCTGTCCAATATTCTCAACACCATTTATTGAAGAGACTATCTTAACTCCATTGTATATGTTCTTGCCTCCTTTGTCAAATATCAATTGAGCATAGTGGTTTGGGTCAATTTCTGGGTTCTCTATTTTATTCCATTGATCTATATGTCTGTTCTTGTGCCAGTACCAGGCAGTTTTGAGAACAGTGGCTTTGTAATACAGCTTGATATCTGGTATTGAGATCCCACCTACTTTGTTCTTCTTTCTCAGGATCGCTGCAGCTATTCGGAGTCTTTTTTTATTCCAGATGAATTTTTGGAGAATTTGTTCTAGGTCTGTGAAATACCAATGGCATATTTCACAGACAGAATTTTTAATTAGCCTGTAAAAAGAGTAAAAGAGTGAGGGAGGAGGAGGGACGATGGGGAAGAAGGGAAGGAGGGAGGGAAGAACTTTATAAAGGAGTCAGTAGAGAGCAGAGTTAAAGAAGGAAAGAGGATGTATGAGTGAACTGTAGGTGCTATAATGAAAATCAAGTATAGTTGTGTACTGGGGACAGATTTTAAAAGTAGGAGTCAGAAAAGAAAAAAGATAAATGATAGTGAATAATTAGGCAGGTAGATAGATAGATATTAAAATAGTGGAAGTAAGTAGAGAAGAATGTATGGGAAAGGTAGGATGAGAGAGAAAGAGGGAGGGAAGAAAAGTTTTAAAGGGGAACCCGTAGAGCTTAAAAGGAGAATGGGAAGAAGGAAGAAATGGGGGAGGGAGCAAAGCAGGTCCGAGGGAGGAAGCGATGAAAAAAATTAAGGTGGGAAGGAAGGAAAAGGGGAGGAGGGGATGGATAAAGATAAAGGAAAGAAGGAATGTGGGGAGGGAGGGAGGGAGGGAGGGTAGGAGAAAGATGGGAAGGAAGATGATGGAACAGACGTAGGAAATAAAGAGGAAAGAAAAATTTATAAATGATGAGTCAATATGAAAAAGTGTTATATAAAGGAAAGAGAAAAATTGTGTGAGAGGGAGAAGCCAGTAAGGAAGTCAAATACAATTGTGTGTGAAGGAGATAAGATTTTAAAAAAATGTTTATAGGGGAGACCAGGCCAGCAGGGGAGGGCAGTTAGGGGAATCAGGACAGCAGGAGAGAGCAGTTAGGGGAATCAGGCCAGTATGCAGAGTTGTTAGGGCAGGCAGGCAGGTGGGTGGTTAGGAGCCAGAGGTCCTGGATACAAGAGGGATGTCCACCTGCCAGTTTAGGCCTTATCCTGCAGGGCATCCCCCGAGGACTCCCAGATTGGAGAGGGTTCAGGTCGAGCTGAAGGACATCTCCCCCGAAGCCCCCACCCTGTGCATGAATTTTGTGCACCAGGCCTCTAGTAACATTATGTAAGTGTCCAGTGTACAACATAATGATTCATTATTTGTATATCTTGAGCACCACAATAAGTCTAGCTCAGGGGTGGGCAAAGTTTTTGACTCAAGGGCCACAATGGGTTCTTAAACTGGACCGGAGGGCCGGAACAAATGCATGGATGGAATGTTTGTGTGAACTAATATAAATTCAAAGTAAACATCATTACATAAAAGGGTACGGTCTTTTTTTTTTTAGTTTTATTCATTCCAAACGGGCCGGATCCGGGGCCGTAGTTTGCCCACGGCTGGTCTAGTTAATATTCATTGCTACATGTAGTTACAAATTTATTTTTCTTGTGGCAAGAACTTTTAAGTTTTACTCTTTTAGCAACTTTCAAATACATAATATGTACATTATTAACAATAGTCACCACGATGTACATTACATCCTTAGCACTTATTTACTTTGTAACTGGAAGTTTGGACGTTTTGATTGCATCCTCTGCTTTATATTTATCCTAACGCATTTATAATATTCTGCATTGTTATCCATCTTTGGAAAGTCTTCCAAATATTAAGATTTAATGTGGTCTGGATCTCAAGCTCTAGAAAGTTTGGTTAAGGGCATAGAAGGATAGAAGGGCCAGACTAATTCCAGAGCTTTAGGAAGGAGGGGATAATGGAGACCAGAACCCCTTATTGGCTTGTACCCTCATTCCTCTTCTCCGTGCCAAGAACAAGTTCTGTCATCCTGAATGAAACTTTCCAGGGTTGGTGATGTTTTTATAAAGTCCAGAATGACAGCTGGAAGCTGACTGGGAGAAGAGTGGAGAAAGGGCTCCCAGGGCTGAAAAATGATGTGAGTAAAGGTCCAGAAGCTACAGAGATAGCATCAGGCTTGGGGAACTGCCTTCACATGGACGAATGTAGAGCCCAAGGGGGAAAACAGAGATAGATAGAGTTCCGGCACATAATGGGTACTCAGTGACTATTAATATATGAGCATATGATTGAGAATGAAGAGCGACGACATACCATAAAATCCACTTTCTAAAACCTCAAGAGGAGTTATTGCAAGAGGAATCCTTAGAGCCATATGCATACCAAATGACAGGAAAGATAAATAGTGTCCGATTGAATAAGGAAATGTCCCAAAGGAGGAGAGCATTAAACACAAATGTGTACTCCAGATTAACGGATTTCATCAAAATACAAAATCAACTGATGTGGCACACCACATTAGCAGAATGGAAAACTAAAAACAGCATGATCACCTCTAAATGCAGAAAATCAGTTGACAAAATTCAACACCCTTTCACCATAAAAACCCTCAACAAACTAGCAATAGAAGGAAATTATTTTGATAGATTAGTAATTTCAGCCTTTCAACTCTCACTTAGTACAAAATATAGCCTCAGTCACTTGCGGGTAAATGATATAATTTTGACATCATCTGCCTAAAAATTTATGACAAAAGCTACCGCAAAGTCAGTAATCCTATTTAAATTTGTGTTTTACTGATCACAGTACTGTTTGGGAAAAAGTAGTCTGTACATGTTGAGACATTCTGTATTGTCAATTTTTTAAAGTAGCTCTCTGCTTAATGTACCACTTCCTTTCTTATACCTCCTCATGATCCTGGGCAGGGCTTTCTCATACCAGACTTCCCATCACCAGCTCTGCCTTCCTTTATGTCTTTTTGTAACCCCCAGACAATTCTGAGGCTTTTTCTTCTTCAAGGGAACTATTTGGAATCTATCATGACCCACTCCACCTACTGTCTACTTCTCTATACGCTTTGATACTAAACCTTCCAAACATGCTCTGTACTCGCTGTTTCCATTTCTGCTCCTTCCTTTTTCTCTTCATCTCATTTTAGTCAGGCTTTCTCCCCCACCATTCCACCAAAACCATCCTTGTGGAGTCACCTGTGATCTGCATGTTGTTATCCCCAGTGGTCAGTTTCAGGGCTGTGTATTCTATGACCTGGAGGCGCCCTTGACCCGTTGGCCAATAATCCTTCCTCCTTGGAATCCTTTTGCCCTTGGCTTCCAGGATGAAACTTTCTCAGGGTTTTTCTCCGACTTCCGGCTGTCCATTTGACTTTTCCTTTGCTTTTTCCTTCTCCTATTCAGGGCTCAGAACTTGGATTGTTTCTTAACTCTATATCTACACTCATGCCTTTGGGATCTCCGCCATTCTCATGGCTCAGAATATGATCAATACACTGAGACTCCTAAAATGTCAATCTGTTCTGGGCCTCTCCCCCGAACTCCAGAACTCCGGACTTGAATACGGACCTGCCTACCGGCCTGGCCGTCTCTGCAAGACCTCCAGATCAACCAAAACTGAACTCCTGGGCTTCTCTCCAGGCCAGTTTGTAGCTACTTCTTTCCAGTTTCTTAGGCCCAAAACGTTCAAGCCAGCTTTGACTCTTCTTAGCCAAGCTATAGCAAATCCTATTAGTTCTACCTTCAAAATATGCCCTAAATCTTGCCATCTTTACCCACCACACACTACCACTCTGGTCTAAGTCAGCATCACCTTTGCCAGGCGGCAATAGTGACCTAACTGGTTTCCATGCTTCTACCCCCACCTTTGCCCCTAAAGCTTGTTCTCAGTTGAGCAGCCAGAGAGTAACAGAGAGCTGTTGTCAAAACACAGGTCAGATCATGTCTCCCCGAGCCTCTCCGTGTCAATCAAAGTAAAAGCCAAAGTTGAAACAGTGGCATTAGGGCCCTACTAGGGACCCATCTCCTATTTTCTCCCTGACTTTATTTTTTCTTCTTCTTCTTCCTCAGCGCACTCTGCTCTACCCACACAGATTTATTTGATATTCCCTGGGTATACCAGCCTGGTCCCGCATTCCTGCTTTTCCCTGTGTTTGGATTACTCTTCCCCAGATAGTCACTTAGTTTGCCCCCTTCCCCAATTCAAATCTTTAGTAAGTCACCTGTTTGGGAAGGCCCTTTCTGACCATCATGTTTAAATGACAACTTCCAGTCCTCAGCTGGAACTCTATCTCCTTTTGTTGTTTTCTATTTCTCCATTTATCACTCCTGTATAATTTACTTAGTCATCTTGTTTACCCTATAGGAGTATAATGTTTGTTCTTTTTTTTTTTAACTGCTATGTAAGTAGGGCCCAGAAAAGTACCTAGTGCCTAGTTGAAACTTGCTAAATATTATTGAGTGAGTGAATGAATGAATGAATTAGACAGAATAGGTATTTGTAGCCAGACCTCAAGGGTTTGATTCATTCACATTCCTTTTATTTCCACTCTGTATCATCCTGCTATGTTTGGGTCAGCAAACCTGTCTTTGTTTCTGAATTTACATGATAGCACTGCCATTATTATTTATTTAGAGAAACAGCATTTTGCTCAAAGGATTTTAAAAAAATGCTACTCTGGCTACAAAGAAAAACTATGTTCTTTATATTTCAGTATATGAATCTATTTTATAAATATAATATTTCCATGTCTTCTGGGAGGTTTTGGTAGCACAGACTAGACTAGAGGAGGATTGTAACCATGCAATATTGTTGTATTTTATAATTTACCAGAGACAGAGATAGGGCAGGCATCATTGCTGTTATCTCTATCTCACATTCAAGGAAACTGCAAGTTTTCTGATTGTCAAACTCAGAGCTGATCAGTGCTGAAATTAAAACAGTAACTGTGGAAACTATGCATTTTACAGAATAAAATAGCAAGAACCTCCTTAAATTACAGCACACACAAAAAATGGTTCACTTAGAATGCACCTTATACTTCTTATCCTGAATTAATTATTCTATATTTTAGCATAAGATAAAAAATTGTTTTTCCTAGTATCCAGGCATTTACCTATTCATGATACTGAAATTGAAAAGTACAGTATTATGAAAACAACAACCTCTAATTCCATCAGTAAAAAATAATCTCCAGAAACATTTTGATAAATTTTACATTTTTTATTTATATGTATCATTCATTTGCATGAAATTAGGATCATTCCATGAGTCTACCCTTTTTATGATGCTTTTTGGGAGAATTAAAAGATGCCTTACTTACTGATTCATTCATTTACTTAGTAAGTTGGGCACCTGCTGTATGCCAGGCAGTTTCCTAGGCACCGGACTTGTATCAGAGAATGAAAAGACGATTCTCTTCCCTCTAGAACAGCGGTTCTCAACCTGTGCGTCGCAACCCCTTTGGGGGTCAAAGGACCCTTTCACAGGGGTCGCCTAAGACCATCGAAAAACACATATATAATTACATATTGTTTTGTGATTAATCACTATGCTTTAATTATGTTCAATTGGTAACAATGAAATTGGGAGTCACCATAACATGAGGAACTGTATTAAAGGGTCGCGGCATTAGGAAGGTTGAGAACCACTGCTCTAGAAGCTTACAAAATTGTGAAGTGAGACAGACAGCAAACAAATAGAGAAGGCCATATAAAGTGTGTAAACTGCTATGTGAAAAATGAACATGGAACAGTCAAAGAGGAAAAAGAGGCCTTGAAAATCTTGTTAGGAGGGATGAGGAGCAAAGCCATCCATCCCCACAGGCTCAGTGGTGGGAAGTGCTCAGTGGTGGGAAGCCCAGGGGTGCAGCACTCCCAGCAGAGGGAAGGGCACTTGAGCCTGAGAAAGGTCCTTGCAGCAAGAGATGGCGAGTGGGAGGAAGCGAGCTCTGCCAGGGTGCAGGGGTTTGACTTTATTCCAAAAATAATGAGAAGTCCTTGAAATCTGTTAAGAGTGGAAATGACAAGCCCTGGTGAATGTTTTTAAAGCTGTGCCCTGGCCAATATCTGGAAGATTGATGGTGAGAGCAGAAGTGGAAAAGAGCCCCGCGAAGGCACCAATTACTTGGAGTCCGCTGGTGGCAAGGCGGATGGAAAGAAGGGGGCAGATCTGAGAAATATCTCCCAGATAAAAAGGGCAAGGCTTGCTTTGCTGAAGGGTTGGCCGTGGAGGGTGAGAGTGAGAAAAAGGAAGGAGTCAAGGATGACTCCTACATCGCTGGCCCGAGCATCCGGGTGTCTGGTGGGCCGGTGGTGCCACTGAACTGGGGAAGTCTAGGGGAAAAATGTGTTGGCAGGAGAAGGCGTGTGTGAGGAGGTGCAAGATGAATCAGGGGTTTAGTTAGAAACGTGTGAAATGTGAGCTATCTGGAAGACGTCCAGGCAGAGATGGCAGAGAGGCAGTCGGGTGGAAGCAGCTGAAAATAGAAGTAGAAAGAGAGGAAATTGACATTTCTGGAGCATCTGCAATACTAGATAGTGTGTGTGTGTTATTTAATACTCCTCCGGACCTTGACAGATAAGTAAACCCTGTTTACAAGACTGAAACTGAAAATCAGAATGGCTGACTTAGCTTGTGTGAAATGTTAATAGTATAATGCCGGGGCCAAGACTTGAATCCCAGTTTTCCTGGCTCCCAAATCCACTCTGATTCCACCCCATCAGGATTGACAATTGTGTTTATTTGATTAGCATTTAGTTGAACTAGAATTGGCTAGACGGGCATTCAACTAACCATGCTTTAGGAGTAATTAAGAATACAGCAGTGTGTTTATTTATTTCCCACAGCAAATGAAAGGCCGGCCTGGGATGACCTAGAGACAGACTCGTCCTTAGGTAATCTCACTGTACTTCCTGGTCTTCTAGGAAAGGGGTCAACTATGTTGCTCTAATAATTTGAGAACCAAATTGTCCATGGGACTCGATTTTGAAATCAGTGCTTTATTTCAGAATGGTTTCACATTTGTGAAAATGTTACCACGTTCATACACACTTTCCATATACCTCACACCCGGATTCCCCTACAGTTATCGTCTTACATGGATTACTATGGTGCATTTGTCACCAAAAAGGAACCAACATTGGCTTATGATTAGTATTAAATTCTAAACTTATTATTCAGCTTATTCAGTGAAAAACTGGGTTTTCACTAGTTTGTTTTTCTGATTCAGAACCCCAGCCAGGATACCACATGATGTTCAGGCATCCTGTCTCCTTTGCCTTCTCTTGGCTGAGACAAGGTCTCAGACTTTCCTTGTTTTTACGACCTTCACAGTTTTGAGGAGAAGAGTAAGATATTTCATAGAATTTTGTGCAATTTGGGTTTTTCTGGTGTTCTTATCATGACTGGACTGGTGTCGGGGTTCTTGAGACAAGCCCACTGAGGGAAGGGCCCTCTTCATCACATCCTATCGAGAGGAACCGCTATCAACAAGGCCTCTCACTGGTGATGTTAATCCCGATCACGTGGCCCAGGCTATGTTTTCCAGAGTTCTCCCCTGTTCAGTCACTACCCCCAGCCCATGGGGCATGCGTTTATAGCCTTGGATTTCCTTCATGTGCTTCTGGAGGAATATGCTGTTAATTATTAGAGTTCAATAGGTATTAGCTCTAATAGGTAACAGAATATTGAGTACTCGCCAAGTCCCAGGCATGGAGATTAGGGCTTACCTTAGAATAAGCCCTAGGTGGTATTAATATTTCCATTTTATATGTGAGGAGAATTACCCGCCCAAGCTGGGAGAAGTTATGTAACTTGCCCACTGTTGCTTGCAAGGGTGAGGCTGACCCCTCACTCCGCCTCCTCCATTGACCTTAACAGAGCCCAGGACAGAGTCAAAGGGTCAAGCTGAAGGCCCTGAAGACTTTGCCATCTTCCTGTTGGGAATTTCTCCCTGTCGTTGGGGATGCCTTAGCCTTTAGTTCTCTGTTCCTTTCCTGTTAGCATTGGTTGTTCATGGGCACATTGATAGACGGTAACAAAATAGTACCTCCATAGGGGAGGGGGTACTTCTGCCAGGTCACTGCTCCTGCTCTTGTCTTTCTATTCAAATCCCAAATAATCAGCCTCTTATCCAAAATTGATCCGTGGTGTTTGACTGTGCCACTGACAGTCTTGTGCCTGGCTATAGCTGTGCATGCCCCATGCCAGGGTCCTGTCAATTGTCTATGAATGAAAAGGCTCCACTATTCACATCAATGCTATTTCATCCTTAGCAGCATGCAGACCTGCTTCCCTTTCCTGTGATAACCATGGAAAACGTGTTTGCACTTTTCATCAAACTTGGAGAGAAATTCCACCCATTTGTTATTTTTAGGTTGCTGAAAGAGATAAGATGTACAAGACTCTCTGCTAAATTCAGTACCTATTCATACGGCCAAGATTGGATCTATTAATTTAATTTATCTCAGCAGCACAGGAATTAAATTAAAGCTCTGACATGTTTTCAGGGGACACTGAAGACAGACACATCTCATTCATATAAACTCTTTTGGAAAATGCAATGCAAATAATCAATGGTCTTGCCATTCCAGTGCTATTCAGTTTCCCATAATGTAATAAATCTTTATCTTAAATAGTCATAAAGGATGTGGTTCAGAGAACTTCCAGATTTACATGCATCTACAATTACAGAAATAATCAAGTGTTGTTAAATTTTTCATATCTTATTCCAATGTGAGGGGTAGAATCTTCACACAGTTCATCTTTCTCCCAGGGGCTGAGCCCTGCCTATACATGTTTTAGCTGCCTAATAAATGTTTAGTATCATTTCTGTTGCCTCCAAGTGGAAACAGATCCAGATAATAAACAAATACTACTGATGTTCACCTCTGACTTTATACCCCTCTGTCATGTGCCTGAAGGTGTATCCTGCACAGCAGACCACGAGCCCTCTAATGTGAGCGATGAGCCACCTGCCTATTTAGGTCCCTGGAATTGCACCATTTGGCCTGTATCACTGCATAGCCAGGCAGAGTCCTCGGCTTGCAGTATCCATTTACTAGCTCAGGAGTGACAACATGACAGTGGTATTCACAGACACACGGGGCACCCTGTGCAGAAAGGGTTCATTTATTCCCCGTTGGCATGGTTAGATCTATTTGCATCCACATTTCTGTTCTCATTTTCTCACTGTTCTCATATTCTGGGCTCTGCTGTTCACCTGAGTTGCTTTTGGCATTTTGGGAAATGTTTGGTATTCTTTATGTGAACATTATGGATAAAGAAAGCATTTTGAGTTCTTCAGAGGAAAATCACTCTATAAACCTAATAAGGCTAAAATAGCCTCTTGTGCAGAAAACTAATACAGACCACCTCTGAGATGCATATATTTGATTTACTTCTTCTATGTCATATCAATGAAACATGGGTATTTAGAAAAAGTTAAGTAATCAACTGAATCTTTTTGTTGTTGTTTACCCTGCTGTGTTTATAAGATTCCATAATCCCGATCACTTGTTCTATTCCACTTCGCATAGAGCATTGATACTTAATGGCATACCTTTTACTTCCTTTATTCATATTTTTATTTTGCTTGTGCTTGATGAATCCTTTGGTTAAGATAAAGCAAAGTTAAATGTAGTTGTTCTGCTAAAGTCATGATTTTCCCCCATTCATTCTTTGAACCTATCATGCACGAGGCTGTGAGCCTGGCACCAAAGCATGTACAGGATGTAGTTAGAATGCAGGATTGGGCCACTGCTTGCACTGTACCAGCCTCTAGAGCAGTGGTTCTCAACCTTCCTAATGCTGGAACCCTTTAATACAGTTCCTCAGGTTGTGGTGACCCCCAATTTCATTATTACAAGTTGAACATAATTAAAGCATAGTGATTAATCACAAAAGCAATATGTAATTATATATGTGTTTTCCGATGGTCTTAGGCGACCCCTGTGAAAGGGTCGTTCGACCCCCAAAGGGGTCGCGACCCACAGGTTGAGAACCGCTGCTCTAGAGGCCAGCGGAAAGAGCTTCAGTCACCTTCCCTGAAGAACTAGTTTTTTTTATCTGGGTTCTACATTATTTCTCTGAAGAAAATTGCTTTTCATCTACAATTCTGATTTACATGCAGAGGCCTAGGAGATGGTGACTATAGCCCTGCAAGGGAATAAAACTCACACTATTTTCTTTAAGATATGTAAAACGAATGGGTTTTATGATTGTGTGGAAATTCTCTGAGATATTCAATATTCTTACACATAATTTTGAAATGGAGTGATTGCAATAGGGCAGAAAAGGATTAGGACCCTGTCATTACACCTACAGTGATTCCATGTTCTATTACTCTTAGATAGTAAGTGACCCATTTATAACCCAGCACCTTTGGGAGGAGGAGATGCACATTTTGAACCACACCCCTTAGTGCAGATAGCAGAGTCCAGTGGAAGGAGCTGGGCTTTGGGGCCCCACCTCGGTGCAACTCCTATCTCTGCACTCTAGCTGTTACTCAATCTCTCTGAGTGTATTATTCCATCTGTAAAATTGGGATAGAATCGGATTATTAGGAATGTTAGATTAAGCTAGTCAGTTCAGTGCTTGACTTGTGATAGGTACCAAAACATTGATAATTTCCCCCCATCCCTTTTCTAATGTTGTAGAAAGAGGAGAGGAGTAAAAGAAAGGCAGTGATGTAACTCTATAGTGAAGAGAAACATGAAAAAGGGGGCAAAAGCCTCCTAATATTTGTCTTGCAATTACCAAGGCCAGACGTGTCCAGTGAGAAGCAAGTATTTGGAGAGAGGTTGTGATTACCTCGAGTGATGGAAAATATTTGTTCCAGATGAATTAAAGTATTATACAGTAATAATTGATGTTCACGATGATTTGGTCATTCATTAATTCATATACTCAGAAAACATTCATTTCTGTCTGCCAGGCTCTGTGAGGGAGGCTGCAGTTCTAACCCCTAAGGACTTAGGAGAATGACAATGACCCTGGGCTTTGGAGCCAGGCAGGCCTGAACTAGAATCTTGGCTCCCAAACTTTTAGGGACTAGTGATGTTATTTATCTTCCCTGGGTTGTTAAAAATCCCCATGTCTTTGTTGTTCCTCACTTTCTTCATTACTTGCTCACAAGGTTTATCTTCTTGTCTCTCCTAATTTCACCTCACTTGTGCCCTTGATCACATTTTTTTAAGCCTCCCGAGTTTTGCTACATCGACGATACCTTTTCCAGCTTAACATTAATCTTCCCTTTGCAACAAAGCCTTCCTTTTAGGTAACCTATTAATATACCCATTTCAAATCTTTTATAGCCTAAAAACGCCAAAATGCATTCCTCTCTGCTATAATTTTTACAAACTGATGAAAAAAAAAAAAAGATCCAGAGACATTAAAGCAAGCAACAGGCTGACCTATTTCAGGGGGAAGAGGGAGGGGAGTGGGAAGAGATTAGCCAGTGAGTTTATATGCATATATGCATAGCTCCTGGTCAGACAATAGTGCAGAAAGGCCTGGGGAGGGGAGAGAAGCAGGGTGGAGGGTCAATTTGGGGGAAAAGGGGAGATATCTCTAATACTTTTACCAATAAAGATAAATTAATAATAATAATAATACTCCTTCTTCTCCTGTCCTTTCCTATGTTCAATGCTTATATGCCCTTCACCACTCCATTGACTTCCTTCAATTCCCACCATCTCTAACGCTGAGGACTCTTTCAAATATTATCAGTGATCCCCCAATGAGCAAAATTGATTGTCTTTTTCTCACCTATAACCACCCTGACCTTTGAAACGAAGAACTTCCTTCTTGTTAAAATTCCCTCTTCTCAGTATGGAAAGAAGAATGATAGACTTTCTGGCATAGATTATTCCAAGATTTTTCTTATTGGCTTCCTCACTCCTACCCTCTTCCTCATTTTAACTTCAACTAGAAAATATTATTGATTATTCTCCCTGTAGCATAGAGCAGATGGCTCACCATTGCCTAGCACATTAAGTAAAACCTCTCAGTCTGGGATCTAGTGTTCTCACATTTCTCCGTCTGTCTCTCCAGCCTTTTGGTCCCTCTGCTTCATCCAAACTCAATTACTCTTCTTTCCCAAATATCCCCTACACGTCCCCGCCTCCTCCTCCTCCTCTTTACCCAAAATATATGAGACTTATTCTCCAACCTCAACCTTTAAGCATGAACTCATGTATTATTTCTTGAGACTTTTCCTGATTTCCTTACTTATCTGGGTGTTTTTTTTTTCTGACTTGTAAATCCCTATGCTATATAATACCTTTCTGATACAGACAAGCAATGGGGATGATGGGGTGCTGGGTAAGAACAAGGTCACAGTTCCCGCCTATGAAGCAGGCCCCCCTTTCTCTTTTGCTCATTTCCCATTCCCCTTCCACTCAACTGTCAGCTCACTGCAGGCAGGAACTGCGCCTGTGCCTGCCTTGCTTCCTTGTGGTCTATGCAATGTCTTGTGTAGTTTATTGTATGATGGCATTGGATTGAACGGTCACAAACAACTATTATAAAGTAATGCTGTGGACTGCTTTTTATTTGTGTGTCATTTAGAACATCTGAAACGGAGCTTGTATCTGGCAAAGAGCCTGACCATCAAGGTGGGGGTGAAAAGTTGAGGTTGGGTGACTGGCAGGAGTTGGATCAGGGAGTTCCTACCGGTGAAGAAAATAGCCTTAAA
Organism: Myotis nattereri; assembly: GCF_964212035.1. Classification (NCBI taxonomy): domain Eukaryota; kingdom Metazoa; phylum Chordata; class Mammalia; order Chiroptera; family Vespertilionidae; genus Myotis; species Myotis nattereri. Next base: position 23,877,162 of record NC_138087.1, on the reverse strand, counting down.
CCATACGGAAAGCTGAAATCCAAAGTAACATTGAGGGACTCTAGTGCAGTGCTGTCCAATGGAAATATGGTGCAAGCCTCACATATGTAATTCAACATTTTCTAGTTGATATGTTTTTAAAAAGTAAAAAGAAACAGGTGAAGTGAATTTTAATAGTAGATTTTATTTAACCTACTTTAAAATGTTATTTTGGTATGCAAATAATATAAAAGCATGTTGATGAGATATTTTTATATTCATTTTGTCATAGTAAGTCTTAGAAGTCTAGCGTGTATGTTATACTCACAGCACATCTCCATGTGGACTAATTCACATTTCAAGTGCTCCATAACCCCGTGTGACTTTATTGGGCACTGCAGGTCTCGAGTATCACCCAACCCAAGGCACTGTAGGTAAACATAGAAACTGGACTTCTGAACTAGCAACCCAAGCATTATGGGAATATGAAGAAATGGATCAGGGTGGGAAGTGAGTAGGGCCTCACAGGCTCAGCCATGGTATTTGTGTGACAGTTAGTTCTAGAAATGGTATAGTGACCATAGCAGCAAGCTCATTTAACTTTCAAGAGTCAAGAAACAAAAGTGATCCCAAGCACTGATTCCAGAATCTCAGGCTCAAGAATGCTGCAGTGTCTACCTTTTTCTGGAAAGTTAAAGAAATCCAGTAAGTGATCAGTGTAAGGGTTTCAGGGAACTTAGAACAAGGAATAATTACAAGGAAGCTTGGCCAAATCTTTAGTTGATTAGTTGACTTTTAAAGGAAGGAAGGGTTCGGTGTCTTGATTAACTACTTATTTTGTTGCAGAGGTACACTTATATATGATTATAAGTCAGATTAAGGGAAAAGGAAAGTCATTAAGGGAAATGAAAAAAGAAACAACAATAAAACTTCATTTTCTTTTTCTCAGTAATATTCCTTTCTTCCGCCTATCCGCTCCTGTGCAAGAGGGTGAACAATGTCACCTCCATGAGGACAGAGCATGTCTGTTCTGTTCTTCACTGAGTCCCTGGGGACCAGAGAAGTGTCTGGCACAAATAAGAGAACAACCTCTTAAATATATATACTAGATTAGAGGCCCAGTGCACGAATTCATGCACCAGTGGGGCCCCTTGGCCTGGACTGTGGGATTGGGCCAAAACCGGCTCTCCAACTTCCCCGGAAAAGTCCCGAATTGTAAGAGGGCGCAGGCCAGGCCGAGGGACCCCACTGGTGCACGATCAGGGCCAGGGAAGGACACGGAGGGATGCGAGAGGTTGGCCAGCCAGGGAGGGACTGCAGGAGGTCTCCAGGGCATGTCCAGCCTGTTTCGCTCAGTCCCTATTGGCCAGACCCCAGTGGCAAGCTAACCTACTGGTCAGAGCATCTGCCCCCAGGTGGTCAGTGCACATCATAGCCAGTGGTTGAGTGGCCTTAGCATATCATTAGCATATTATGCTTTGATTGGTTGAACGGCCAACACAAAAACCGGACATTTAGCATATTAGGCTTTTATTGTATAGGATTATAGATTGCATAATTATATATAATTTTTTCAGTGAATGAATGACAAAACAAAGCAAAAAATCTGGCCTAACATTTCCCCTCAGGCCACATTTTGACATTTTTAGTAGCTGCATAATTTATCATTCTGGGGTTTTAAACTGTGAATTGAGCATCTGCAAGTAAAACTTTTCTTTCTTGTCCTTTGACATTAATTAGCACTCACCTTGGAGACCTGACTGTCACCATTTTTTGTTGTTGTTCTACATGGAAATCTTAAAATCTTTTTAGACTAATAAACCCAGACTTTTGTTCAGAAAAGAATGGCAAATTATTGCTATTACCATAAATTAAACTGTCTTTCACTTCTGTGTCCCTACATTGGTTGCTGTGGGTAAGTTACAGACACAGATTAGACACAGATTTTGCCCTTGGGGAAGCTATAAACAATCAGGACTTTCCTTTATTTTTTTTTTAAAATAACCATGTCACCCTAGAGCCATCTGGTGTATATTTAGAGTAATGTAATTTCTACTCTTGTTTGATGATACTGATGTTATGCTGCAAATATATTGCCATTTTGAAGGATAATTGGGTTAATTTCTGCACGTAATCCAACAGTGATTTAATCTTTCATTCTGCGTGAACTGCAATAAATTCTGAATTAGTTCCATTTTAAGAAAAGTCAAGGAGAAGAGGGTACACTGACAGGCCAATGCATATTACTATACAGAGACACAAAATGATTTTTAAAATATGTTCACCTGGTAGGCTGGTCTGAGGGTACCCATGTAAGAGGGAGATGAGAATATTGATAGAAGAAAAATGGTATGAAGCAAGGGTAGTAATAGTTATCTTTTGCTATGTGCTCACCTGTGTCTGGTACACACTACTAAAGTGACTTTACCTGTGTCTTCTTTTTTTTCCTTATAACAACAGTGCTGTAATGCATATGTTATTTTCCTCTTTTTGAAGCTAAGGAAAATGAAGCAGAGAGAAACGAAGTTACTTGCCTGTAGTTTGACAGCTGCAATGTGACAGAACTGACGTGCAATCCAGTTCATATTGCAGTCCAGCTGCAATATGACATAACTGACATGCAATTCACATATGTTTTAATATGTGAATCCTAAACACACACATACCAGCACGCACTACCACCACCAACACCACTGCCACCAGCATCACCCACATCAGATTTAAAATAAAACCTCCAGAAAGGGAATGAGTAATTCAGCAGGTTCAATGTGACGAATGTATGGCTTAAAAGTGGAAGAAAACTTTCTAGTTGATAACTTTTTAGTTGATAACTCTGCAGGACAGTACACAGTGGGCAAAAGTAGGTTTACAGTTGAGTCTATGGAAAATAATATAACAATGCAAGAATAAACTCTGTTTCATGTACTCACAACTGTAAGCCTACTTTTGCCCCACCCTGTATATAGCTCTTTCTAAAATAACAGAAACCCCTTACCTAAGCAATGAGTTCATGAATCCACACATTTTCTAGAGAATATAAGTGTGCATGCATTTTTCTGAGCATAGGATCCTATAGATTTAATCAGATTCTCAGAACCATACAGGATGTCAGAAAGGCTAAGAACAGCTGTATTAACAAACATAAAGGATAGAGAGCATCGTAGGCATGAGCTGCCTGTGTAGCTTCTTCTTCACAAGTAATCTATATATATAAAAGCCTAAGCGACTGTCTGACCATTCCACCATCTGACCGGTAGCTATGATGCACAATGACCACCAGGGGCAGACACTCTGACCAGTAGCTATAACACACACTGACCACCAGGGGGCAGATGCTCAACACAGGAGCTGCTGAGCTGCAGTGACTTGGCAGCTGTGGTTTTTCAGGTGACGCACCTGGAACCAGAGAGGAGGGAGCCCGATTCCAGGCCTTGTCACTTGAGAACCCTCTCACAATCCGGGACCCCTCAGGGGGTGTCAGAGAGCTGGTTTCAGCCCGATCCCTGCAGGCCAGGCCGAGGGACCCCACCGGTGCACAAAGCTGTGCACCAGGCCTCTAGTAAAATATAATATCATTATATTTGTATCCCATGTGGTAATATTAGTAGTAACTAGTAATGGCACCTGTAGCATGTACAGCTGAAGTAGTTATTTATCTATGACATTTATAAAATGTATTGTGGTGCCGTAATGAGAAACAGGATATAATAATTATATTATTTACCTACGATGTGAAGCAACAGGAAGGAAATGCCTTTTATTCATCCATATTTCATTCATCTGTTTAACAAATACATATTGAGTGCTTACGTCGTAAGTGTTTGGAGCACAGCAGTACCCTCAGCGTTCTCTCTTGTGCAGTTTGCTGTGGAAGACAGGACAGGCAAGAACAGCACCCAGCTGATACTCATTTGGTGAGAACTGAACAAGTGAGGTGCAGAATGTGATGGCTCACAGGGGCTGAACCAGGGTGTGAGGCCTGGCAGGCTTGGTGACAAATTTGTATTCCATGCTAAAAAGGAAGGTGATGGAGAGCTTTCTGACCTGTGAGCCTAGGTGGTGATTTTATTTTTCTTCTCCATGGACAATGCGATTCACAGGGGAAGTTACTCCAAAGGTGATTTTCATTTTGTTTAAAAATATATATTATTATTGACATCAGAGAGGAAGGGAGAGGGAGAAAGAGATAGAAACCTGAATGATGAGAGAGAATCATTGATCAGCTGCCTCCTGCACGCCCCCTACTGGGGATCGAGCCCACAACGCAGGCATGTACCCTGACTGGGAAAGGGACCATGACTTCCTGGTTCATAAATCAACGCTCAACCACTGAGCCAGGCCTGCCAGACAAAAGGTAATTTTCTTACAGGTGGGTCATTTTAAAGGTTTCTCATGCGTTTTGGCTACAAGTGAGAATCTCCTGTAGGTAAGCCTCAGTTTAATTGAATAGGAAATCTGAGGGAGGCAACTGTGAAAATCTCTAGATGCTACCATTTCAGTATTTTCAAAAGTAGCAAATCCAGGCACTCACATGGCTCACTATGGGGGCAGTGCCACAAGAGAGCTACCACTGCAGCAGCTGGGCGGGTGGAAGCTAGCAAGTACCCCGTCCCTTCCCTGGGCAAGCACACCAGGCAGTCAGAGATGCAGGACCTGGATCCTGTCATACATCACAGCTGGGCTTCCGCACTGGCTGTTCCAGGTGGTGCAATGGGGCCAGTAATTCCAGGTGCATCCAAATAGCTCAGGAGCCTCTAGGCGGTTTTCTGCCTTACATTCAGCAATGCCAGGTCTGAACATTAAGTAGTGCCTGAGTGGCTGGCAGTGGTGACATCTAGTGTACAAAAGACAACAATGGCCTTTAAACCCTTTCATCAAAGAGAAGGGAAGGAATGAAAGTGAAGTGGTGGGAGGTAAATCTCACAGTCCGAAGGTTTCAGAGCAGCTACAGGGCTTGGAATGTGAGCATTGTTAGGTCCTGAGCTGCAGCAGACACAGCCTCCATTAGGGGGTCTCATAACCCGCTTTGATCAGTGCGCCTTGTCATTACAGAGATTCATATTCTCTCTCTCTCTCTCTCTCTCTCTCTCTCTCTCTCTCTCTCTCATCCTCCTCCTCCTCCTCTTCCTCCTCCTCCCCTCCTCCTCCTCCTCCTCCTCCTCCTCCTCCTCCCCTCCTCCTCCTCCTCCTCCTCCTCCTCCTCCTCCTCCTCCTCCTATTCCTCCTCCTCCTATTCCTCCTCCTCCTCCTCCTCCTCCTCCTCCTCCTCCTCCTCCTCCCCTCCTCCTCCTCCTCCTCCTCCTCCTCCTCCTCCTCCTCCTCTTCCTCCTCCTCCTCCTCTTTCTCTCTTGCCCCTTCCTTCTCCCTCTCCACTTTCCAGTTTCTCTATCTCTCTTTTTCTCACTGAAAACATAGATTAGGAATGTGTTATGTGCATGTATTTTTTCCTGCATGGTTGTTTATCAACTTTTGAACAAAAAAAAAGTGCAATGTGATGCAGCAAGGATAAGTTATGAATGTGCCACCTTTACACAGTCTAAATGAACATTAATATCTTCAGTGTCGGCACAGTTTCAATGTGGATTGAGAGATAATGACCTATGCAGAGGGTATAAGAAGAGACCTCCCTTCATTTAAGGAAGAGAGCTCTTGGCCCCTCGAGAGGCCTGTTAATAGGGTAGAGAGCCTGCTTTACCCCCTTAACCTTCAGTCACAGAACAGGCAAGCCAACCAAGTGGTTGTTTCATTAACCCTGAGATAAGAAAAACAAGTGATAAGAGAAAAAAAAGGAAAGAGGATAGGTAAGACACTGAAAATATCCCCATTTGCTTAAATCACAAATGCACATTCTAGACTTGCCGACTAGAAATTAACAGCTTAGAAATGCATTTCTAGCAGTTTGATCCTCAGCTTATTACCTGAGACTACAGAAAGGCATCACTTCTGTCCATATCGGCCTTCTAACTTTAATACAAACTACTTTAAACCTACAGAATAATACAGAGGGACATTGCAAATGCCAATCTGCCTGTCCTTAAATTTAATAAACCTTAGCATTTTGTCATATTTGCTTTAAGTTCTCTTTTAATAAGGCATGGCTTCCAGAAAAAATGTAGGCCAGCTTGGCCTACTGCTAATGTTTCATGCCTAGTTAGAAGATTTTATATTTACTGGAAATTCTTATGTGGTATTGCTAAGGCACTGTGAATCAAGAGTAATCGAACATGATATTTCTTGAAAACCCTAAGGATATATAGGTCTCAGGGCTCCTCATGTTACCCTTAACCAAAAGCCAAAACCAAAATGCATGCCTCAGAAACTATTAGACTGAAATATTCTTTGGAAGGAATAGTTCAGGCAGAGAGGTTGGCTCAGACTCAGGGACTAGTGAGGATGTGATTCACGGTCACGGACGGATTCTCTCAGGGGCAGTTGCTGAGCTATTTGGAATCGCTGATGTTTTCCCTGACAGAACCATGTATTGTGAGGCTTCTAAGACATACATACTTCTTACCACTGAGACAGCACACCCAGGTTTATCTACATTTAATACTTAGTACCCAATCCCTGTCCCTTTGCTTAGAAACAGTCACGCAGTGGAAAATGTTACCAGCTTTGCCTTTATGAATTATCCTTCTGATTCTCTGAAACTGGAGGGCAACCATCTGACAAGTAGCGCAAGTGTTCAGCTCTGCTCTGTTCAAATCCAATAATGGGAAGTGCGAGGAGACAAGTGAATGCCTGTCCCTGCCTCTCCCTGCAGGGGGCGCTGGAGGGCACTTGGGAAGGTGTGGCTTTCTTAGGATCTACAGGTAGGGACTTGGTTGTTACTGTTGCCTACTGATCATTTAAAAAAACTGATGCAGAAGAAAAGATTGTCCTTTCCCAAGACAAAACAAAGACCATCCTTAGAAACTACCTCCTGAGTCCCATGAAGTCTGAGGATCCCTTCCCTTCGAGAAGGATCCTCTGCTCCATGTGACCGGGGAAGGCACGTTCCATGTTGGCAGCTCTTCGTGCCCCCGCAGAGGGTGGACAGTTTGCCAGCCGATTCACTCACAGAAAGCAGGGGAAGAAGCTACCTGTCCTCCGACCCTGGCTGCTTTGTCCCTGCTCAAGAGTCTTTAAAAACCCGAGTCCTGTGAGAGCTGAAGGAGCTCAAAACCCTGGTCTGGAGGGAAAAGTGGCAGCTCACTAAAGAGAAATGGAATCTTGATAGCACGTGACCATCTTCGAACTGCAAGTCTCAATGAAATAGAACTAACGGGAGAAATAGAGAATCTTAACCAAAAAACAGCAGAGAGCTGTCACCGGAAGATATAATTAGGACACCAGACTTAAAGGCTAAAACTGAAAAATAAACAAATAACCTCACCAGGAGATTGATTATTGTAGAGAACAGAATTTGTGATGTAGATGATCAAGAGGCAAAAGTAACTTGATATAGAGTGAAGACCTAAAGAAATTAAAACCATGGGAAAACAGACAGGAAACTTGGAGGACATATTTAAGGGGCATAACATGCAATGATAGAAGTTATGGAACAAAAAGTGGGGGGTAGAAGAAGAAATAATCTGAAAAAAGGTTTCTTGAGCTGAAGAATGTTTTGAACGTCTAGGCTAGAGGGGTTTTGTGAGTCCTGAAAGAAGATATGTTTGAACATTTGTTAGTAACTTTCTAAACTCCACAGAACATTAAAAAAAGTCACAGTTTTCCAGACAGAAAGCATAGATTACTAACAATAGATGTATTCCTAAATAGCAGGAGGTTTTTATACCTGCTTATCCTTTAAAATCACTGTTTAAATTGCATTCATGTTCTAGTAGTACATCAATTGGGGTTTTGTTCTGTTTTCTTTGTCGAAAGGGACTGGATAAAATTACTTCAAGGCTTGCATAAAAGAAAAAGGGTGTAAGCAGAACCAAGAAGTGAGAGAACTTGGTCTTACTGGACATCAAATGTTTCTATAGAGCTACTAAAAACAAAATAGATTTGGTGCCGGCATAGACAGAGGTGTTAGAACAATATAGTAATGTCCAGAAATAGACACAAACATATGTGAGAAATTATTTTTGACAATGATGGCATTTCAGTTCAGAGTGAGTAGTTTGATTCAGCTAACCAAAAATTGGATATCATTGCTGACAAAACTGACTACCTAGCATCAGAGAAAACAAAAGCTAAATGTCAATCCATTTTTACAAAATGAATTCCAGGTCAATTAAAAGTATAAATATAAAATAATTAAAATGTTAGAATTTTTTCCTAGCAAGATGGGAAACAATAAAGCCAAAAGGAAAAAAAAAAAGTAGGTTGTGTGACTTTTATATTCTATGCTAAAAGCTATTATAAGAAGAACAAGAAAAGTGAGAGATTGGGGGAAATGTTTCAATGTATATGAAAGACAAAGGGCGAATATCGCTAATATTAAAAGAATTTCTAAAATTAAAAAAGGCATATAACAATAGAAAGATGGTCAAAGTATAAGGATGCGAAATCCAAACAGTCTATAGATAATAGCATACTGAACCTTGTAGAAGAAAAGGAGATTGAATGAAAATTGAAATACTTTAAAGTCTATCACTTTGCCCTACCCGGTTTGGCTCAGTGGATGGAGCATCGGCTTGTGGACTGAAGGGTCCCAGGTTCGATTCCGGTCAGGGGCATGTACCTCGGTTGCAGGCACATCCCCAGTAGGGGGTGTGCAGGAGGCAGCTGATCGATGTTTCTCTCTCATCGATGTTTCTAACTCTCTGTCCCTCTCCCTTCCTCTCTGTAAGAAATCAATAAAATATTTTTTTTAAAAAAAATAAAGTCTATCACTTTGACAAAACCTAAAGAGTAAAAATTATCTATCACTCTCAAGAATATTAGGAAATCGCAGTCTTACACATTTCTGGTTGTAGATTCAGTTGTCACCGTTTTTGAGTTATCATGCAATATCAAATAAAGATTAAAGTTTACATATGCTTTGATGAAGGCATCCAACTTTGTAGACTCTCTAGAAAGCAAGAACCAGGAGGTAAAGATCTTTGCCACAGGTCAATTGCTTCAATGTCTTCTAGTGCTATAACCTGGAAACAAAATCAATTTTCACCAGCAAAGAACTATTAGAACTACTTATGGCATGTCCACCCTGTGGAATATTGGTCATCTATTTTAAAAGTTATCTTTTATTGATAATTGTCAACTTGGAGAGCTAGTGATGAATGAGAAAAGCAAGTTGCACAGTTGTGGACTGTAACTGGACTTGGCGAACACTAGGGGGCGCTGCTACATGCTTTACCCTGTGCTGTGCACGTTTCCGTTCCAGTTAGCTAGCATCTCCTAGCTTAAGGCATGATGTGTGCATGCACATTCTTAGACAAAAAGAATGAGGCTTTCAGAGTAAAAACAGATGAAACTCTCAGCAGGTTTCACATGTCAGTACTTAATTTTTGCAGAGTCAGAAAGAAGGCTTTGTGTTTTAGGCTGCACTCCTGTGACCAACTACTTATGTTAACTTCTCCTAGAAAAGCTTGGAGCTTTGTGGAGAATCCCCAGTGCATTTAGCATTTCCTATGTAATAAGAAATAGGCCTTTTACATTACAGGATATGTATGAATAAAGGTGTGAAATATGAACCAATCCTAACTACCATGGTTTCCTCACTAAAGGAAATACCTATGTTTGCAAATCCAGAGACAGGTGAAAATGAACACTTTGTCTTTTCCTATTCTGTTATTAAGTCTTATTTATTTGGATGCCATTCATTGTTCTGTCAAAACCCCAGCGTTCCCCTGCCCACTCCCTCGCACTCCCTGACTCTTTTTTGACCTCCATCAGGCCCTTGGAAGCCAGACCATCTACCGAATTTGTCAAAAGACCCGTGGGCTCTTTGACAACAAAACTGAGGAGAGATTATAATCTGTTTCTAGGTGCGCTTGTGGACTCGTTTCTGGGATGTCACTGACTTGTGTTTCACACAGGGCCCTGCTTTTAATTTTTCACGTCTGGCTGACTGTAACATTCTCTTTGGCAGTCTTCCTCTTCCCTATGCTCAAGTGCTCTTCCAAGCAAACAACAGGATTCCTCTTGCTCTTATCGTGAGATTCAGTTTCTTAACTCTTCCCTGGTAACAATATCCTTCCCTGAGCATAGTCCATCAGCGGTCGGCAACCGGTGGTCCTTGGACCACTGGTGGTCCGTGAGCTCCGAAAGGTTGGCGACCTCTGGTCTACATGCTGCATCTTTGCATTGAAGGCCCTGCCTCCTTCTTTCTCTTCCAGTCCCCATGACACCTCATAAATGGCCTGGAGGATGGTTTTGTTGAGCTGGGACAAGGTCAAACTGCATCATGCAGGCCGGGAGCTTTAGCTGAGCCAGGGGAGTCTGATAAAGATGGAAGACACTAGACAGGCAACAGATTAGTTCTAATAAGAAGGAACAGCTTGAGCTTTCTAGGAGTTCCTCAGAGGCAGGATGTGAATATAAGAAAGGAAGCCAAGTGCTGGGTCAAAAGGGCCCTAAGGTTAGAGGATATAGGTGCTTGAGGGGACTTCCAGAAGTTCATAGAGGACCTTCTCTGTCTAAAATGCTATTCTCAATGGTGGATGATGTAATGAAAACGAGGTGGGTATAGAAATGAAGAGAACATGGTCCCTGACTTCAAGGGAGTTAACAACCCAGTGGGGAAGACCAGAGAGTCAATATCAATACAGTGGGGGTAGGGGTGGGGGGGCAGGGGAGGGCAGGGAGGCTTAGAGCTGATTCTGGAAGTTACCAGCCTCAGGCAGTTTTACTTCTAGCCCCAGGATTCATTGCTCCCATGTGCACCAGATGAGCCAGCAGTGTTGCCCAGCAACCACAGTAATATACAGCCTGGGGGCTATGATGGTGACATCCCCTGCCAGCACTGCCTATTCCCTGGGAATATTTTCTTTGATTCATTTTCCCAAGAAATTTCATTAAGGCATTTTCAAAGTAAAGGAGCTAACCTCCCACTGGCTCTTAACCCACTTCTGATCTTATGCTATATCTGCATGAGAAGTCCCAGAGACAGCTGTAACCCTATGACATAACATTTTTTTATTCATTAAAAAATATTTCTTGATATCTGCAACTTAGTTTGAAATGACTCCACAAAATAATCTTGATTGGTAGAAAAGTGGATAGATTGTGGATAGATATGAGATAAGTAAAATGTAATAAAATATTAAGTATAGAAGCCAGATGTTAGGTATAGTGATGTTCACAATGTAATTGTTTCAACTTTTCTGAATCTCTGAAATTTTTTGTAATGTCTTGGAAAAAATTATTCTGTAACTATTTAATTTATCAAGAGCACCTTGTTATGGACTTAAAAGATCCAAAAGAAAGTGCAAAAGGCAAAGATTTCCACACACACACAAAAAAACCCAATTCAATTCAAAAATGGGCAATGGACTTAATAGACATTTTTCCAAAGAAAAAATATGCGAATGGGCACTAAGCATGGGAAAGGATGCTCAACATCATTAGCCATTAGAGAAATGCAAATCAAAACCGCATGAGATACCACTTCACACTCAGTACTATAGCTACTTCCAGAATAATATCTAATAATGATAAAATAATTTTTGGTGAGGATATGCGGGTATTGGAGTACATTGCTGGTGGGAATATAAAGAGGGGCAGCTACTATGGAAAATTGTTTAATGGTTTCTCAAAAAGTTAAACAGAATTCCCATAGAATCCAGCTGTTTCCCTCCTGGGTGTATACCCTAAAGAACTGAAATCAGGGATTCAAACAGATACTTCTACATCCACGTTCATAGCAGCATTTTTCACAATAGCCAAAGATGGAAACATCAGATGAGTAAACAAAATGTCATATATGCACACAAGGAAATATTATTTGAATGTAAAAGGAATGAAATTTTGATATATGCTATAATATGGATAAAATTTGAAAACATTATTCTAGGCAAAATAAGCTCGATATAAAAGGACACATATTATATGATTCCAGGATTCATATATAAGAGCTGCCTGGATTAGCCAAATTTTGAGAGACAGAAAGTACCAGTAGAATGGAGGTTACCAGGGCAGGGGAGGGGAAAAGGAGCTATTTGTTTTGAAAATTTCTGGAAATAGTAGTGATGGTTGTGCAACACTGTGAATGAATGTGCTTAATGTCACTGAATTGTCTACTTAAAAATGGGTAAAACTGTAAATTTTATAATATGTATATTTTACCATAATTTGCTAAAAAGCAAAGAGTTCCCTCCTCAAACTTAATGTATACAGAAGAAAAAATTAAATAAAAAGACAAGGCTGTATGTTCTTATGCAAAATGAGGTAAATGAGTAATCACCTGTAAGAGAGAAAGAAAATAAGTTGGAGACAAAGCAGAACACGGAGGAGGAGGTATTCCCACGCCAGATATCTCAGCAAAAGAGCAGGCCTGGGAAATGCAGGGAGAGCCGTGCCAAGTAAGCTTTTCATCTGCAGCTCTCCCAGGGTTCTGTTCTCCCCTTCATCTGCCATCCTCGCCTCTTGCCATCCAGAGCAGTGGTCCCAGCTGGCAAACAGAAAAGCCTTCATGTGTGGCCTGGATCCCCACCCACCTTTTGTAGGACCTTGGGCCCAGTGATTCCTTCCCACATCATCAGTCTCTCCCTGGCTCTTGGATTCTCCTAACTTAAGTGTACTAAGGTTGCTCTGTCACATGAACAACCCAGCAAAGCCTGCACATCTTTCCTGGTCCCCCACCCACTTGGTTCCCTCACCCTTCCCCTCCCCTTCTTAACCAGGCATCTTCGCTTGCCATCTACACTTGCCTAATTTTTATGTAGCCCTTAACCTATTCTAATCTGGTTTCTCCCCTGACCATCCAATGGAACACTGTTTCCCAAGTCAGCGATGATTTCATTTCACTAAGTACCATGAAGACTTCTCAGTCTTTATTTCAGTGGTTCTCAACCTTCTGGCCCTTTAAATACAGTTCCTCATGTTGTGACCCAACCATAAAATGATTTTCATTGCTACTTCATAACTGTAATGTTGCTACTGTTATGAATTATAATGTAAATATCTAATATGCAGGATGGTCTTAGGCGACCCCTGTGAAAGGGTCGTTCGACTGCCAAAGGGGTTGCGACCCACAGGTTGAGAACTGCTGCTTTATTTTATCAAAACTGCCAAGAGCGGTCAACACAGTTGATAACTCCCTTTTTGAAATATTCCCTGCCCTTGGCCTCCTGTGAAGTGTCCTCTCTTTCACTCTGGTCTTCCTTGCTGACTTCTGTGTTTGCACAATTCTCCTGGCCCAATATAATGTCCTCTTCTCTCTACATTCACCTCAGAGGCAATTTTATCACCTCACCTGGGTTAAAGGACATCCGTATGCCTGCCAAAGTCATAGTCCCAGCCCAAACCTTGCTAGAATGTGAAGCCCAATAGCCAAACTGTCTGCTACCCATCTCTATTTAAATTGCTCCGCCAACACCTCAAATTCAATGGGCTCCAATAATGAGGTTACAGGGCTCTGCGTGAGCACAGTCCTACCCCATCAGCCCAACGCCTCCTCCATCACACTTCCTTTGACTCCCTGAGTTTCGGCTGCCATGCCCTCTCTACTTCCCAAATGTGCCAAACTCTAGTTTTCTCAGTAAACAGGGTCTAATAACATCTACCCTGTATGGTTTGTAAGATGAAATAAGAGAATATGAGAGGTGCTTGGAGTAGTGGGAAATGATAAAATCATTACTAGTAGTATTCATGCTGGCCTCCTCTGGTAAAAAAAAAAAAAAAAAAAAGGAAAGCAGAGAAATTAACATACAAATTCATAATTATGGGTTGTTCTCTAGTCACTGAGAGAACAGATAAGCTCAATAACTACTTGGCATTTTAACCCATTCAAGGGGTTGGAAATAATTAGTTCATAGTACTCCCTCTGGAAATCTGGGAAATAAGATTTTATCCATATTTTAAAATTCAGAAAACTGAGGGTGGCAATTAGGCCATCAAAGGAACCAGCCAATACAGGGCAAATAGTCACGCTATTGTGTATTGTTTAGCCTTGGGAAAGGCACTCATTCTATTTCAGCCTTCCAGCTAGCAATGCTGGCATTGTGCAGACACCACCCCAGATGCTAAAAATGGTGACTGGCCAATGAAAGCCCCCCGCTGAGGCTCCCACCCACTGAACTGGATTCCTTACTCTTTCATGCAGCACAAAGCAAGAATGCTTCAAGTATCAAATCACTTGGCAGTCTTCAATGGCATAAAAAAAACAACAACTGTTTGTATAGCAAAATATTTTCCAGAGCTAGAAGCCCATAAAGGTTATTGCCTTCTTTTTAGTACACAGAAATATTCCACAAACATGACTCTCTTGGCTTTCTGCATCATGGCACCCAAAAGGGGGAAGTCCCTCTCCTCCTGCCCCGTGGCATTCTCTACTTTGTCATCAGCTCTTGGGCTGCGTGGGTCCAGGACCCTCCACGCTGCCTGATCGCTCACAGCCCATCCTCCCACCAGTTGGCCTGGCTGTTGGTTATCCCAGCTTCAGGAGAGAGAAAACCCAAGTTGGCGAGGCTGGCCCCTCCCTGCTGATGCCGGGGCCTTGGCATTGCTTTTGCTGCCAGTCTGGTTGCTTCCTTGTTGCCTTTGGAAGCCTGTACTTTCTCTGTGGCTTTTGTGGTCGTTTCCATCCGCCAGTGTGGTCCCTCTCAGAGGCACTAGCGTGCCAGACCAGCCTATTTGAATTGGTGCCAGGCCACTTACTGGGGAGGTGAAGCCAAACCCCATATATTTAAAACTGTAATGCTTTGCTTGTCCACCTAGCTCCTGTCTCCTGAAGCCATTAGTTGTGGTTTTACTTTACTGTTAAAACACTCTTCTTTTTTTTCCCTTTCTCTCAGCTCTGGCTATTTTCAGCTCTATATATTGAGCAAGTTGTATGTAGGTGGATATTCTGCTCTTCTACTTAAATCTCTTTATTTTTTTCCTTTCTTTCGTATGTGCGTGCGTGCCTGTATATGTGTGTGTGTGTCCTAAGGAAAGAGAATGTGTTTCTCATTAAATGAGGGGTGAGGGGCAGAAGATAGAGAGAGCTGATGCTGGACTAGAATAGAAAGTGAGACAACAGTGGCAGCCTGTCCAGTCACCCAGGAGTGAGGGAAGCCCATGTGCATGTCCACAGGACAGATGTCACACCTTATCTTGAATGTCTGTAGGAAAATCGACGGTGGTTGCTTGAGAAAGAAGTCTTTTGCACCTCATTCTGCTTAGCGCACTTTAAGATCCTTACAATGTCCCGGGATTCCCTTTGCATCGTGCCATGTCTGAGGCCTTGCAAAGATCGAGCATGATTGTGCAATGGAAGGCAGATAAATAATAACATGTCCTTTCTGCAGCTGAATCAGGGAAGTTAAGTGATTTTCCTGAAATCCCTGAGGAAGCTAACGATGCATCTAAGAACACACCATGTGAAGCCTAAGTCTCAGACCTTTCAGCCGGGGCCCCCTCTCCCTGTCTTTATTTACTCTAGAAATCAGCACATATGTTTTTCAAGTAAATATTTGGTTCTGGGGAGACTTAGGGTGGAACAATCTTCTAACCTTCGCCAGTGAAAGGTGCTGGATTAACAGTGCTGTAGACGCGAGCCTGCCATCCATCAGCATGTAGCTGCAGTTTGACTCGCAGCTGTCCCCGCTCTCTGAGGGGCCTACACTGTGGTCCAAACAGAACACACATTTACCAAAAGCGAAATGTGTTTTCTGGAAGCACCCTCAATCAAGAATGGAGCTCAGAGCGTGAAAAATCTACCCTTTGTAGGGTGATAAAAAAAAGACTCACAGCATACCCAGGATGGGCGCATGTGAGCATTCCATGAAAGAAACCTGGATGCGTGGGTCTCTAACATAAAACCTATGAAACTTACCATCAGAAAAAAAATATGTGAATTTTCCATCTTGCTTGAAAGATGCCCTTACAATATATATAGCCGTTTTAGACATGCCAGAATTTGTGAAAAGTGAGAATTTGACTAATGTGTTGCGTGATAGATAGATAGAGTCTAGCAAATCCTATAACTTCATTTTGGATGGGTCTTTCTAGAATGAGATGAGGGTCACAAATCCAAATAGGGTAAAAGTCCAATAAGAAACGACATGAGAGGAGTGGCTGGTGGAGTAGAAAGGAGCTGCGGGCCTGCATTAGGGAGTGGAGAAGACTGTGGCAAACTGAGAACCTGGGATCCTTGAAAGGGGTGCAGTGCCCACAGCTCTAACCAGTGCTTGCCAGGCAGGATTGCAGACACTGTGTGGTCAGATGGTTTGATTTTTTTTTCCAAAGGAACATAGAAATTAGATCTCTATGTAAAAATATCCCAACTTTTAAATCTTAGAAACCAATTTTCAAAAAATTTACACCACAGTGTTGGCCAAAGAAAGCATATTCTACAAGACACATTCAGTGAGTCGGCAGCCAGTGAATTTCTTTTTACTCTTGAAGGTGACGATTTTGGTGATGAAATACAGGAGCTTGGGGAAGGGGTTGGTAGAGAATCTGCAAAGCAGGGGAGAAATGGATGCTTTGATACAGACCAGAGATTCTCATTGAACATCTACAAGAGCGGCACCTTGGCCCACAAGTAACAAATCCACACACAAAAAAAATATATATATTTCAAGTAGAAGAAGAAAGGAAACGCAGGAGAGCTCATCAGGGCATGCAGGCTCAAAAGACAAACTGGTTTCAGGTCAAGTTCTGCAGGTAAGAGAGTGAAAGACCATATGTAATACTCAGGTGACTACAGAGGGAGTGCTTTT
Organism: Myotis nattereri; assembly: GCF_964212035.1. Taxonomy (NCBI): domain Eukaryota; kingdom Metazoa; phylum Chordata; class Mammalia; order Chiroptera; family Vespertilionidae; genus Myotis; species Myotis nattereri. The sequence goes on along the minus strand of NC_138087.1, from coordinate 23,860,408 downwards.
AACCTGGGTACACCGGGGACCCATACTGAAAGAATGTTTTATTTGAGCAGGTTAAGAGTGAAACTTGGAACTAGGAAGTGAAATATTAGTAACAGCCTGTTTCACATCTGATTAACGAGTTAGGCTATGCTAGGCTAGTTAAGCCAAGGAGACTGGGTACACATACTGCACTAGCACACACAGGACATCGAGCGCAGAGCTTCCTGGTATCAGTAAAGAATTAGGTGTCTCACTATTAAGAGCTTTGAAGGCAGATGTTGTTCACCTTTTTCATCACTGCCCCAGAGCGGTGGCTGGGACAGGAGTAGCTCAGGAAATGTTTTTTCAGTAACAAACCATAACCACATGTGCCGAAGGGGACACAGGTTACTAATGACTCACTTGGTACCAGATTTAGCGGCCACTTGTCAGTGCACATCCTACTCAGAGGAGTTTTAACATCATTTAATTCCCAATCATCCTCTCCTTGAATGTGTTAGCATCCCTCTCTCCTGATCTTGCCTTCACCTTGCTGGGTTTTAAAATGTTTTCCCCCTTAATCAATATACTGGCTCCTGCTTCTTCCTCCATGTGCTTCTTCAACGATGGTGTCACCTGAGGTTGTAGAAGTTATCAGCCTTACTCTTTCTACAGTGTTTTTCAGTAACCCCGTCAACACTTTGTTCAGTTTCCATGTAAATGTTGACATTCCACATTTTAGCCTGAACTCAAATTCCAGAACCAAATTTTCAGTTACTATTATGGACTGAATGGTTGTGCCCTCCCCCCCACCCTGCTCCCCTCCCCCCCAACACACACACACATTTCGTTTGTCAAAGTCCTAACCCCAATGTGCTATTTTGGGAGAGGAGGCCTCTAAGAGAGTAATTAAGGCTAAATAGGTCATAAGGTGAGTCTCTGATCTGATAGGATTAGTATCCTTATAAGAAGAGACACCAGAGGGCTTGCCCACTCATGTGTGTTCACTCTCACCCCCTTCCCTGCCCCTCCCCCTCCCTCTCTCTCCCCTTGCACACATGGAGGAGAGGCCATGTGAGCACAAAGTGAGAAGGGAGCCACCAACAAGCCAAGAAGAGAGCTCACCAGAAACCAAATTTGCTGTCACTTTGATTGTGGCCTTCTAGCCTCCAGAACAGAGAACATAAATATCTGTTGTTAGAGCCACCCGGTCAGATATTTTGTTTGGCAGCCCACAGTTCCCCCATCTGTATTTCAGATTTCATTACTGCTGGCCTGAGATTTCTCTAAAGTGATCACTAAGCTCCATTCTCTTCAGGCTCAAGTTCCTCTTCCACCTTCTCTCTAGAGTAATATTTCTAAAACATCTGGTCATCTGCCAGTCCTCATTAAAACACCTCCATTTCTACCTAAGTCTTAATTCCTTGGTGCAATTTAGGAAAACCTTCAGCTACAAAGGTGCCATCCAGAGGGAGAGACTGTAGGGGTGGAAGTGACATCCGCAGATGGGACGTGGAGGGAGTCGAAAGCCAAGAGCACTGCCTAAGACAGTGATGGCGAACCTATGACACGCTTGTCAGAGGTGACACGCGCACTCATTATTTTGGTTGATTTTTCTTTGTTAAATGGCATTTAAATATATAAAATAAATATCAAAAATATAAGTCTTTGTTTTACTATGGTTGCAAATATCAAAAAATTTCTATATGTGACACGGCACCAGAGTTAAGTTAGGGTTTTTCAAAATGCTGACACGCCGAGCTCAAAAGGTTCGCCATCACTGGCCTAGGAAGTCCCCTTACCAAGGACCCTGGGAAGCTGAACATTCCCCATGTCTTAGCCAACAGGAGTGAGGTGACAGACATCAGAAAGTATGGCAGTTGAATGACATGGAGAATTTCCACTTCTAATGCAGTGACAGTATTTGGGGATTTAAAAAAAAATGTTAATAGTATTTTTTGTATTTCAAATAAGTAAAACTTTTTACTGACTTTTTAAAAAAATGTATCTTGTTGTGGTAAGAACACTTATTTGTCAAGAGATCTAAGTTCTTGACAAATACTTAAGGGTATGTACCATATTGTTGAGTATAGGTACAATGTTGTTCAGCAGATCTCTAGAGTTTATTTATTTTGTGTAGCTGAAAATTTATGCCCATTGATTAGTAACTCCTCATTCCCTCCTCCCCCGGCCCCTGGCAGCCACCATCTTACTACTTGGTTCTATGATTTTGACTATTTTAGATTCCTCATGTAAGTAGAATCATGCAGTTTCTCCTTCTGGCTTCCTTATTTCAGTTAGCATAATGTCCTCGAAGTTTATTCATGTTGTTGAATATTGCAGAATTTCTTTCTTTTTAAAGGCTGAATCATATCCCATTGTATGTATATACCACAATTTCTTCATCCATGCATCCATTGATGGATATTTGACTTAATGTTTACTGCAGCTTATTTCATGATTAGCAAACATGCATACCAAAATTGGCCTTGGAATAGAAAGGTGGAAAGGGCATTTTGTAACCTCTCGTCTCTCTCTCTCTCTCTCTCTCTCTCTCTCTCTCTCTCTCTCTCTCTCTCTCCTGTCTTGTGCATGCATATACGTGTGCGCCCATGCGCACACACACACACCACACACACACACACAAACACACTTGTACACTTAAGTATAGGATATTAATTAATTCAAATTGGAAACTCTGGAGTCAAATTCAGACTGCTTAGGTTAAAATTCTGGCCCCATCACCCACAGTGTGAACTTGGGCAAGTGGCTTTATTTTGCCAAACTTTTCCTTCTCTATTAAATAACTATTATAATAGTATGTTTTGATAATAGTAATAATAATTAAATAAAGCAAAGTACTTAGCATAGTGCCCAGTTGATAGTAAATACTCAGAAATGTTTATGTGATATTAGTGGCAGCCACAGGAATAGTATTTCCTAATAATCCTTTAGTAAAAGTGCTAACAAGAGACACTTTATAATTCTAGTGCTTAGGGAACCCAGTTTAAGAGACACTGACTTGGGCTCCTCCTGCCCCTTGTCTATGCCAGGCACATCCTACCTCGGGGCCTTTCCTCTTGGTTCCCTTCCTCCTGGATACTCTGCTGCCAGCCATCTACATTCCTTCCTCTCTCAGTTCTTGTAAGACTTCACTCAAGACTCGCCTTGGTGAGACCTGCCCTGACCATCTCACCTGAATTTTAATACCACTGCCCAGCATGAAGCTTTACACCCTCCTCTTCCTGGTTCATGTCTCTTGAATGCTTATTCTTAGCACATCATTTATTTTTACTTACTCATCCTTTTTGTCTCTCCCACTACATGAAGCCAGGGATGTTTATCTATTTTCTTACCCAGCTCGAATAGGTCCTTAGTCAATATTTATTGAATGGATTAATAAATAAGTCTGGTAAAATATTCAACATAATTTTGTATACTCTGTGAACATGATATCTTCATTTAACATTCTGCTAAAATAAGAGTTTTTACCACTTATTTTTTAAAAAGAATATGCTAGCTATTAAATTTATATGAGCATTGAGAAACTTTTGACAAAACGCCTTTTAAAATAATCTAATACAGACTATTTTCACATACATCGTGCACAATTCTACATGGAAGGAGGACACTTAAATATTTAAGAAAATAAAATTATGAAAAAAAACTAGGTTAAATTGCAACTCGTTATTAAAAGTTTTTAGATACGGCACAGGACCAATCCTGCTACCTGAACCATAACCATCAGCTGGAATGAAAACCCATCCTGTGAAAGGTAGACCTGCTTGCTGCCAGCAAGGACTCCAGGGACCTCACTATGTTTTTAGAGCAACGTATTTGACATTGAAAGGAAATAATTTAAATTTAAAATAAAAAATAATTAAAATTTAAAGCAAAAAATAGTATACTCATTTTATCATTAATTTTTTTTTTTTAAAAGAGAACAGCCCTAGCCAGTTTGGCTCAGTGGATAGAGCATCAGCCTGTGGACTGAAGGGTCCCAGGTTCGATTCCCGGTCAGGGCATATGCCTGAGCTGCTAGTTCAATCCCCAGTAGGGTGCGTGCAAGAGGCAGCCAATCAATGGCTCACTCTCATCATTGATGTTTCTATCTCTCCCTCTTCTTTCCTCTCTGAAATCAATCAAAATTAAAATTAAAAAAGAGAGGAGCCTGGCTTATCGCATTATTTTATTAGGCATTGATATTCCAGAAACATAATTGATAAGGACAGTGGGGGCCACTGCTGTCTCCAGTTGTGCACTTCTGATTATCTTGCCTTTTGCCTAGAAAGCATTGTTTATTTGCTCTTTGGTGTTTCTTTGCTAGCATATTTTTACTTAGAAAAATGGTGGTTTGGTGGGGAGGATACTGCAGTGAGGGGGCAGGGCTGATTTTAGTGAAGTGACCTAGGACCATAATCTGATCCTTGGTCCAAAAACAATTGTGTCCGGTAACCGACTGTGCCTCAGCATCCACCGTCCAAGAGAACGGAGTGAGGCTTACTGATACCAAACGGATTGAAGTAGGCAGAGATGAATGTGGCCATCTATTCAAAATAAACAAGTGATGCTTCCTGGTGTCATGTAAACTGTCAAGTGGAGGTCAAGCTCTCTCCCTGTGGCTGAGCTCTGGGAATGCCGAACCTATTATCGGAAGTTTTGTTTGTGTGCCGAGTTTTTACAAAATAAGAAGCCAGAACAGAAGAATCAGCTCTCTCTAAGGGGTCACCCCGAGGGAGGCCAACGTGCTCCTTCACTGTGACAAGGGCCTCCCTTCAGGGCCGCAGTGATGCACTCTATTGGCCATGGCTGAGCGAGCATGACCAACCTCCGGCTCTTTGGAATTTTTTTCATTTCTATGCTCCACATCGCGGGTTCCTTTTTTTTTATTTTAAATTTTCTTAAGCTTGTCTCTGGACAAGGGAAAGAGCTGATTAGTCTTGAGCTTGCCAAATTGCTGTCACACTCCAGACCCAGACTCCTTGAGCTGACTACTCCTGGGTCCTCACCAGCAGAATTGTATTGCCCCTGACTTTTTTCAGTTCCTCACCTGCAGACACTTTGCACATCAGGGATGAGCTTGCTCAGATATGGGATGGATTGCAGGCCATGGCACCTTGCCATTCCTTCACTTGATCTGACTCCTATGTACTTTGCCTAAAAAATTGCAGTGGCATCTAGCAGGCCTGCCACGCAGGACCTTGTGACGTCACCTTGTAACATTTGTCTCCCAAGTGCATTGAAGCTATTTTGAATCATGTCTGGGCTCCCAAGGCCAAGTTAGGTGCAGTGTCATTTGGGGACTATTTTCAGAGGCAATATAGTCAGTCATGCAGTGATTTCTTACCTCATAGTATGGGTATCAGCCAAGCTCAGTTCCAGATGGTATTTAAAAGGTAACGTTTTGAGCTTTTATCTTTTATAGTTCTTACAGGTGAGAGAGCTGGTAAACAGGAGACCTGAGTCTCACAAGTGGCCAAATTGAATTCAGATTAGTTCATACTCAGAAATTTATCAGAAACACATTTTTCTTGCCACCAGAAGAGAGGACAAATAGCAGGAAATGTAAAATTTGTGCATTACCATGCTTTAGCGCATGGCTTGCAGAAATGAACCTGTCATTGTATTCAGTTCCACAAGGGTTCTTAGTTAAGGGGCAACAGTATATGAAAGCTAAAGAAAGGATAGACAAAATTTAATCTGTAAATGTTCTAGATGCAAAGAACTCAATTCTTAAACCATCTTTTTAAGCATGGAAAAGTAGTAGCAAATTAAAATATGAATTATAAATACTGTTGCCTTTTTCAGATTACTCAAAAGCTGTCCGCCTTCCCCTTTAAAAAAATCTTAATTCTTGAAAAGTAAGATGCTGAGTCCAGAAGCCAAGATATTTCTTGTGATGTCTTTGATACATTCATTCCTCTTTGAATAAATTCTTTAGAAGTTTTTTTCTCTCTCTGAGTTCTACTTTCTCATAATCTCACTCATCTCTCTCAAAGTAAACTCTGGAATCAATTTTATTTTTGAACAATTTAGATCTAGCAATTTCTAAGCTGTATTTGACAAAACAAATGTGCAGATTTAAAAAAATGTATGTATTGTACAGAGAACAAAAAACCAGTTCAATAGGAGAGATACGTTTTTATTAAATAAAAAAGCCAACAACATGTGAACCTTCTGTTGGCACAACTTGCCACTTTAAATTATGCCTCTGGCCATAAGCTTTGGAACCTGAATATTCTGCTCAACATTTGCCATGTAGATTACTAGATGGTGTTGGTCGCTGTGTTTATTTCGATCTCTCTTATTTCCTGTCATCGATATTTAAGAGTTTGGGGTTGGGGTCCCTGGTACCTGTATTGGTTATAAGATCATACCTCATGAACCAAATAACATTTTTTTGCTATGTTTTAGTCCCAGGATTACTGACCCCCCCCCCGCCCCCCCACCCCCCCTGCTTGCTAGTTTCTTTCTACTTTGATTTAATCAATTTCGAAAGACAAAATCAGAGCAGCTCCACAAAAATACACAAGACAGGGTTTCAGAATTGTGCTCTTTCATGTCATTTGGTAAGATATTAGTCATTTTAAAATATTTTGGGGGAGAAGGTGGAGGGGACATGGACCAGGAAGCTATGATACACGTGTGAAGCATTCCTCTCCTCTCTGGGCTAACAATGCCTCCATTCACTTCTCCGGGCCCTGGGGGGATGTGTTCTTCCTTTCTTTGTGGGGCTGTGGGTTGGCCAGAGAGAAAGAGGAAGAGAGAAAGGCAGTTGAGTCCTCTCTAAATCACCAAGTACCTTTTCAACTGACAGAACAGCTCACTGTCAGCGTGTACTTCAAAAGAAGGAATGCTGAAATCGGTTCTTTATAAATAGCACACGCTGATGCCTCTGCTAGTTAGATCTTTTGTCTATTCTTGACATTGGAAAACGAGGCAATTGGGTGATAGTTCACTGGATATTTTCTTATGCTCTTTTACTTCAGTGTCTATAAAACTGAATATCAAAGTCCTTCAGAAGGAACATCTATCCCTCAATAAGCAAAACTTTCAGTACCATTTAAAATTTCCAAATACCCCATAGTCAGAAGATTTTCCACCTACAAAAATGGTATTACTTATTTTTCTGAGATTCTATATAATGCAATATAATATCTTCTAGGTTGTCTATGTTATCTCATAGATGTAGGAGAGGAAGAAAACTAGATATGTGTTAAAATGTTTCAGGTCAACATTTATATGACAATGATAAATAAGCCTTCTTGTGCTGTGGAAAATATCCTATAGAATGAGGTAATGTGATAGGATATCATGCCAAATAAAATTTGTAGACTCTGCTTCACAGTTATTCCTATAAAAATCATCGCTCTCCAGCCATATAGTAAATTTATTGAGAGAAAGGGGTCAATTCAGTTTTGTATCTTTCAAAGACCTTAGCATAGAGTTTCTGTCCTAAGTGCTCAATAAACATGTACCAAGTGAAGGAATGAAACTGTAGGATTCCTCTGCATGGATTTCTTGAGACCCTATCTAATGGCCCTTCAAATAAACTTGAAACTTGGAGTTCTAGGAAAGTACATAAAACATCAAATAAAAATACCTGACAATTTAATACCAGAAAGACACACCAAAGGGAGACTATATTATGGTTTTCTAAGAACAGATAGATGTGGTCTCATTATTGATAAACTTGGCAATAATTTTCCTTTAAAACATAGAAACAATTAGAGCATAATCATCTTGGTCACTAATTGGTTTTGAAAAATGTCTCTTTTCATTTTATAATTGAGCTACTTGAAAACGTGGTGAACCATAAATGGCCATTTCCTTGGAAAAGAGTATGGACAAGCCCCTTGCAGTTTTGTTTGGGTGCTGTTCAAAGCCAAACCTTAAACCTTTCCCAGAATTTGAAACAAATGTAAGTGCTGGCACAAACCAAAGTGAGAAAATTTGAGGAGAGATTCTTTCTGCTGTCTCTCTCTCTCTCTCTCTCTCTCTCTCTCTCTTTCTCTCTTCAAGCTGCTTATTTAGATGTCTCGTACTTTCTCATGGATGTGCTGCTGCTAGCTCGGGGACCAGGATTTCAGAACAGCAACTCTGGGGAGGTTTATATTCTGGTGCTGTCTGTAAGTGACTCCTTCCGGTAGGAAGCCAGAGGGACGGACTTTCAATGGGACAGTTCCACTGAAATAACAAAATCCACAAGTTTGGAATTATCTTATTCTTTGGTAAGATCTTTCTAGGGTGTAATTGAATGGCATGAGTGCTAGCTAAGAAATGTGAGTATTAATCTAAGAATGACTGACTCCTACATAGGCCCTATTCATATTTTTATCACCCAGTTGACCTATTGTCTTATTGGGCCTTTTATCCAAAAACACAAGATCATTATCATAATGACCTAAACCATGTATGCTTTTTAGAGGGGCAGCAGGGACAAGGAGCTGACCATCAGAGTTGAGTGTTCTCCGTCCACACTATGGAGTTGGAATTAACTGTCTGTCTAGCCAGGGACCACATTTTCCAGCTTCCTTGCATCTAATTATGACACTGTGCCTGTTCTGCTGAAAGGAAACGTGAGTGGAATTGACACCTGTCATTTTGGGAAGCTGAAGAGGCAGATGTATCTTTCCTGTGGTCTCTTTCTCTGTTCTGAATGAGGACTCCAAGACATAGAAGGGGGTGGGGCCACAAGATGGATAGAGCCCAAGTTTCAAAATGGCCATGTGGTAGGTGTGGGGAAGACCATCCAGCTTGGAACATCGTAAATAAAACATAAATGTGTGTCTGTTCCAGCATCTAGCATTACTTTAACAAACAGAGGAGATAAACATGTCCCCAGAAAAGGTCGTTATAAAATGGCAAATTTGTTCCTATTCTCTACTTATGCTTAAAGTCTAGGATTGGGTGGGGGCGGGCTGGAGGGGTCAATGGGCGGGAAGGAAATAAGGTAAATAAAAAAGAAAAGTTTAAGATTTGTACAAGTGAAGGCATTAGCTGAATCCTCACAACTGCAGGATTCAGAGACAGAGGAGGCACACTCATTCATGAATACTGACCCATCCCTCTCTGCCCCTTCCCAGAAAATGGTTTTCCTGGAAACCTTTAAGGCCGTCCTAGATGCCCATCTGGCTTTAATCTACCTGTCACCTTCTTGCCCATATTTCCACTCAATTCTCATCTCCTCCATGAAGCTTTCTCTTACCAGTAAATGGACCATTCCTTTCTTTGAGTTCCTAACAATTAAAATCTATACAGATCTTTGTATTGCCTCATGTGCTGCCTAGTAAGTGCACTTATTTTATTATTAATGAATAAACACGTCATTTGTCTAAATTGTAAGTTAATGGAGGGGAGAGATAAATACAATTTTTTAAAGTGGATTTAGGATATTGAAAATAGATTACACTTCTCTTTTTGTTTATAGCAAGGTGATTGTGTGTGTGTGTGTGTGTGTGTGTGTGTTGTGTGTGTGTGTCAGGGGGTGGGCGTGGGAGGTTCCAGGACACATATGCCTCACTATAATATTGACCTCCATTATAGAACACTATTTGTCTTATGTCCCAGAAGGGGATATAGCAGTTACTAAGCCTTTTACTTTCCCACAAAAATTAAGACATTTATTCATAAACAGAGAAGTAGAAAATTGCTCAGCAGTAGTGTAGGCATCTCTAGTAATTTTGGTTCTGCAGGCCCCCTGGTCACAGTCATCTTACAAATTTGAGAGCATAGTTTTAGCTAATTTAGTTCTTGGCATCAATCTTATTCTACTATTGAGAGTGTCAATTGCAATATCATTAGGATGCCAAGTTTTATGTGTTGATCCTACCTGAAAGTTGAAACCAGATTAATTCTGCCCACAGTGCCAGCCATGTGGTAAACCCCATCAGTTCCTTATATGGGACCTAGATTTTAATGGACAAAATATAATGTGAACATTCCACATCCTATTACCCAATTCTGGGTGATCAGTCCTCCATGGCTGAGTATCAAATGTCTACATTTATCATACCATATCTTAATCATTGTCAACTGTGCAGAAAGACCCTGGGAGATTTTTATACACACTAAATTCAGGAAGTTCTCAGGTACACTTTTCCCAACAATGTGAGCCATGCCCCTTGTGTGCACACATACACATCGTAATTTCAAAGACAATTTTACATTTAGACTTAAATAATTTGGAGGGTGAGTCCAAGATAAATCCGTGGAAGAGAAACTTTGAGTGAAGGGTTTAAGGTGTCTCATACTTGTATTGCAAAAGTAAGAGCAATGCCTGGCTGGAGTGGCTAAGTGGTTGAGCGTCAACATATCAACCAGGAGGTCATGGTTCGATCCCTGGTCAGGGCACATTCCTGGGTTGCAGGCTCAATTCCCAGTAGAGGGTGTGCAGGAGATAGCCAGTCTATGTTTCTTTCTCATCAATGTTTCTATCTCTCTCTCCCTGCCCCTCCTTCTCTCTCTAAAAATCAACAAAAACATATTTCAAAAAAGTAGTAAGAGCAATTCATTCTATTCATGCTAGTCCAGTTATTTCAAATAGTTATGGAAAAGCTTGAATTGTTAATTCTATCTCCAGGCATGGTTTATTTGAGGCATTTAAAAATGTACATGATATCTAGTGCTCTTTCCTCTCACATATTAAGCTGCAGTTTAACATATGGTAATAATGCAGCATTGTTTAGTCATCCAATTCTTCATATAGCATGAAATATGGAGTACAAAAGCACACATGTGCAAACCGAGCTAATATTTCTTTCCCTGAAATAAGTAACAGTTATTCATCTAGATGATTTTCAATTATAGAAATTGATGATATCTTCATGAAAGGAACTAGTAGTTTAAAAAGAATTCTGCTGTGTTTGATTTATTTAATAGGACAACAAACATGGGGCAAAGTGAAAAGAAAGTTTGTACTTGATGTAAAAAAATTTTTTATGCCAATGTAGAGAGAAAAAGTCTGAAAGTTTTCAGCCCCAAGGTTAATTTTTATTATATAATTATATAAAAGCAGAGTTTGGAAAAGATGTGATTTTCAGCCACTTTTCTAGTATAATTCCACAGTAACAATAAGAACAAAAATGGGTTGAATTATTGCAAAGGAAGGAGACTATCATAAAGATAGTAAGGAGATTTACCCGCTAGTTATTCTATCATTCTGTTTTCAGTGCTACATTTCAGATTGTGTCAGTACTTCCATTATAAGCCTGTACTTTAAGGAATTTGGAATTTGGCCAGTAAAAGATCATTCTGAACTAAAAGTTGGCACAGAAAGTTTCCTCCCATGAGCAAAAGTTGTTTTCATTATTTCTTCATTGTTGTCTTCTTTCCCCCCCTCCTTTTACCAATTCCATAAAACTTCATCTGGTTGCTTTTAAACCTGGATATCTGAAGAAAAAGTGAAGTATAAGGAGCCAACCCAGCGGTTTGAGGACAATACATCTTTTGTCCATCTGGGCAGAATTTGTATTTGGTATTTTATATGAAGGAATCAATACTATTCAGTTGGGAGTATTTAGACAAAGAGTAAAAACTAATTTTAAAAGACCTCTTAGTCTCTAGTAATGAAGTTAAAAGCAAGGAAATGAGGGTAAGAGAGAGCTTAGTCGTTTATTCCCATCATTGTGTATATTACTTTATAGCTATTTATGAAAGCTGCTCTTCACAGCACTCCTGCATAGTTTCATGTCTATTTATTTCACAGTTTTATTGATGTATAATTTACATAAAATAAAATTAACCCATTTTAAGGATAAAGTTCTATGAGTTTTGGTGAATGTATGTAGTCATTCAATTACCACTGACCACAATCATTTTTCAGAACAATTCCATCACCATCAAGAGTTTTCTTGTTTCACTTGGCAGTTGTTTCCCACCTCCAGCCCCACCCCAGTCCCAGACAATCACTGATCTTTCTTTCACTATAAATTTGCCTTTTATAAAATTTTAAGTAAATAGAATAAAATGATATATAATTTTTATATCTATAACTGACTTTCATATAGCATGATGTTTTGTTTTTTTCTATATACATATGTTTTTGTTATTGATTTCAGAGAGGAAGGGAGAGAGAGAGAGAGAAAAAGAGAAATATCAATGATGAGAGAGAATCATTGATTACTGCCTCCTGACACCTCACTCTGGGGGATCAAGCCTGCAACCTGGTCATCTGCCCTGACCAGAAATCAAACCATGACTTCCTGGTTCATAGGTTGCTCAACCACTGAGCCACACCAGGCTGGCAGCAAGATGTTTTTCAGGGTCATTCATGTTCTTGCAAGTATCAGTAGTCCATTTTTTATTGCTAAGTAATATTCCATTGTATGGATATACCAGTATTTGTTGGCATTCTTTGTGGTTACTTAGTAATAGTATTTTTTTCTTTAATTCTTTGAGCATATTTTTCTTTCTTTAAGTCTTTGAAAATATTTATAACAGCTACTTTAAAGTTTTTACTAACTTCAACATAGGGACCAGTTTGGAGTCAGTTTCTATTGACTTTTTTTCCCAATGAGTATGAAATGTTTCTTATGTTTTCTTTAGACCATCTAGTAATTTTTGGTTGGAATGTGGACATTGTGGGTGATAAGCTATGCAATTCTGAATTCTACTTTTGAATCAGTAGGGTGGAGGTGATGAGCGGTTTTGCTTTGCTTTGTAGGTACTGGACTGGAATACTTCTGAAATGAAATATGTCTGCCACATGGTCTCCAATTGTTGATATCTTTGCTCTGTTTCTTTTTTTTTTCCTATTTATTTTTTTTTTTTTAGCATGATCTCCCTTGTACTTGTGTGATTTAGTAGTCATCCAACCAATAATTTGGCATAGATTATGCTCTCACAGTCAGGCCAATAATGTCTGCATGCTTGTTATTAAGCTATGGGTGGGTTGGAGAACACACTTAGTGGCACAACATATTCTGATATGTTCCCAGGCTTTTAATTTTGTCAGGCATGCATAGTTCAGCAATCAGCCAAGTATGTATGAGAGTACATTATCGCAGCACTTCAATAGCTCTCCCACTTTTAAAATCCCCTTGCCCATATATTTCTACCTGCTCTGTCACCTGCCCTAACTCAAGTCCATCATCTTCAACTAGTAAAGCTATGGATTTTGCCCACCCTATGGTATGCTAGTCACTGCTTTAATTGAAGATATAACAGCCAATGCAGCTCCTAGGGATTGTCCTTATCAACTACTCTCTTGAAATACCTACTCCAACCCCGAGCAGCTTGACCCACTTCCCGAGCAGCTTATGTGGATTCCCTGTTTCCTGTCTTCATACTCACAACTAAATATCTGTCTGCTAGAGTTTTGGACCAAGCTCATAGGACAACCTCCCCCATCCCCTGACACACGGTTGCTTCATCTCTGAGGAAATCTGTTTAAATTCTGTTTCACAGCCCAAAACACATACCTCTAGATCAGGGGTGTGGAACCTTTTTCTGCCAAGGGCCATTTGGATATGTATAGCATCATTCATTGGTCATAGAAAATTATCAACTTAATAATTAGCCTACTATATTTGGTCAAACATTTAATTAACTCACCCCTAAGACCTTGGCAGGGCCAGACCAAATGATTTTTTGGGCCATACGTTCCCCACCCCTGCTCTAGATATGAAGAATGACTACTTTTCAGCTCAAACTCTTGTGATTCACACAGGATGGGCCTTTTCTCTTTATAGCCAATAAGTATTGGTCATACAAGATCTCACACCCATATTTCAAGATTCACATACTTAAAGTAGTAGTAAGAACTGTGGACGGTAAGTTATGGGCCCAGAGAAACTGGAACAAATAGAAAAGAACAGTAGGGCTGAGAATCAGAAGCAGGGCTTGGTCTGCTTGGGTAGACAGCCCGGGCCAGGCCAGTGCCAGGCACTGGAACAGTACTTAAAGCAGGAACTGGTCATTTGATATGGGCTGTTGATATAGAGAGAGATCAGGATTTAGGTGACTGGTCTCTAAGGAAGCTTCAGGTAACTCCCCAAGAACCATTAATTTAAAAGTTCAAACCAAGTTCAGATCTTGAGCTGGAACAGGTGAACAGGAGGTCATCAGCAGAGCTAAGCCCAGCTTATCATCTTCAAGGGCGAGAGCCCCCTACAAGAAGTAGTATGACAGCGGCCTAATCAAAGGGCAAGCAGAGCAGTCAGCAGGAAACAGGGTAGCAGGCAAGTGCTCAGTCTGAGGAATGCAAGGTCCGTCATGGTTTTTGAGGACGTGGAAGTGTCAGGATTAGAGCAGAACCAGCTGGGAAAAGAAGAGAAAGTATACTTATTGAGAGAATACTAAGTTCTAAGACATTCCCTCCTAACGTACCTACCTTTTATCTCTTAGCAACTCTGTAAAGAAAGTGCTATCTTTCTTTCTCGTATCCTTACTCAAACATGGCATACCTGTTGCCAAGCATTTTCTTGAGGGATGAGCACACTGAGGCTTAGATAGGTTCATAACTAGCCAAAGGTCACACAGCCTGAAAATTATAGAGCCTGGAATAGAATTCTGGCGACCCCAGAGTCCATTTTTGCCAGGTAGTTCAGCATTCTGCAGAAAGATGACAACAGGTAATAACTATCCCATGGATTCCCATTCTAGATGGATGCCAATGGCACCCAGAAACGGGGACCAGATCACACGTGCAGTGGATAGGTTCAATGGACTGCATGGTCAGGAAGCAGGAAGGTTATTATAGTCATGTTATCACACCAGCCTTAGACGATGCCTACAGTTTCTACCACTGGAATGATGCCTTTGAGTTGAGATATGGCAGGTGGTACACAGATGTATTAATGGGAAGGATGTTCCAGTGAGGATAGAATCAGCTGTAAGTAACAACATGACAGATGGCTAGGGTACACCATAAAGGAAGAGGGGCTGTTGTTTGGATCTCGATTGACAATTTCTTTTTGTAAAGGAGCACGAAGTTGATATTTTAAGTTTTGTAGGCCACATGATATGATCTGTGACATTCCTGTCATTGTAGTATTAAAGCAGTCACAGACAGTTTGTAAACAAGTGGGTGTTCCAGTAAAACTTTATTTAAAAAAAAAACAAAAAAACTACAAGCTGGATTTGCTGCACACGTGGTAGTTTATAGTTTCCTAATCTAGAAAGCCTACAGTGTCTGTCACAGTGGAGGCAGACATGGTTAATAACTAAGGACTAGTTAACTTGTAAAGTCATGTTAATTTACTAGACAGGCAGCCATCATCTTAAAAGAAGGTTGCGTGAGCCAGGGTAGTGCACTGGGGCCCCAGGTGCCTGGCCCAGAGGGAAACAGTGAAACACACACATAAAGGGCGCTGAGGCGGAGAAGATGAACTCTGCTGACCTCACAGTTTTTCTCAGGTGGTGCCAGAGCGAGCAAATGAAGAATCATGGGGAAAATCAGATACTGAGCACCTTATGTGGTATTTGATTTTTTCTTCCCCTCTGCAGGGCTGAAATATGGGCTCTGGTCCACGTAGGAAGGCAAATAAACCTCTGCTTAACTAGTTATTGTCAGGAGGCATTACCTTCTGCCCAGAGGGTGGGTCTCAGTTCTAGACACTGCATGAGTTACTTATACAGACTATATAACTGAAGGATTTGCAAGTACTAAAAACGGAATATGGTGCTTCTAATCGGCCCAAAATGGGTTGAGGGTGGAGCGGAGGAGGTGATATATTGTAATAGCCATATTAAACTGTACTAAACTTGAAATAACAGGGAAAATATTTCCTTAAAGCTAATAGGAAAAATCAGTTCCCAGACTGAGAACAATGAATCTAAGTTGTCATCCAGCTGCATGGGCTCGGGAGGAGAGTTCCTGTGCTGAGGTTTCCATTATAAAACACAGAGGCATTATTGGGGATAAATGAACCAATATGAATGAAATTCCTGGAATTGCCAACCTGAAATTTCACGCCAAAAAGCCTCTGATTCCCAGGTTGATGTGGAGTGGTGATTTTTTTTTCCTGAAAGTTCAAAAAGAATCCACTTTATTAGTGGAATGGGATACTTAGCAGGAGTATGTTTATAAACCTGGATTCTTCAGGTTCCCTCTAATATTGAAAACAGAAGGAAAGGGGACTTCTTCCTTGAATTTTCCACCTGAATCTACTTCATGTGGTCATTGGGTAGGTATGCTAAAAATAGCAGTAATGGTGTGTAACCTCCCAGGTGAGGAGAGCCAAGATCCTGCCAGGCTGTGGTGGCCCATCTGGGAGCTAGTGGGACTGTGCCCAGATGGGTTGCCTTTCTCCACCTTTGCACAAAGGAGCCTCATAGTCTCGTGGTAGCTCTGCCTGGTGGTGACTGTGGGAAGGCTCGGCCATCTTGGACTTGTTGGGAAGGGAGAAGACTGTGGGAATGTTTGAGGTCTTTCTAGCGAAACTTCCAAGGAATAGTCAGGAGACCCAGAGGGGTATCTGAACTGAGCTCTGCACCCCCTTCTCCCACATCCCAAGAGCAGAACCTTGCAGAATGAAGTCACGGAATCAATAAGACCCAACAGAAGACTAATGATAGGATGAGGCTAAGCAAGTATGTTTTGGGTATCCCCTTCTCCCTTTTTCCTCTACTTCTCCCTTCCCCTGATCAGCACCAAGATCAGCTTAGATGACAATATTTGGCTGACTCTCCCTCTCCCCAATCCCTCCTTTCATGCACTGATACTTCCTATTTCCCTTTGATGCATGTGTGTCATATTCCTGAAAGCTTTTTAAATGCTGTTATAAAACGTCAGCCAAAATGCTGTACTTATCATAGTCACAACAAGAATGGGTCACATAGCTCATAGTCCAAACATGATAAGTTCATTAATTGGGCCATAAGGCCACATCAGTAAGTCATTAGCTCTACTGAAAGGTCCCAGTGTAGGGAGCATCAAGTTGCCAGAGTAAGGAGAGGGCAAATGAACGATGTAAAAATACATTCAAGAAAGACTTTGACTTAGTTGTTCTTAGTTACTTTTGGGTTTTCACCCTTTTGAAAACTGCATGCATTTTCTCTTCCCTGGGCATAAACATATACCCACATAACATTTTGCAAGCAATTTTAAAGAGTTCATGTACATCCTCCAAGCTCATCCATGGACTTGAGGTTGAAAATTCTTGAGCAATATGAATCTATGATGACTTATATACAGTGTATTAAGTCACAAAAAATAGATACAGAACCCGGCCGGTGTGGCTCAGTGGTTGAGCATCGACCTATGAACCAGGAGGTCACAGTTCGATCCCCGGTCAGGACACATACCCAGGTTGTGGGCTCGGTCCCCAGTGGGGGGCGTGCAGGGGGCGGCCAGTCAGTGATTCTCTCTCCTCATTGATGTTTCTATCTCTCTCTCCCTCTCCCTTCCTCTCTGAAATCAATAAAAATATTTAAAAAAAATAGATACAGATTTTTAATGTAGTAAAAAGGAGATAATATACTTACAGGGAAATCTGTCACTTATCACTTAATTAAATGGTTAAATTTAGCATCAATAACAGTGATTCAACCTGGCATTATGTGTCTCCTGATAACAATGCAATATAACAGCTATTGCACAATTGGTGAGGAATCCCAGCCAACAATGTTTATTTATATCTAACCAAGCCTTTAGACGTAATGTCTAGTTAACAGGAAATAAAAAAGTTAAAGGATATTTATTTCAAGGAAACAATCAGACAAATTCAAAATGTGAAACATTCTAAAAGACAACTGGTTTGGTGTCTTGAAAAAGTCAAGATCTTTAAAAACCAAACAAATAAAACATCTGTGAGGACTGTTCTAAATTAAAAGAAACTATAGAAACATAACCAAATGCGAAATATGAACTTTGATTGGATTCTGATTCAAATAAATAAGCTTTAAACAAACAAATATTTGGATGATAATTATGAAAAATTTAATATGGCTATATATTAGTTGGTATTGGGGATTATTATTATTTCCTTAGGTGTGATAATGGTATTTAATATATCTTATGTATATTAAATATAAGTATGCATATTTATGTTTTTAGTATATATTCAGTACATGGAAGCTATACAGGGTGTGGTAAAAGTAGGTTTACAGTTGTTCATATGGAAAGTAATATGATAATCCTATCTAATAATAGACAAACATGGTAATTGACCATACCTGCGCTATGCCTCCCATTGGCTAATCAGTGAGATATGCAAATTAACCACCAACAAAGATGGCAGTTAATTTGCATGCATAGGCGCAAAGTGGCGGAGCAAAGACTGAAGGCAGCTCAGGCCGGAGCAGCAAAGGCTTGAAGGCGGCTCCGGCCGGAGTGAAGGCCTGGGTCCTGAGTGCCGAAGGAAAGCTGGTGCCAGCAGCCAGGGGAAGGGAAGGCCTATTGCATGAATCTTTTCATGCAACGGACCTCTAGTTGATAAATAATAATACAAGATTAAACTCTGTGTTTCATGTACTCACAACTGTAAATCTCCTTTTGCCCTGCCCTGTACATATACATAAAGTACCTATGGCAAAAATCTTAATACATTGTATCATTCTTTCAACTTCTCTATATATTTGAAATCTTCAAAATAAAAATAGAAAGGAAAGATTTAGCCGTGGCTGGTGTGGCGAGTTTGTTGAACATTGTCCTGTGCACTGAGATGCCACCAGTTCAGTTCCCAGTCAGGGCACATGCCCAGATTGTGGGCTCGATTCCCAATAGGGGTCTTGCAGAAGGCAGCCGATCCATGTTTCTATCTCTCTCCCTCTCCCTTCCTCTCTCTCTAAAATCAATAAAAACATTTTTTAAAGAAGAAAATTAAATGTACATTAAAAAAAAAGTAATAGCACAAGAAATTATAGTTCCTAGTCATGTACTTTGTCAACTTAAAATCTCCTGCAGGAATAGCTGGTCCCGAAGAACGTGGCCTCACCAAGCCAACACCAAGCATTTAACAACAGTCACCCTTGACCACCATATCCCAGCCAAGGCTCCTCTCTGTTCCTCTCAATCTTACGAAGGGAAATGTGATTCAGAATCTGTACTTTTAACATAAAAGGCAGCACTGCTCTTGGGGAACTTTGTATCTCAGAGGCTCAAATAATGCTTTCTGGCAAACGCTAAAGTTGAGTACTTTTTAAAAGAAAACACACCAGAGCTGCCACTGGCCACCACCTCCACCACCACCACCAGTCTCCTCTGATGTAATAAAGGAGATACGGTACACATAAAAGTCAAGGAAATGTTATCACCTGAGATCATATTTTCCAACTGGGATTCATTGAGAAATAAGGAAGTTGGACTTACAGAGTCACGATTTACCGGCATCACCAAGTCTAATTAAGTCAGTCCATATTATCTCATGTCCCGGCCAGTGCAGAACTGTGTAAGGCTGCAGATTACCGGGGATTGCCAAGAACTTACTGCGCAGAATTAAATTGTATAGATAATGGTTTTTGGCATTTTTGTTACAAGGGACTGGTTTCAATATAAAATAAGGAAACATCGTTTTACTCTCCAATGGTTAGTTCATCACCAGCTTTTTTCTTTCTTTCCTTCTTTTTTTTTTAAGTCCTGAAAATAGCTTACCAAAGATTTGTCATTTCCTGCCTGGAGAAAGTTCTGGAGCATTTGTGTTTTTATAAATATCAGATGTATAATCTCAGACGTGAACTTATTATAACTAGCCCCAAGGCATCATGAGCTGCAAGTTGCCACAGGAAAATTAAAGGGGTCAAGTTCAAAAGGGGTGTGTGTCAGAAGGTTCTGGAAAAAGGGCAAGAGCTTAATGAGCATCCCTGAGATGAACCTGTGATCGCCGGGAACCTGCCATCTGTCTTTTGCTGTTGGTTAGACTCCCAAATACTTTTTATAGCCCCCCAGGAGTGAAGAAGGTCCCCTGGGCTCAATTGGGAGAAAAAAATATATTAAGTTGGCTCCTCTTAACTTAAGGGGAAGGGAGAGAAGTGTTTAAATGACTTACTATCTCTTGGGCTCTATTTATTCTGTTAAAAAATATTGTACCTAGTATTTCAGAAATGGCAACTCTTTGAACCTCTGTGAAAGTCTTATGGGGGTCATTGGTACCCTTGATGCTATTGTTTTATTGGCAGCATTTATCATCGATCCCACTTACCATTTTACCTTTTTTCCGTAACATGGGATGATAAAGTAGCATCATAAAACCAGACCTGCAGGTTTGAATTAGTCTCCATTCAGCTAACCCATTGTTTCTCAGTTGGAGTCTGCTACAACCAGGGGCAGGATATATTCTCAGGGGAGTGAAGAGAGATGATTTAACAACTAGGTGATTAGAATAAAAAGTAAACTCCCTGGAGGCGAGAATGGAAGTCAGAGTCTGGGGAACAACCATCACTTACATGCAGGAAAGGAGAGACCAAATGCCAAAAGGGCCGAATACAAAAACTATAAAAATAAAGACATGACTCTTTGAGAGAAACAGATTCCTCGTTTCAATTAAAAGGGACACCAGAAAAAAAATAGATGACAAAAAGGGGTCTTATCCAAAATAAAAGGAGGGCGGAGATGGTCTGAAGCCAGTAGCAATGATCCCGGGCCACATGGCACTGAATTTAGACTCAGAAGCCCAATCTCAAGCCCAGGTAGGTCAGCTCAAAACATTTGCCTGAGGAGTGATGCGTGGGTGCATGCACGCAGGTAGAGCTAACTAACTTTCACTAAGAGCTCACTGAAAGCGCAGGCACTGAGCAAGTGCTGTATGATCATTTGAATGTTTGTTCCTCAAAATCGCCTTATGAAGCCAGCACTTTTAAGTAGACTCATTTTTCAAATTAGAAAAAGGAGAAAAAAAAAAAAAAAGAAAACAACACACATACAAACAAACAAGGGGCAGGCAATTTGCCCAGTTGTGTGATTAGTAAGTGGCAGCTAAGGACACTGGTGATAGCTGCCATCTGTGCACACTGACCTCATTAGTCCACATAATACTGCATGGTAATATGCACTATTATCACCATACGGCAGGTGAGGAAACCGAGGCTTGGAGAAGTTAGTAAGTTTCATGAGATCCCGCAACTAGTAAGTGTGAAAGCCAGAACTCAAACCCAGGAAATTTTATTAGAATGCCTGGCCTCTGAGCCACCACACTGTCCTGTGTCTTTATGTAGCTTTTAACTGTATAAATTTGAACTCCTTCCCCTCCCCCAGCAATATCAGTGTCTTCTCCATTAGTAGAGAAAATGACTTTTGGATACAAATGTTGATATTTTATGCCTCAAATGACTTCAGTTTTAAGGGAGTACTATCAAATAACTACTGTCATCATTTGGAATGGAAATTAATGCTGCTGATTAGGTAAATGTATTGATAGTATTAAAGGTATTAGCAATCTTCAGTATTTCTTGGACAATAACGTTGAAAGTTCTGAACTCCATAGATGAGAAAAGGGATTTCAGAGACAGAATACTGGCTTATTTCTGACTCTACCCATATTCATAGTCTCCTTGGGAAAGACAAACCAGGGGGCCATGGTATGTATTCATTATCCTTAAACTTGGAACTCTTAGTTTGCATCAAAATTGGCTGAAAGCTGAGGCGGCCGAACCTGGGTGATGGCACAGAGGCCAAGTGTGAGCATCTCCCAGGTTCACAGAGGATGGACTGGAAGCGGCAAAAACAGGTCTGTGGACCCAGAGCCAGGCCAAGAGTCTGAGAGTCACAGAAATCTAGAACCCAGGAAATGAGAAACAAATCCACTCAGAGGCGCACTATCCAGTGATATTTCAAGATACAGGGAAACTGGGACATCCGTAAAGTACTTTAAAAAGTGGGAATCAGAATTATTTTTGGGCTTCTTGTTGGCAACATTAGAAACTAGAAGACGGCAGACCAATGCTTTCAAAATTCTAACTGAAAGTGAAAACTGACATG
Organism: Myotis nattereri; assembly: GCF_964212035.1. Lineage (NCBI taxonomy): Eukaryota > Metazoa > Chordata > Mammalia > Chiroptera > Vespertilionidae > Myotis > Myotis nattereri. The sequence continues at coordinate 23,838,594 of NC_138087.1, read as the reverse complement.
AGATCCAGTGAGCAGATGACCCAACACAGGAGAAAGGCAAAGAAAACTTTTCAGATGAAGTCAAAGAGTAGTTCCAGGATGAGAGCGGAATAGGTAACCTAGAGCACCAGCCTAGGTTGGAACAGAAGTGTGCAGGGTTCCAGAGGGAAGCTTACCAAAAATAAATAAGTAAATAAGTAAATAAGCTAAAAGATTATCCTGATAGTTTGGGGCCACGTAGGAAATTATATTGATAGGCATTTTACAGATGTCTGGGTTGACTTAGCTGTAGGTTAAAAATAAGGGAACAAAAAAAAATTGGACAATTATTCAACGGAGGGGAAAGTTATAGAAGACACTGTCATCAGGCCACTACTTAGCTTCATAGCAAATACTATTTTTATAGTCATAATAAAGAAGGACTGAATATGGATTTCATTAAAAAGTATTTTATCAATCCAACACACCTTATAAATTGCACCATTATTTTAATGTGCATATTTTATGTGTGAAAAAAAATATGACACACATTCTTTATAAACTATATAGCAAGTTCAGAGGTATTAAAATGTAGAAAACCAATGCATCGTAGAATTGATGAAATGCAGTTCATTAGAATAATAAGGGGAAGGAAGTATAAACTCTTCTTCATCTAACATGATCAGAATCCAATATATATTATTTTAATTTGATGATTCTGGAGATTGTAAAAATGCATACCATTTAGAAAAATAGAGCAAATATCAGAAGAAATTGCTTAAAAATAGCGGTTGCCTTATTTGGGGAGGGTGGGAGGTGAAGGGAAACTATATGCTAGACTCTTCTGGTTTGGGTTATAAGTCTTTGAGCACTTTCTGTCTTTTTAAATGGTGTGCGTAGATTATTCTTATAAATATAATTATTTAAATATTAATTGCTTTCTGAAAAAATGTTTCTTGTTCTGTGCTATTAGTGCCCTAAACTTCATACACGTGATCACGGAGGCCTCAGATGGTATTCCAGAGGGAAAATATGGAAGGTGGTGTTCATTCCAGGAGAGTTAAGGCTGCACCCACCTTTGAAAGTTTAATGCAAGTCCAATTTCATTAAAGTTTGTCAAAATGTTGACATCATGTGACCCCTCCATTTTCTGAGTTCCTGCTGTACCTGGGCCATTCCAGCAATTCTCCAGGGCAGTGGGGGAGGGGAGAGTTTGGGCAAAGGCAGAGGGAGCGCATCCTGCTGGTGGTGGCTGTCTGATCGCCCAGGGAGCATTTTCAAATTATAACACTACCCGGATGAGATAGTAATACTTTCCAAGGGTAAGCTGTCCACCCCACCCCATCAAGGCCCTGCTGTTTTCAGGCACTGCCACTGTTATTGAGAAAAGTTTCTCCTATTCCTTGAGTATGTTGGGATGGAAAAAGGTTGAGAGTCATACCCCTTAGCTCTTCATTATGAGGGTTTCCTTTTTAGATATATGAATAAGGAACTATTTCTCCTTTTTCCATATGTTTAGGTCTTACCTCTGCAACAAAACAGTAAAATACTTGAGGGCCCAGATTCCTTAATTCTCTGATGCTAAACAGAGTGCTGGGCACATAGCAGGTAGTCTATAAATATTTACTGGTTGATTTTAATATTATTTAAATCATTTTTCTTGCTTGAGGCTGATAATAGTTAACTGCGTATATAATAACCTAATAAACTATTTACTCATATTGCCTTTTAATGCCTTTGTATCAAGTTTATTACTAATAATTAATGATGCCTTAGTTTTTTAGGCATCTTTTAAATCCTATACTTGGAAGGTTTATAATGTTCTTTGAAAGAAGGCAATTTAATTTTTAACTTTAGAGCTTATCAGACTTTTGTATTTGGGCTCTCACTTTGGTAATTGAGTTTGTGCTTGGTATGTTAAGGAGATAGATCCGAGTTAATGAGAGGTCTTGGGCATGAAGTTCTCCAAATACTATCCCCATGATAGAAAGTTGAATTAATAGGGCAATTTAATACATGAGGAAAGATATATAGAAACTCACACTTTTGTCCTCTCCGTTCACCAATATCCTCAAGCAATTAAAAAGGATAGAGCCTGGGAAGTGTCTAGCATGATCTGGGTAGTCAATAGGACTTATTTAAAGAAAGCAATAAAATAGATGTTGAATTCCAGGTTTGACATCTAAAGGAACCAAGAAACAATCAAGGAATGTTCATGTGCAAAGGTTAAAAAAAATGCTCTTTCTTCTTTTGAGAGAGTTGCCAAGTCACCCACATCAAGTCCAATTGCTTCCTTTCGAGACCTTTACATACTCACTTCTCTCCGGAGGCAGAGCTCTGGCATTCTAGCCTCTGCCAAGGAATGATACAGGCCTCTCTCCCGAACAATTCCCCCCCGGGCCTCCTCGGTGTGGGACGGTCCACAGTGAACTGAGAGCATTGGCTGTTCCTTTTTGCAGCCTACGCAGGTGGTAGTTTGTTCTGCTCAGCTCAGCTTGGGGCCCAAGACAGATTTCTCCAGCTAACATGGTTAACAGTCTCTAGCAGTAGATTTTACGTTTAAGAAGCTCTCTGTACTTCCTGAAATGTCCAGCTGAGGGCGCAAGGGATCCTATGGGACAGAGTGAATGACAAGGAGAGGAAGAGAAAACTCAAGAGAGGCAGATGAGGGCGTGAAATAGCTGACATTGCTGATACCAAAGAGAATAAAGAATGATCCTGCAATGAGGAGAATTGTGACTTCTTTATGACCATTAATGGATTTAGCAGCAAGGCTTTACTTTTTAATAATCATGGAGTCCATTTGCAATTTTGACCTGGGCTTGGAATATCCTGCTCTCCTCTCCCACCCCCTGCTAAGCTGCCTTCCTTTCATCCCACAGCCTTTCAGTCCTTCCTTCCTCTGTGGCCTTCTAGGGGAGATCCATGGAGAGGTGACTGCCTGCTTCCCACAGCTCTCCACTGGGTTAGACAGTTACATTGCTCGACACCAATAAAAGGCATTTAATCTTGGCCTGTGGGGAATGTAAATCTTTCCCGGTCTATTTATGGATCAGTTTAATATTTTTATTTTCCTGTCTAGATGTCCACTACGTATTGGTCACTGTTGTAAAACAGTGCTTTCCAACTTTTTCCCGTTAGAGAACACGTTGTTCGAACTCGTTCTCACATAGAGCCCGCTTTGTTTGTAAAGGGACGTGAACCTGGGCTCTCTGATGTGATGGTGGGAAGAAGGGAGGCTGGATGTTGGCCCACTTCTCCCACTCCCACCCCTACCCCCAGGAGGTCCTGAGTGGCAGCAGCAGCCGAGTTTTATAAAACTGCCATGTTTAAAGATAGAAAATCTTATGATTCCTGGACAGTGGAAATGTCTTATTTCCTTTGTACTATGCCAAGGGTTGTTTGTCATGTGATATCAAAAATAGTGAAACCTTGCCCTGGTCAATGTGGCTCAATTAGTTGAGCATCATCCTGTGCACCAAAAGGTCATATGCTGGATTCCAGTCAGGGCACATGCCAGGGTTTCTGGCTAGAAACCCAGTAGATCGGGATGTGCAGGAGGCATCCATTCAATGTTTCTCACATCGATGTTTCTCTTTCTCTCCCACTCCCTTTCTCTCTTTCTAAAATCAATAAAAGCATATAAAAAATAAAATAAAATAGCAAACCCTCAATTGAAATTTGGAATAAAGAATCCTTTCCAAAGGATACAAGTTCAAATTTCTTTTACTATCATAAAACAAAGGATCTTAAAAAAAAAAAATTAAAAAATACAAGCAGATTGTTGAGAGAATAAACTACTAAACACATTTGGCACTGCTAATATAGATAAGCTTGGTCATACAGGGCCTAAACCTTTGTTTTTGAGGACTCTTTAGTATGCTCATTATAAATCTTTTTTAAAAATAAATAATAAACATCAAAGTACATAGGGTAACAAGTGCTGTACCTATCATTGTGCCTGGAAATAGAAGATGCTTTCAAATGGTAGCTCCTTTCCCCCTCAGTTCTCACCTAACTCAGCGCCCCCATTTAATTCAGTGTTGATCTGTACCCAGGTGTTTCCCCAGCTCTGAATTGCTGAATACCATAGCCAGTTCAGAATTTTTCTGAAGTCCCAGGAAGACCATAGACTGTAGAATCCTAATGGGATCCCATGCTAGAGTCATTCACTGAAGGTACCATCTTCACAAAGAGTTGGTCCCTGCCTTCAGACCATCCCAGTCCAGTGGGGGAGATTAAAATGTGAACACGTGCAATGAAACTGTAATAAAGAGCTCCCTCTGCCTACAGTGGGCGAGGAGTATGACCTAAAGCCAAGAAGACGTTGGTCAAGTGGGCCAGTGAGCGGAGTACATTCCTGGGACAGAGTCGAATGTGGAAAAGCACAGAGAATTACATATTTATTGGATGCTCTAATACAGAGCAAACATTGAAACCAAGCCCTAGCTCCAGGAGACTCACGTTCTACTAGAATGAAGAATGTGCAGTGTTCAGGTGACGGCAGGTTAGTGTAGATGAGGGAAGGGGTGAAGATGAGGTGGGTGATATAGTTAGCTTCCATCTGAAGGGTCTTCAAGGACAAACTTAGGAATTTGAACTGTAAGTTATAGGTGGTTCCAGAGGGTGTTGGCCAGTTTAGCCTCTGGAGGACAGGATTGATGATGACTTCCTGTGGACAAAATTAAAACCACATGGTGTGTCTAAAAGCTCAATATTCTTCATCCTGGCATTTGCTTGAGCAAAAGTCCATGAGGTTATTTCATATCCTTTCTTGGGTGGGTATTAAAAATGCCACCCCATTGCGTATAGGAGGATTTAAAGAGGAGAAAATTTAAAGTGAGAACAAGAGTCATAGGAAATGGCTGCACAGTGGTGGCCTTGTGCACTGGCCATGGACTTGAACCTGAATTCCTGTTGCCTGCCAGTGAATTGGAGTGTGCACACAGTTTCACCTGAGGTGGCCAGATGAGTAACAGCGAATGCTATGCCAAGATGTTCCCTCTGTACTTTAAACGTTCCTGGAGCAACACAAGGCTTCTGTGTGAAGCCTGACAGTGTGTAACCTGGGAACCCATTTTTCACCCTCAGTTTGAAAACAGGATTTAAATCTGTTACTCTTATCTGCCCCTACACTGCAGCCTCTCCCACTGCCTTAAAGTTCCTTGAAAGTGCCCCGCATACAAATTTTGAAAGAATGATTGATTTTTTTAAAAAATGGTAGTCACTCTAATAGGCTAGCCTCTAGCGAAAAGAGTATTTTTAATGATATTTATATGAGCAATGTACTGCTTTAGGCCACCACTCACCAAATGAAGCAGGGGATCCCTCGGGGGTGAGGACGACGGGGCCCCAACGCGCTAGGGCGTCTGCATGCACGACCCCGGGGACCAGGTTCATTGACGCAGATCCGTTTTATTGAGGAACTACAGGGGTATATATAGCATGAGGGGACCAATCAGAGGGAGACACGATGCTATAGGCGACCAATCAGAGGGAGACACGTTGCTATAGGCGACCAATGGCTGAAAGGCTGGGGTACTATGCATGTGGCTCTAGGAGTTAGTTCAGGCGGGCGTTGCTACTTCCTGGTGTGCCCAGGAAGCATGTCATGGTGGAGTGTGCTCACACCATTGCAACAGCCACAGCGCTGAGACATACTTCCTGAGCTCTACTACAACCAAAGCATGCACTTCTGTTCTTTAGAGTAGCAAGAAAGTGCACCGATTCATTCAGACTGCTTTCCATCAAAAACCTGGATTAAGAATATAACCTTGGCCCAGTTGGTTGAGCATTTCCCTATCCACCAAAAAGTTGCTAGTTCAATTTCCGCTCAGGGTACATGCCCAGATTGCCCCCAGTAGGGGGTGTGCAGGAGGCAGTTGATAAATGTTTCTCACATCTATTTTCTCTCTCTCATCTTTCTTGTTTTCCCTTCCTCTCTCTCTAATATATCTATCTATCTATCTATCTATCTATCTATCTATCTATCTAGATATAGATATATATATATATAGATATATATAGATATATATAGATATATATAGATATATATAGATATATAGATATATAGATATATAGATATATAGAATATAACCGAAAGAATCTTGTTTGTTTTATGCAGATTGAGCCCATGACTTTGACCTGACACAGCCCCTGGCAGTGGGTCTCACATTTTGGTGTGCATCAGAACCACATGGGACTTTCTAAAACAGATTGCTGGCTACACTCCCAGAACTTCTGATTCAGTGGGTCTGGGGATATGGCCCTTGCCTTTGCATTTTTAACAAGTTCTCAGACAATGCTGATGCATTTCTTCTTTCATGTGGCTTCAGTCTACTGATCTTTGGGATGAATTTATTTAAATTTAAAATAACCTGATTATCTTGTCAATAATCTCACTACTGTGATCTATAACAGTAATATTTCTCTAACTTTAAAACCGGCAAGGGAAAGGGAAAGTTCAAGTCCTGACAATAACTGACTCTTCCAAAGATAAATCAACAAATATTTTTAAAATCAAGTAAATAGACCCCCCCCAAAATTAGCAAGGATTTACAAGATTTGATCAACACTGTCAACCACACATTTAAGGAAAATGAATATCAATCTTAAAAAAAAAATCCTTCAGAAAATAGATGAGAGAATACTTCCTGATTTGTTTTGAGACCAGCATAACCTTGATACTAAAACCTGGGGGGAAAAAAGGCATTATAAGAAATGGAAATTATAGGTAAATTCTTTTCATAAATATCAATGCAAAATTCCCTAACAAGGTATTAGCATATCAAATTAAGCAATCAACAGAAAGGTTAATACAAATTTAGCAGGTAAATTTATCCAAGTAATAAAAACATTTAAAATAAATCAATGTGATACACCACAATTACAGAATATATAGAAAAATTATATAATTGGCTCAATAGATTCAGAAAAATCATTTATCAGAATACAGCCCCATTCATGATAAAAACTTTTAACAAATTAGAAAGAGAAGGAAACTTCTCTAATCTGATAAAGGGCATCTATTGGAAACCTCAAATTAGCATAATTCTATATACCAGTAACAAAAAAAATGGAAGTGGAAATAGAAAAAATAATTTATATAATAGCATTAAACATATGAACTACATAAGAGATATATTTAGCAAAATATGTCTAAAACCTGTACACTTAAAACTGCATGTATTGCTCAGAGAAATCAAAAAGGCCTAAATAAATGAAAAGATATGCTACATACATGGATTGGAAAATTCAATATTGTTAAAGATGCCAACGCTCCCCAAATTGATTTATACAGGGTGGGGCAAAAGTAGGTTTACAGCGATGACTGTGTGAATCAGTACAACCACTTTGGAAAAGGTTAGGCAGAGTCCTTTAAAATCAACACACACCTACCCTATGGCCCAGTGATGTTACTTCTGTGTATTTACCCAAGAGAAATGATAATATCCACAAAAAGATATGCACAAGAACGTTCCTATCAGCTTTATTCAAGCTCACTAATACTGGAATCCTCCCAAATGTCCATCAACAGTAGAATGGATAACCACATTGTGATAAATTCAAACTATATAGTACTACTTAACAATTTAGAGAAGTAAGTCATATTACATACAACCATATGGATGAATCTCAAGCATTATTTAAGTGAAAGAAGTCATATATAAAATAGTATCTACCATGATGTACAAGAATAGGTAAATCTTACCTATTATAATAGAAATCAGAATAGCGGCTATCTCTGAGAGGAGAGCTCAACTGGAAGGAGGCACCGAGGACTTTTCTGGGGTGATGCAACTTTTTATATCAATTGTGGTGTTTATATGGGCATATTCTTTTATCAGAACTGACAAAATTATGCACTAAAGATGTGTACATTTTTCCTATATATAATTTTCTACCTAAAAAAAAAAAAAAAAAAAAAAGAGGCAACAATTTGAGACTGGTAGCTAGATAATTACAAAAAAAGTTCCTAGTGTACTTTGAATTTTACTGACTCTAATAAAATATATTTTATTGCACATTGGATATTTAATATAAGTCAGGCATCTTACACATTAATCAAAAATTGGTTTAGAAGCATTAGAGTGTTAGCACATTCCTCCTGTGTAATGCATTTTCACACATTGGCCCTACATGGTTCCACTCATGCCTTCCACATTGGTAGTAAATAAGTGGAGGCTATTGAGGTATTTTGCAGCTTAGAGCTCCTCTTGCAATATACTACTTGATCTCTTTATGGTGGTCAATTATTTCCCAGAATGCATTTTCCCTAACCTACAATGTTTATGTAAGAATGTTTCTAATATAGGGCTACCTGTCATTATTTAAGTGAAATATGACCTGTTGCTTGCAGTTGGGTTTAAATGCAAAATCAACCTTGAACAAAAAACTGAGACCAGTTATATTTCTTCCAAAAGCCCTGTTTTTGCCAATACAAAGGGGGTGAAATGAGCCAACAAAATTATATATTTAAGATCTGCTAAGTAAATAAGGAATCTTTGTTTGGTTTAGAGTGGAGAGAAAACTTAGTAAAAACTGATAAAAACTTCAAGTCACTGATCCTCCACTTTTATTGAGTTTCACAGTAGGTCATTGTTAATTATATGCAGCTTCTTTCTAAACAGCAGTGACACTCCTGTTTCTGTAATAACTGGGCAAAAACCTTTGCTGTCCCGGTATTACATTTTACAAAATTGACTGAAACATAAATACAATTAGACTTATGGGTGTTTAGCATGATGTCATAGTGTGGTTGTGTTATTCTTGACTGAAGTGACCTGTTCCAAAGAATGAACCAAGGAGACCTGTTAATGACCCCATGTAGAGTCAGACCCTGTGGGCACACTTTCTCTTTTTATTTTGGGGGTTTAGCAACTAACCCTCCAATTGAAAGCCTGTGAGTCTGGGCTCTTTGTTCGGCAGAATTGAAAGTCAGTCAGCCCATGTAAGCATTTCGCCCCCATCTGTGGAAAATAAGAATATGTCAGAAGTTTTCTTTCTGTTTTATAGATGCACATAGTAAGGGGCCGACTGACAGTGAGGGGTAGAGATAGGCAAGAATTGCACTTTATCTCCCTGGTTCTTGCTCAATATTTCGTTGTTCGTTTTGTTAGGCAAATGTAGTCTAGTCCACTGATAGGAGTGTTTTGGGGCTAATGTTAAAATCATTATAAAAGGTTCTGAGTCTGGGACTAAAAGATAAGGAAAAGAGGTGTATTTCTAGTTCAAAGAACTCCAAAGCAATGCAATTAGAAAAAATACATGATAGAAAGAAGTAAAACTTTCTTACCAATCTAACCAAGTTGACTTCTCATACATTTCATTCATCAAGTATTTTTCACATGGCTTTACATTGTGGGTGTTCACAGATATTTAAGATGATTTTTTCTGTCTTAAAGTAACTTCGAATCTAGTTGTAAGCACAAAACATACACACTGGAAATCTTCAGTGAAATAACAGTACAAGACTCAATAACAGAACACATCTGTAAAAGAGGTGTTCCAAATTAATATGTGTGCAAAAGATCATCACTGATTAAGATCATCATGTAAAATCTGAGAAGGAAACTGAGTATCTGGGAAGCGTTGAATCTTTCTTTTTAACAAGTACCTGCTTGGGTGTCAGGTTAGCCAGTTGACGGCTGTGTGAGTTTTCACTCCTTGTGCTCTCAGCAGTCTGTAATGAGCGATGACTATTTTGTGAGTGTCTCTGTTTAACCACCAAAGCTACTTTTCATAACTCTAACCACAATGTATTCTATCCAACTATTTTTCTATTTTGTCTCTCATGCCCTACTCCATGACCCTGAGCACATGAATTGTGACTTAACCGTAATCATTTATTATGCTCTTAGTATATACCAGATATCATTTTAAATTCCAGGTGCTTTCCATATATTAACTCCCTCAGTCCTCCTATTAACCTGATAACATAGGTATTATCCCCATATTCACAGATGGCAAAGCTGAGGCATGCTAAACATACTCAGAAGGTGTACGTGGCAGACCCGAGATATGAAGGAAGGCAGTCTGGTTCCAAAGCTCATGTGTTAATCACTGTTCAGCACCACGTCTGTCCTAGTAGCATTTGTGCCTAAAATAATGGTTAATATAGCATCACTGACTAGATTAATATATGGATGGTGAATTTCTATAATTATAAAATTTTTAGAAAGGCATGCCAGGATTAATCCAAACATTAATGGAACAACTCCAGGAAGAGCCACTTGACACTGAAGGATACAGAACACAGAGATGACCCCCCAGAAATTGCAATGTGTCCCCAGTCAATAGAGGCCCTTAGACTCAGTCCCTCCTCTGGCCCCTCCTATAGCTATACCCTACATTTTAGCATGGCTGATTGTCTAGTAAAAGCTCTTTGCAAGAAATAGAAACTCCTCAAACTTGCTCAAGTACTAACTTTATTAAGAGAGGTCTCCTGGGTACAAAGGGAAGACAATTTATGGGAGTGCAGGAAAGACCACTTCCGGGAGAATGGAGTGTGGCCCAAGCCGTCCCCTAAGTTGGGTCTGCTAGGAGTATGTTGAACTTATACTTTTGAATGTTATAAGGTAACTGTCACTTAATGATTTATTTACGTTTTTCTCAAATGAAGTTAAACAGACTCCAAACGAAGGCTTAAAACTCCTCAAATAGGCAGTGGCCTGTCCGTATCAGCAACTCTCATCTAGTCATGATCCCAAGGGCTCTGGCCCAAACCAAAGCTCTATGCCTTTCCTTTCAATATGTTGATCATTAATTCATTTATTCATTTCCTTGTTTGTATATATACATTCACTCATTCAGAAACCTTCCTGATCTTTGCTTCCTGTTTGGCCTGGCAGGCCCTGGGCGGGGGTATGCAGTGGTGAACAGTCTGGCTGAGGCCATGAGATCTCAGAGTTTAGAGTTTAGTGGTGTCAATATATAAACGTGTCTTAGTGAATATACATATATGTCACATGTGATTCTTAGCCACCTAACTACTGAGTCCTGCTCTCTCATCTGCCTAACAGGGTTAAAAACTGCCCTGGCCTTTCTCACACGATGAAATGAGACAGTGTACACGAGACCCTCTTTTTAAGTGTAAAATTTAACTCAGAAATAGAATGCAATTATTTGGTCAGTTAACGGAAATAGATGATGGTGGCAGCTGGAGCAATGGAATGTTCCACAGGCTTTGAGGGGCAGTCTGGTATGGTGCAAGGGGCCTGGCTTTCCAGAGAATGACAGCTAAGCTTGAATTCAGTTGTCACCACATCCTAGCCATGACTCCTTGGGCAAGTTACATGACCTCCTTGGGCCTCAATGTCTTCCTCTTTAAGAAGAGGCAAATCATACCCATTTTGCAGGGTACTGTTGAGGATCAGCAAGAGTTTGTAAACCACCTGACACAGTTCAGTCTTCGGTAAGTGCTGGCTGCTACGTTCAGAACCTTTAGCTCTCCAGGAGTTAGTTATGAGGACTCCTGGCTGTCCTAGGTGTCCTCCTTTCCTTTCCTCCCTTCTCCGTGGTCCTGCCACTTCCTGCATCCCCTGGCCTTACTGCCACCCACCACAGCTCCAATGAGGCGTGCCTTCCCAGGTAGTACTCCACACTCCATCAGTAGCTTTTTTGATTTTTCCAATAAAAACCAATGTCTCTCATTCCACTCTCTTGGAGTCCTATTTTCTGTGTGGGTGGGGAAGCTGATATTATTATCCCAGGAATAAATCCTATTGGCTTATTTGTTGAGCACCAAGTACACGCCAGTATTATCCCCACAATAGTCTTACAAGGCAAATATTCTTTCCACTTTATAGACAGATATGATATCTCATGTGGTGAAACTGGCATCTGAACTCTCTGCTGAATCCAACATCGAGTGACTCCCTACAAACAAGGTGACCTAGTTATAAAGAAGCACAACCCTGAGTTGTAGCTCTAGCAACCAAATTATTAGGGACTGTATTTTAAGAAATGCATGACCTTGCTAGAAGTAAATTCATAAAATCCATGATTAAACAACATCCATTCATCACCAGTTGCATGCTGGTGACTGTTCTAGATGTTTAGCATACAGAGATGGATAAGCATGATCTTGCCCAAAAGTGTTTATGTAAATGAGGAAGGGAAACAGGCAGGTGATTATGAATAGGAGGGAGAAATACTGTATTTTTGGTCTGTGGTTGGGAATTCAAGTATGTGGAGGGCCAATTTGAATTATAAGTGGATTTTATACCACATGGGTGGTCTGCTCCCTTAGTCCCACTGTTCAAGAGTCAGCTGTAATTAGTTCAGCTTGGAAGGGGATAGCATTGTCAGGGCATATTTACCTGTAGGTTTTGGTGCAGTGTGCTCACAGGCAGATAAAGGAGGAGAGGTGCATCAAATATAAACAGCATAATGAGGTGACAAAGCTACGAGAAGATAGGAGTTATTTGAAGGACTGCAAGAAGGAATGTGGCTAGATAGAGCAAAATATTCATGGGAAGAATGAAAGATGAGGCTAAGTTAGTATTTTGGGGTGAGGCAAGATGGTAGAAATATCTTTGATGCTGTACTAAAGCATCTGGACTTGGGTCTGTAACCAGTAAGAAGCCATAAAAAGTGTTTTGCCTAGCCAGTATGGCTCAGTGGTTGAGCATTGACCCATAAACCAGGAGATTACGGTTCAATTCCTGGTCAAGGCATATGCCTGGGTTGTGGGCTCGATTCCCAGTTAGAGGATGTGCAGGAGGAGGCAGCCAATCGATGATTCTCTCTCATCATTGATGTTTCTTTCCCTGTCTCTCTCTCCTTTCCTCTCTGAAATCAATAGAAACATATTTTTTTTTTAAAGTCAGTGTTTTCAAATAATGTTTCTGGTGATGGATATGCTAACTTGCCTTTTTGTGGTAATCACTTTGTGATATATATCTATATCAAATCATCACATTGCATACCTTAATGGTACATGTCAATTATAGCTCATAAGGCTGGAAAAATAAAATGAAATAATGACTCTGTGTAAGTATCATTTATCCCCATTGTGTTGGCCTATGGTTTCTAAGATACCACAGATCAAATCATGCCTTTCTCTGGATCAGCCATAGGCGAAAGCTTGGTATAACTCAGTGATGGTGAACCTTTTGAGCTTGGCGTGTCAGCATTTTGAAAAACCTTAACTCAACTCTGGTGCCGTGTCACATATAGAAATTTTTTGATATTTGCAACCATAGTAAAACAAAGATTTATATTTTTGATATTTATTTTATATATTTAAATGCCATTTAACAAAGAAAAATCAACCAAAAAAATAAGTTTGCATGTCACCTCTGACAAGCGTGTCATAGGTTCGCCATCACTGGTATAACTCTATCTAAATGAACTACAGGACTTAGCTTGAACCATGGCTTGGTGTTATAATGTACTACATATGGTGATAAAGAATATGTCCCTGAGGACCCATAAATAATATGAATGAATTATTGAGGTCCCTGTGCTAACTTTATCTATGATGTAGAAGTTGAACTATCCATTGAAGCAGTCCTAGAAAGAAAACCAAGAAAGCCTCATTTGCCACAACACACCAAATTTTCTCCCCCAATGCCATCATTTTTTTTTCTCCTATGATGAGGTCTATTTTAAGCTATAACTTTGCTAAATCAGATGCTAGAGTTTTAGGAGCTGAGCATCAGTAGCTCTGGCATGGCTTGGAGTCTTCCTCAATCCAGTAATGGAACTGAAATGAAAATAGAATTATGGAAAGGGCAGATACAGTATCTTATATCACTTTTATTACATTATATTTTAGCAGCTGAAACAGGAGGGGGGAATATTATAGAATCAGCTTGCTGCAGTCGCGCCTATAATTATATTTTTCCTTGATAAGGCATTGGCAAGGAGCCCACCAAAATATTGGTGCGAAACTTGATCTCCCAGCGCTGTGGAATTTCTCCAGGCCTGGGATGGAGACTGAGAGGCTTTGGAAGTGTTTGGCAGCTGTAGTAAATTCAGGAGCTGGAGGCAAGGAACAATTCCTCTAGCACAAGCCCAAAGTCAATATATTATATAACTCCAAAAGGCACATTCCTCACTCTACTTTTGTACTCTTGTTTGGATCTTATCCAGCACATGTGTCCTATGTAGGTGTAAACATACACTTTACACAATATTTGGGGAGAAGGTTGGGAGCCCTGTAAAGTTTTCATGTTTTTTTTTTTTTATTTAGGGATGAGTGTGTTCCTTATAAATAGAGATGCTCATTCAGAAGATCTCCAAAAACAAGTGGCAGTAAAGACTGCATGTCCCATGCCATCACATATTTGGAGTTTTTCTCTCTCTCTTGCTATTTTTGTAGAAGTATGAGTCCAATTTTTCTTTTTCAAAAATGTATTTGCTATAATATAGACATAGAGCAGAGACAGAATTTGCTGAGGGCTACATAAAGGTATTTTAAATTAGAGCCTATACAGCTATTTTCATAGGCACAGCTATAAGACATTGTATGCTTATGACATCATATGACCCATAGGAATACCTGAGTTCATTGTGACTGTCAGGAGGATGTTGGCAGAGGGAAAGGAGTGTAAGCTTAAGAACCAGACATGCCTGGATCTAAAATCCTGACGCTGGCACATCTGAGCTGCCTGAGCCTAGTGAATATCTGAGTCTCTTTCATCATCTGTGAGAATGTGAGGAATAAAATGAAATTATATACATGAAGCACCCAACCATAGCTGGCACCTAGCAGGAGCTCCATAATACATTATTTCCACCTATCCTCCTTTTTTCCCACCTCAGAATAATTACTTGTGCATGAATGGACAGAATGCCAGGAAATTTACATCACAAATTATCTAGCATTCTAGCAAGTAAGGGATCTGGTTTCTAAGGTTTATAATTAGCTTCAGGTGTGACTTTTTAAAATGTTGCCATCTATTTATCCCGTGCCACCTTTGCAAAAGTGACTTGAGGCAGCTTTCCAAATAAGACATGTAATGAACTTGATAAAATGATAGTAGAGAAAAAAGATAAGGAAATACAGACCAAAGAGTCTAACCCTGTGTACACTATTTGGCCAGGAAAATCCTTGGAAATTTTCATTATAAGAAAAAAAGGAAAGATGCGAATCCATCAGAGGAGACAGAGTTTAGCCTAGTATTTTAAAAAATTCTCATTTGGGTAATTTTATTGGGATTATTTGGAGCCATTATTGATTTTAATGTGATAGCTGATCATCTTTTTCATACCTTTGAGACTCCAGTTAGTGCAATTAGACCAGACCAGGGCAGTAGGACCAGTAAGTTCTGTGCAGATTGGAGAATCAATTAACTTCATAACCAACCCAGGGAAGACACTATGGTAGAGTGGAGATTTCCTATGCTTTGAAGTGAAACCACCTAGGTTCAGATCCAGCTCTTGAAACCTTTGGCATGTTTGTTTAAGCTATCAAAGCATTATAAAAAGGGAATAATGGTACCTACTTCTTAGAGCAGTGGTTCTCAACCTTCCTAATGCCACGACCCTTTAATACAGTTCCTCATGTTGTGGTGACCCCCAACCATAAAATTATTTTTGTTGCTACTTCATAACTGTAATTTTGCTACTGTTATGAATCGTAATGTAAATATCTGATATGCAGGATGTATTTAGGCGACCCCCAAAGGGTTCGCGACCTACAGGTTGAGAACCGCTGTCTTAGAGTGTTCTTGAGCATTTAATGAAACAAAATATATGAAAGGGAGGGAATGTGTGTACATGGTCTGCCTTCTGGTCCCAGAAGTGCGTGGTATTCCTTGTCTGCACTTGTATTATAAAGTTCTGAAGGAGGCTCCATATAGCCTCCTATTGGGGATTCCTCAAGACAAGTGCTTTTGAGCTATCGCCTCCTTAACAAATGCTATGTGCATGCATGCACACACATATGCACACACACATGCTCAGGACTAGTCCTTGTATGTTCATGAATTATGAAAAATCTATTTCTATCCTGCCTATTTAAAGTGTGGCTGTTTCTACCTTAATTCTGAGAGTATACCCTATATCATTGGCTATTTGAAGTTCTAAGTTCTAATAGTGGCATTATCCAATCAACATTTTGTTTGCTTGTTTTTTTTCAACATTTAACATACTTGCAAATTATTTTCTAAATAAACTAGTTCATCTAGCTAACTTCTGCATTTCTTCTAAATTCACATGGTAGACTGAATAATCTTTAACAAATAGAGTCTATTATCAGTTTAGGTCACAAGACTAAGGCTTGGAAAAACAGAAATCCAGTAGAATTATATGACCTCGCTCTTTTATTTTTATTTATTTATTTTGCTTTTATTTCAAGTTACCACTGCTAAATATTCTTTATTTTCTATTGTCCCATTAGCTGAGACAAGTCCTCATGCCTAGGATAGATTTTACAGAATTACTTATATGTAATATATAATAAAAGCTCTTGATAACTTAAATCCCTTAATAACCTGGAGGTTGTATAACACATTGTAAAAATATGTCAGCATCTCAGTGTAATGACAATCAAAGGGGCGATTGCCATAACAGACCTAAGAAAGAAAAATCTTATTCATGGAGCTCTGGTTCTAATGGGGAAGGGGGTACATATTTACTTATTTTTTTTTTGTATTGAGCAAATCCCTAGAATTGTTGGGTTAAGATGGGTTACTACAGCAGAGTGAAAATATTCTAAACAGATATTCAACTCATTTTACCCTGGTTCTATATTTATTAAAATCCTACTGGTTATTGATTAGTTCCAAAGTGGGAATGCAGTACCATATTTTTCTGTGTATAAGACACTTTTTTTCCCCTAAAATCGTTAGACTGAAAATTGAGGGGCACCTTATACATGGAAGTCAGCTGAGGAGGGAGCTGCATGCAGGTCAGTAGCTGCCCATACCTTGTCAACAGGCTTCCTCCAATCACGAGCCTTATTGTTACTGACATCAGCTGATGCTGTAATTGGAGGTGGAGGCGGAGAGTGCGCAGATGCAACAGGGACCAGAGCATCCTGAGTCCATAAAGATGTCAAAAAAATAAAAAGATAAATACTGGTAAGTGATTGTCTTACTTTGCAAAATTCAGAGCTATGAATAAGCTATGCAAACATTCAAAGCTGTAATAAGCTATGCAAAAGAGCATGGAAACAGAGCTGTAGAGAGACAATTTGGATCTCCTCCCACTGAGTGTATGATCAGATAGTGGAGAAAACAGGAAGAACGACTTCTTAAGATGCCAAAAAAGAAGAAGGCCTTAAGAGGAAAACCAGAAAAATGGGAAAACTTGGAGCAGAGGCTTAAGACTTGGGTTATGGAGCAGCGCCAGAGTGGCTTATGTGTGTCAACCAAGCTTATTCAGTGTCAGGCAAGAATGTTTGCAAGCAAAATGAACATTGTTGATTTTACAGGAAAGGCAAAATGGTGCTTCAATTTCATGAGGAGAGAAGGGTTGGCCATGAGAACAAAGGTAGCTCAGAAAATGCCACCAGTTTATGAGGATGATCTCACATATATAGACAGTGACTCAGAAGACAGCAGTGATACAATAGAAGTTGAAGAAATTGATATGTCTGGAACTGATAGTGATGAAGAAGAGAGCAGTGATACAACAGAGGCTGAATAAAGTGGTATGCTGCATAATATCATATGACTGGTATGTAAACATGACCTGCGGTAATTACTAATTAAAAATGGGTTCTGTTTTATGTTTAAAATATTGATTTCTTAATTTGGGGTTGGAAAACTGGGGGGCATCTTATACATGGGGGTGTCTTATACATGGAAAAATACGGTACATTCCAGTCTTCATAATGGAGTTGCAATCTATATAAAAGTGTTGTGTAGGTTTGTTATGTGACCAAATTTTCTGAGGACAGATGACCCTGTAATAAAAAGAACACATTCTGGACCTTTTACACATTGTAAGACCCAGTTCAAGACAACCTTCCTATTCACTATCACCATTAAATGCTCTCATAGCTTTCCCATTTTAGAATCAGGTGTTCTAAAGACAAACCTTCAGCCTGGCCTGTATGGTTCAGTGGTTCAGCATCAACCTATGAACCAGGAGGTCATGAGTTCCATTCCCCAGTCAGGGAACATGCCCCAGTGTGGGCTAGATCCCCAGTAGGAGGCATGCAGGAGGCAGCCAATCAATGATTCCCTCCCTCTCTGAAATCAATAAAAATTAATTTTATAAAAAATTTTCAAAAATGAAAATCTGAATGATTTATGATAATACCTCTATTAACTGGCATCAAAAATATGTTAGTGCTGTTAGACTTTCAAAGTATTTTGATGTACTGCCATGCTTTTAAATATATATTTTTAGTACCTTCAGACTTTTCTAGAGTACCAGAATAGTTGACAGGAAGGTTTGCCTAATTAAATTTGGGAAGCTACGGAAATTTTTCCACAAAGAGAAGGGAAAATTCTGGTCCCCTGATTTCAGCGTCTGTAACAATGACTAAATTGACTATAGATGTGTAGTCGATATGGGAGAGTAATCAACCTATCATTAATGGGAGGGTCTCTGATGTAAGTCTTAAGGCACAGTCTCATGCGATAAACAGGTTTGGGTTTTATTACATCTTACATACCACAATTAATGGAATTTAACAATTTACCCAAACCTTATACCAAAACTTATGTTATAGAGTTTAAATAAATTCTTGTGAGATGCCTAAAGAATTTATGTTCCAGGTGGCTGGACCTGGGAAAGAACTTAGAGTTGCCTTTGGAGAGAGATTGTTTTATTTTTTAAGACAGGCTCTAGGAAATTTTAAGCAGCTTATGTGGATTAATCACGATGTTTAAACATTTTGCTTTTAGGAGGAAGTCATAACTTCACATATTTTACCATAAGCACCAGTTTTTCTGCTCAGAAATCCTGAAAGCCTTCTGGCCAGGGCAAAGTGCTCCTGGTTGATTTACCCAGGGGGCACTTCAGTGCTGCTGTTACTCATCATCCCTTCATGTCGCTGATCACTTCCTTCTTGAAATGTATTAGTGACCTTGTAGGATAGACAAGTGAACAGGGGAGTTTTCTACCCAAGCTGACATGGAAAACAAGTAGTCTGGATAACTGAAGTTACTCAAGAAAGATACTTAGATATTTCAAATTTTTTAAAAATGAAGTGGCTCTAGAATTATTTTAAAAAGTACAATATTCCAGAAATGAACTGCAGGGCTAGATATTTGAAAACAGAACCATGTGGTTTATACCATCGTTTACATCATAGAAGTTTTAACTTTTAATGTAGCCCATGAGCTATTTTTATAGATAAGTAAAGTCATTCCATCAAAGTTGCAAGTTAATACAAATATTGGACTAACTTTTAGATTTTTCTTTGTCTATTCACAAACAAATAGTAGAGATGCCCATCTTGTCAGGAATGTGTAGGAGCAGAAGAAACTCGGATAATGTTAAGATCACACCACCACTTACATAAACCTCACTTGTGCCAGGCACTATTTCAAGCCCTTTATTGATAGCACACATTTGATGAGTTAATGCAGAGGTTATCATCCTCATGATTTCTCCCTGATTAGTGTCCCCATTTTATAAGTGATGAAATTGAGACACAGTGAGGTTATATGGTTAACCCAAGGTCACAGCGCTAAAAGGTAACAAAATCAGAATTTAGACACAGACCGGCAAATTCTAGAGTCTTCTGTACTCTTAACTACCACAGGATGAGCCAAAGTTTAGAAACTTTGCTTTATAGAATGAATATGCTTAACAAGTAGATTTTACTATGGTGCTAATCACTGGTGCTGCAGTTCATAGTATAACTTCCCTCTGGGTGATCTGCTGTGACTCTAGTACAGCCGTGGGCAAACTATTGAAAAAAAAGACCGTACCCTTTTATGTAATGATGTTTACTTTGAATTTCTATTAGTTCACACAAACACTCCATCCATGCTTTTGTTCCGGCCCTCCGGTCCAGTTTAAGAACCCATTGTGGCCCTCGAGTCAAAAAGTTTGCCCACCCCTGCTCTAGTATCTTAGAGAGTCATCTGAAGACATACTAGTAATCATGAAGAATGGGAGACGTGCTGAGTATACTATTGGACCTTGGGAAGTGGCCAAACTCCTTCCTAGTTAAAGGGGAAGGTGGACTCCGTCTGGTCTCTAGAAGCTCTGATATGTGTGGGAGTGGGGAAGACTGATTGGTTTGCGGATTGGGCAAAGGTGAAGGGGCACAAGAAGATTCGTCAGGATACAGAGTCCCAACAGCAACAACCATACAAATATGTGGTTACTTTCACTGCGACTGTGTGGTCGACTACCTCAGCTGGGCCTTCAGTGCTACTAGTGACTCTCGGTTCCATCTTTGGCCTTCCCTCCCTGGTGTTCCACAGTGAATACTTTTTTCTTTTCCTGATCTCTTCAAACTACTGACCCCAACTCCTCTACCTCACTCTCAGCACAGAGACAATAATCATCAGCCTAAAACTCCCTTGGTCTCTCACCACCAACCCCCAGATTTCCTGCAAGAACATTCACCTTTGGCTACTCCCCTGTCTCATTGTCCTCCCCCGTCAGCACCTGGCTTTTTACTTCCACTCAGGATCTTACCCCTTCCTGCCTCCTCGGAGACCTCATGTAACTGATTATCCTTTTTTTTTTTTTTTTTATCTTAAATCTCTACTGTCTACTGGCTCCTTCCCTTCAGCTTTTAATGATGTTCAAGACTCTCCTTGTTTAAAGAGCCATTCCTTCTTCCACTGTACAGTTCCTCCATCTTACGCCCCAAAGTTTGTGCTCCACAGTCAGACATCTTCAGAGAATCGTCCTCACCTACTGTCTCCACTCCCCCACTTCCTATCCGTCATCAGCCCTTTGAAATCTGGGTTTTCTCTCCCCCACTTTACTGAGATCCTCCTGGCCAGGGCAGCAGTGCTCCTGGTGGATTAACTCAATTCAGTGCTTCTGTTACTCATTGTCCCTTCACTTTGCTAATCACTTCCTTCTTGAAATATATCAGTGACCTTGGAGGATAGACAAGTAAATTGGGGAGTTTTAGGCTTCCCTAGAACCACTGTTTTTTGTTTTTTGTTTTTAATTCTGGCTTTCTGGTTGTTTTGGGGTTTTTTTGTTTGTTTGTTTTGTTTTTTTTTCTTATTGGAAGTATTTTTTTCTTTGCCCATTTCTGGAAGAGTTTCTTATATTCTATCCTAGACTACTACTCTTCTTACTTTCCTTGGGTCAGTTTTATCAAAGGTTTCATTAATATCTAGGCGCTATTATCCTTGAATCTGTATCTTTAACCCAGGTAAGGGTCTTGAATTATAAATCCAAACATATTTCCAAGTGACTCATAGTTCTAGGTATACACCAAACTCACACATCCCAAGCTGAAATTGTAATCTGTTACCTTTTTAAATCTTCTTCCTCTTTTGTGTTTGCTATAACCCAAATATTCAGCAAGTCTATTGAGTCTACTTACCTGTATCTCAAATATGTTCACTTTTTCTTCATACCCACTGTCTCTGCTGCCATTACCCCAGACCAGACTCCCACCATCTCTCAAATGACTGACTACTACAGTCCCCTAACCAGTCTGATGTGCTTAGAGTCCATTCCAACACAGCAGCCAGGATGACCTGTCTGAAATACAAAATTGAGCATTTCAGTCCCTATTTCAAACATTTTAGCATCTCCAGATTGTCCTCTTGATTAAACTCAGATTCCTTACATAATTTGCAAAGCTTCTTACAAGTAGGTCTCTGCTCATCTCCCACTTCTCTTCTTAATACTCTTGTCTCAGGCTCTGTGGTCCAACTTTCCATCCTTGAAAGTTACATTCTGTTTCTGTTTTCTAGACTTTTGCTTATGCTGTTCCCGTTGCCTCTGCTATACTCTTTCCCATACTCTTTATCTTCCAAACTCTCATTCATCCTTTAGGCTAAAGATTCCAATGACTTCCTTTGAAAAGCATTTCCTGGCCTTCTACATTCTCCATAGCCTTTTTGACTTCTTGTATCTTGGCATCATGCTTCAATAAATGACCTATATAGTTAATAAGTACTTAGTTAAATAACATAAGCTGAATAACATTTTATATTTTCTCTCATTATTTTAGAAATCAAGTCAGTTAAACCTTTCTTCCATCACCTTACAGAATAATCCTAAATGTATTATAGTTTTTGCATACTTTCATTCTGTAATTCAATAGACTTTAATGAATAAATGTTTCTCCATTACTTATGTAGATATAGAATAAGACTAATAGAGACAGGGAAAAGAGCTGAATTAAGTGTGCACACAAGCAAAGTATTGTGTTGAATGAAAAATACATCAATACTAAGGGGTAGTTTAGGTAAAGTATACCCTTCGTTGATGCCCATTTTGGTTCAGTTAATATTTATAGAGCATAAAACCATATAATGTCATGTTCTCTCTACTGAACTTGTTAGTGTGAAATACATATTGTATAACAAATAATGAATTAGGTAAAATTGCATGCTGCCATACTTTCCTCCTCACTGCCTATGCCCCATCTTACCTCCATTCCCTTCATTCCTCTGAGAGTGTTTTTTTTTTTTTTAATTTCAGTATCTATACATAAGGCTAATCCTCAATGAAAACAAGAGAGGGGATAAGGCACAGACTAAGTGAAATGATAATCTAATTACAACTTGGAAAAATTAGGATTTTTTCCGTTGATCTTCTTTGAATAATTTTTATAACAGTTTAGGCAGTATATAGATCATTCCCTTTAACTCTTATCTCATGACATTTATGTTGGTATAGTAAATTTCAGACACTATTCACAAGTATCATCCCAATTAGTAGTGACCATTAGGACTATGGAAATGTAGAGAAGAACCAGTGTTTTATAGCAAAGGGGACCCAAGAGAGGGGCCATTAATTTTTGTAGCTTATTTCTTTTTATTTATTTACTTACTTACTTATTTATTTAATAAACAACAGAAATTTGTGTTTCACAGTTATGGAGGCTGGAAGTCCAAGGTCAGGTTGCCAGTATGGTAAAGTTCTGGTGAGCCCAGAACTTCTCATTTTATCCTCATATGACATATTGTAAAAGAGGGAGCAAGCTCTCTCCTGAGTCCCTTAAGGGCACTAATCCCATTCATGAGGGCTCCACCCTCTTGATTTTATCTAATCCTAACCACCTCCCAAAGGTTCTACCTTCCAATATTATATTAAGAGGTCAGTTTTCAACATAAGAATTTGGGGAACGTGGACAGAAATGTTCAGTCCATAACACAGATGAAGTCTGAAGGCATTCTGCTGGCAGAATTCTCTCATGCTTTGGGGAGGTTCTATTCAGGCCTTCAACTGATTGGAGGAGGCTTATCCAATTTGCTTCATTCAGAGTCCAATTTAAATATAAATCTCATTGGAAAACACCCTTACAGAAACATCCAGAATAGTGTTTAAGTAAATATTGGCATTATGGCCCTGCCAAGGTGACACATAAAATTAACCATTACAGTTAGGAAGAAATTAGTGGATAAAGCTACCATACAGTCTGCAGTTCTATAACTTAAATATTTATATTAGCCAAAACCATTACTTTTTAGTTACTAAATTATTTTTATATACTTTAAGCTTTTAGCCTTTAACCTTTAACAAACCTGACTATGGTTTAGTAAGATATTTTGTGGGATGGAGAGGTGGCAAACATGGCCAGTCCAACTAACTGTTCTCTTACCCAAGAGGTTGTGCATGTTCGGAGAAGTTGAGACCTTTTGAAAATGTGTGTACTGATACATTTTTTTCTGAGCCTTCATTTGTTTTAAGTTAAAATACTTGAAATATTCTCAAGCCTTGACATACAAAAAGTCCGGGACTGAGAAAGACTGAACATTAGAGGAGGAGCTGCTGTGTTTTAGGATTTCCTACCCCTAGTACTACATCCAATATCAACTGAGGGTCAACATCTTCCCTACCCTGAGTTTATAAAGAACTGGACTCAAGGAAGATTGTATCCCCCACTTCTGATCTCTTAACTTCTTAGCATATCAATTACTTTCTGTAATGTAGTCACTGGAGCAGGGATAAACTACACTTTAATGGAAGTGAGCATAATTCTTAGTAGAATGAACAACATTTTTCATTCTTTTTCAAAAAATGTTTCTTCTTTAATACATACATTAGCAGGGTGGATGGATTTGTAGGTCTTATGAATTTTGGTGCTCTTTTAATAAAGTTTCTCCCATATATATTTTTAAAAAATGTTCCTTCTCCTTTCATTTTTCAAACTTGAACCTAAGATTTATTATTTTCCCTCCTTCCTTTTTCTCCATCTCTCCTTTGCATGTTAATATCTAGAAATGAGGTTTCCTGCTCCTCAATCTGAACTCCAGCAGTGATCAATGAAGAGAGTATCAATTACAAGCATTCATCCAGTAGGAGCCAATTTGGCTTAAAATCAGCCTCCCTGGGTAAACCAAGGGAATATATAATCCTGATTGATTACTCCCAGAGAATATATTTGTGTCACTGATAGTCTGTGCAGTTGAACTAAAATCATTCTTAATTCTAAGTCCTCCCTTGGCTTTTTACCTTCTCACATGTCTATGCCACAGGTAAACAGTTTGGGTAAAGAATGAGGAGATGAAATTTTATTTCAAAGCTTTGTATAGTAGTGAATAGGTAATGCTACTGAGATCCATAAGCTTTTAATAATTTGTCTTAAAAGATGTAATAAACTGTAATGCATTCTATTTGACCTAGGATCCTTGTGTATTGATGCTTGAAAAAATTACATTTGTTGAGACCTTGACTCTAACTCAGGTACTTCAAACTCAATCTATTACTAAACAGCTTTACCTCTGAAGAATATGTTAAGCATGGCTGCTCTTTGGGGGAACGAAGTTCATAACTCCCTGTATGGAAGCCTCTCTACTGGAATCCAACTATAAATTGAGTACTAAACCATCAATTTCTGCTTAGAATTATTCCATGTATTTCAAGGAAACATTGATAACACTCTTAAAGAGTATCTATGCAATGTAGAACCTACTTTCTTTATTATGAGAATAGAAAATATCTTAATTATGAAAATTTAGGACTTTTCCTCAAAGTACTAAAGTTATTTGGTTCAACTAAAATATATTAAGCTATAATGATTTATTTTTCATGTGTTCCCTGCATCTTCATGATAACTCTTTAGATACTCAAAGGAATAATCTAACCTTTCCTGACTTCTGTTTTATAATATTTTAATTATTTCTATTAACATCTTCTGGGCCATGTCTGTATATGTCTTTTAAATTTGGACCTTCTAAGTGCATGATGCACATGTGAGATTCAAGATAGGTTTTGTTGATGTTAATGATAGAATAAACTTTGGCATTTGATATGGAGGGAACCTATGCTGAGTACTTGGGATGATGAGGAATGGGGGCTTGTTGAACCCCAGAC
Organism: Myotis nattereri; assembly: GCF_964212035.1. Classification (NCBI taxonomy): domain Eukaryota; kingdom Metazoa; phylum Chordata; class Mammalia; order Chiroptera; family Vespertilionidae; genus Myotis; species Myotis nattereri. The sequence continues at coordinate 23,813,262 of NC_138087.1, read as the reverse complement.
TTCTCTTTGGCCATTAAAACTGATAGAGAGGTAGCAAGGTAAGAGCCAGGGAAGACAGAAGTGGATCCATAGGTTGGATAAATGAGTAACAGTGAGGTGGGGATGGGAACTACACCAATAGCAGCAGGCGCCAAGTCTGAGCACACAACATACTTGAAAACTAACATCCAAGTCTTGATCTGAGTTCAGAAACCAGGGGGTTGAGGAGGAAGCTTAGCAGGGGGGTTTGGAAGCTCTCTGGTCATGCTGATGGAGCTGGTTGGACAGAGTTCTCTTCTGGAGGACCTCTTTTGAAGGCCTGGAGAACATGTCTTCTCTAACTCAAAGCCATGGTCCTAACAGCATGATGAGAGTGGCCAGATGACTTAGACATTCTTTTCCCATCCCTGGAGGTTTAGTCCGGTCAGCCAAAGACAGTTCTGGACTTCCCTCATGTACAATTTCAACTGGACCTCGGTTCCCATATGGATCTGGGTCCCCATCAAGACTATTCACAGGTCAGATGACATATTGGCTACTTCTTAAATAAGGAGGACACAGAGGTGAGAGAAGCAGCTTCCATATGGGATGCATGCACAATTGGCCCCTTACTATTTATACATCCAAGTGGCAGATGATACCCCAAATCAGTGATGAGGAAAAAAGCAAGGAGACCTAACCAAGTACTACATATCCAGCAAAAAAAAAAAGTAAGTCAGGGACTTCAGACCATTTGATAGCAGCCTGGCTGGTCCTCTCACTTTGCTCCTATCATAGCTGCCTTGTCCTGCCCTATTCTTACATCCATCAGCTTCCAATCTCCTCCAATTGCTCTATCCCCTTTGGCTCTTTAAGATTACACATCATTAGCCTTCTCTTTGTTACTTATTTGATCTAATTTAATAAACACATCTGCAGCTGTTACCATGTGCCATATGCTAGTTTAAGTTCTTCACAAATATGTGCTACTACATTTAAAGAGGTCATCCTATTATTACCCCACTTTATAGATTAGTTTGTTCTCACTTTTGATTTTCATATTCCTGGACATCGCATATGGCTAGCTCATTGGGGTCCCAGCATGGCCAGGATCAGCATTATCAATACCCTGTCAGTGCCTCTCTTAGAGCAGGGTTGGACAGTTCTCTGGCAGCCAAAGAACTTGAGCTTTGGAGCTGGGCAGTTTGTGTTTGCATCCCAGGTCTGCCACTTACTCGCTGAGTGATTCTAGGCATGTTAGAGTTTTCTCATCTGTACAATGGGAACCGTATCTACCTCAGAGGATTACTGGGGGTTAGAGATCACATAGGAAACTCTAGCAGAATGCCAGGAATGGATAGCATTTAGGAAACAATAGCTACTGTTCATCCCTCTGATGTCCCTAAGAAAGTAGAAAAGTCCTGCTTGATTAAACCGCACCCTGCAGAAGCTTTGGAAGTGAACTTGACCTTTGATTTTTGGCCATTTGAATTCTCTCCTTTTTGAGTGAGGAAACTGAATCCCAGGAAGCTTCAGATTATCTTGAAGTCATCTAGTGAATTAACAAGAGAACAGGGAAAGAACGGAGGCTACCTGGTTGCTACCTGAGTCTTTAACCACAACCACGCCCTGCTACTGCCTATGTACTTAAGGGGCTCAACCTAATGCTGACAGAGTCTGAGACTGGAGATGATCTGTCAGGACATGGAGGCCCCAACACATTCTTCTACTTCCAGTCATTTCCAGTAGAAGCAACTTTTTCTCTCAGACCTGCCCCTTAGGCTTTCTGGAATAAGAAAGCTATTGTTCAGAGGCAAATACACAGAGGCCCTGCTGTAACAGCCTGCTTTTCAGCACCAGCGATTGCTTTGATTCAGTTCTTCCAAGCTTTGTAGAGGGTCATCTGATTTGAAACAGAAACACACTCTAGGCTCTCCTGTCTTTCCCTCCCCAACCTCCCTTTAGGGCAACAGGGTACATTCAGTAGAACATATTACATTAGCTTAGATCACATTGATTCTCTTCTGATAATGTTGAGATTGAAACTTACTTCTTAGAAAGAAGAAACGATCCCTGGGAGTGGGGCTGAAATTGAACTATTTGATGTCTCTGGTAGCAGGAATTTGGTCGCGGTAATATTGTTACCATATGGATGGGTGCGTAACTATTGAAAACGGGGATGAGAATTCCAGGGCATTTTACTGGGACCACCAAGATGATGAATGACATATTTGATTCTAAGGAACTAAGGCAAAGAGGAATTTCACATTTTCAATCGAAGTATCATGTCAAAATGAAAACCTTATTATAAATAAATGCATAGGAACAAAACCTCTTTAGTTCTGGGAAGGATCTACATGACACTGATACAGTTAGAATGTTTCAAAATTATTAAAAAAAAAATGAATCGGCACAGCTGTCACCATCATTTATTCTTTTCTTCCTCTATGTTGTAGCACTGTTCTTTTTCCTTCCCTAGATGAAAATCAGTTGGCCCTACCTTGAAATATTGGACAATTTGGGGGTTTTCAGGTCTTTTTGTTCATGATATTTATCATCGGGGCTACTGATTGGTGAGCTGGACCCATCATGCTCTGAGTAGCTTTTTGTTTCAGACCCTGCTTTGTTTTAAGTTAGGTGTTGAACACAGCATCAAAGGTAGGCGAGCAGACATTCAGAGGCAGATGTGGGCACGTTCCCAAAAGTTCAGTGCCAAGGGCCTTGTGTTTCTTAACAGAGGTGACCTGGAAAGACTCCAAAAACAAGATGAAAAATACAAAGTTGAATTTAGTTAAAGGGAAGGAGAAAGGAAAGCATTGAAAGCTCGAATCCCGTTAACTTGAAAAGTTGAATTCTGGCCTTTTAAAAGCTTCCTTCCAAAACAGACCTGTGTTAGTTTAATCTCTGGCCAATTGTAGATTTAAATTGAGCTTCTCACACTTATTAATCTTTTAGGAGTGAAAATGGCCATTATTGCTAATAGGGAACTGGTTTAGTATTTTCTGTTTATAATGGACTTTTACTTACTTGGATGGTTAAAACAGGGACCATTGTAATTATTTTATTCATGGGTCCCTGGCCAAACAGCTCAGGAGTGGAGCACAGTGACTGGGGCCAGCACCTAGAGTCAGCAAGGCCTGAACACAACCTCCAGCACGGCCACCTGGGAACTTAGCATGGCAGGCAAGTTGCTTACTATCTCTAAACCTCACTGTTGTTATCTATAAAATGGGAAAGTTTTGTGACATTTAAGTGAGCGGATGAATGTAAAGTATAATGCTTGATACATACTAAATTCTATAGGTCATGGACACATTAAATTGCATATCATTAGAAAGATTTGGAAATAGTACGAAGTCCAGCTGCTTACTTTACCCATGAAAAAGCTGAGAGAGGCTGGCTCTCCTGGTGTGGCCCATAAGTAGCGGAGCCAACGCCAGAACCCAGATCTTTGTCTTCTCGCCGTCGAAGCTACTCTATGTAAATATAAAAGGCTTTTTAAAAATTTAATTACTGCAAAATAATTATTTCATTGCTATAAGGCTATTTTAAATTTAATTACTATAAAATAATTATTTTATAGCTATATAAAATATACATTATAGCTATATATACTATAACAGCTCTATAAAATAATGGTCTTATTAAGCATGTATTGTTTGCCAGTCATTCCATTAAATCTTTACATATATTATCTCTTAATGAGGTAAGTACCACTGTTGCACCTATTTTTCACAGGTGAGGAAAGCCTAGCGCAGAGAGTGCGAATAACTTGCCAAAGTCCTGCATTCACCAGTGGCAGAGGCAGGACTGGAGTGCAGGGATTCATTCCGTCTCTGGAGTCGACCCTCTTACGCACCATGGGGACTGCACTCGGATAATTGTCCTAAGTAAACGAGACCCGCATGAGCAGTTATCACTCCTCTCCCCATGGGCAACTTGATCATCCATGAGACCCCATCACAAAGGATGCTGAACTTGGACGGCCACATCTTGTTCATCACAATTGTATAGATCTAGTCAAATGACTGCCTAGAATATATGGGTAGCTGTAGCTCATAAGAAAAATCATAAGTTTGGGTGTCAGAAGCTGTGTATTCAGGTCCCATCTCTGTATCTTCCCAAAGACTGAACGTGCACACTTCCCCTTGCTCAGCCTCAGTTACTGATTTTGTTCAATGAGAATGATGACCCTCAAGGTATTATTACATGGCTGTGGAAATGTAATTACCTGGTGTATAAGAGGTCCTCAAAGGAGGCCTTCGCCTTGGTGGGAAGTATAGATAGTGACTTTTTGGTATACTTTTCTAGTTTCCTCTACCAGCTTTAAAAAATTAAACTTAGCAACACATTTGCCCTTTCCTTCAGGATAGAACACGTTCATGGAAAAATGATACCTGGCTCAGCCTGCCCTGTGCACAGGCCCCATGCACACGCCTGCAGACCACGAGCATTCACTTGGTTGACTTAGCTCAGAGAATTGCTGCCTACAACCTCCTTGGTGCATTGAGCTTCCAGGAGGATACTGGGCCCAAATTTAGTCTGAAAGAAGCTTTCAAACTTTCTTTGAGCTGAAACCTCTGAAGACAAAAAAGCACAACGTGGGTGTTAGCTTGCAGTAACCTGGGCCCCAGCACAACCTGAAATGGAAAAATACCCCCAAAGAGTTGAAAGGGGAGAGAAGATTTGCAAAGAGTTTTAAAAGAGTGTGGCAAATGGTCCGTCACACACTCTCCTTTCCTGGTTTATTTTGATACATCCCCACCTGGTCCCCAGGTGTGCGAGAACCACACAGCGCTGTTCATGCTGCCGCCGTGGACAGACTGGTGCCATAGAAGCTGGGCTGTGAATTGTGGAACAATGGCTTTATTCTTTCACATGCCCCAAAGAGAGTGCAGAAGGACCTGCTGCTGCAAAGGGTGAAGGAAGAAAGGGGGGGGAGAGAGAGAGGGAGAGAGAGAGAGATAGAGAGAGAGAGGAGAGGAGAGGAGAGGAGAGGAGAGAAGAGAAGAGAAGAGAAGAGAAGAGAAGAGAAGAGAAGAGAAGAGAAGAGAAGAGAAGAGAAGAGAAAAGAAAAGAAAAGAAAAGAAAAGAAAAGAAAAGAAAAGAAAAGAAAAGAAAAGAAAAGAAAAGAAAAGAAGAGAAAAGAAATTGTATACTTTGAGGTATTGCTCTTGATGGGGAAAAATCAGAAAGTAGACAGAAACTCTATTTGGAAAATGGGAAGACAATCCTTACCATTTGTCCCAACAACCTGCACCGCAGGCCTGAAATAAGTGTCAAGGTGAATTGGCTGCATATTAAGAAAGGAGAGGAGCAGGGAGAAAACTTTTTTTTTCTTCGAAAACCCAGGAGTTTTAAGTCTAGAAATACAAGACATTTGCCAGAATGGAAAGTTGGGAGTGCTCTTGATTACACATATGGATTTGTAGGAATAGAGAAAACTCTGGAGAGTTTGTTTTGGCGTTAATTATCTCACACTGGAAACGATCGTAGCAGAATGGTAAACTCTGGAATTTCCACTTTTCCTTTACCTGAAGAGGGTATATATTTTTTGCTTTGGCCAGACAGAGACCTCACATTATTAGAGACACGAGTGAATTGGAAAGAACAGTTTTCCACCTCACTCTTTTATGGAATTGGCAGGAAAACTTTATTAGTCTCTAGGCAAAAATGCAGTCTGTGATATTCTCAAATTTTTCTATAAGGAGAAAAGGTGGTGAGAACTTCATAGAATTTTGTCTGAGAAGAATTGGCAAGGAAATTATATATACACACTCACATACACACACACATATATATACTGAAATATATATATATATATATATATATATATATATATATATAATTAAATTTCTTTTATGTGACTTTTAGCAATGGAGGAGCAAGTTGTAGCTCACGTCCATGGGATGAGGTTTATTAATCCATTTGTTACTTCATTGCCTTGAAATAACTGAAATTGTGGAAAGACATTAAGTAATAAGCATCCTGCCTCAACACAGATTTTCTGGTTTGAAATGAGTGCCTTGTATTGAGATTAATAAGGTGATGCAAGACACTACATCATCTGGCAGAAGAAGATTTAAAGCAGGTCAGGTTCCTTAGAGAAGAGAAAAATAACTTTCAAGATGAAACACTAAAAAAAAAAAATCAGTGTGTGGTCTAAAACCACTTTATTTATTTATTTATGTTGAACAATTTGCCAAAGGTGTTTAAGCTTCATGGTGATAGTTTTCTTAAAGTTTTAATGATTCACTTGCAATGCGTGAATAGTCATATCTTTGATCAATTGTAAAACACATAAATAAGAACTACTTTCTCATTATTGTTTGCTTCTAAGAGTATTGGGAAATTTGATAAGAGAAGGTACACTTAATAATGCCTATTCACTAAGCAGGGGCAAGGGGGTGTTGGCATGAACAATTATAAATACTTAGTAAGGTTAGACCAAAAGGAGAAAGAAATCTGGCTGAAACAGGGGTCAGACCTCCCCCAAAACTTAAATTTGACCTTCTTCCTTGCCTGCTCTTTTTAGTTATAGACTTAAAATGGGTATACTGGCAAAGACTTAACCTGTGGCTGTCAAATCTTCTGGAGAGAAATATTTGCTATATTTGTTGTCCTTTTAAAATATGTGTGGTGCCCTGCCAGTGTGGCCAGATGGTTAGAGTGATGGCTGATGAACCAAAGGATTGTGGGTTCAATTTCCAGTTAAGTTCCAATCAAGGGCACATACCTGCGTTGTAGGTTTGATCCCTAGTCCTGGTCAGGGCTGGTGCAGGAGGCATCTAATCAGTGTGACTCCCTCACATCGAAGTTTCTCTCTCTCTCTCTCTCTCTCTCTCTCTCTCTCTCTCTCTCTCTCTCTTCCCCCCCCCCCCAAGGTCTCTCCCTCTGTGCCGTCCACTCTCTCTAAAAATCAATGGAAAAGATATCACCCAGTGAGAAATAACAAAAAGAAGTACATTTTTAAAAATATGTGTGCTGATCTTCCTGACACCACATTCTTTGAACAACCAGTGTAGTATAGGGTATCTAAGTCACAAGAAAATTAGTGAGATGTTTTTAAAGAAAGAAATTTATATAAATATTCTTTTATATTTCACTTGGTAGTTCAGGATAATAGACAATGGCTTCAAATATCTAGGATTATCTAGCTCTTCAGTTATAATCATCCTGTGTTCGTAGCATCTGTGAAAGCTGTGGAAAATAATGGATGGGTTTCTTGTCCTCACACCTCTGTACTTGGTAGGGTTTAACAATGTCTTTTTGTTTATTATTATGGTAAGAACATTTAACATGAGATCTACCCCTCTTAAAATTTTAAATGTACAATACATTATTGTTGCCTATAGGTGTAATGTTGTACAGCAGACCTCTGAAACTTACTCAGCTTGCGTAACTGAAACTTTACTGATTAGTTACTTCTCATTTTGCCCCATCCTCTAACCCCCACCCCAACCCCTGGCAACTACAATTTCACCCTTTGATTGTATGAATTTGACTATATTATTTTTATTTCTCTTTTATTGGATTTATTAGGGTGACATTGGTACCTCATGTAAGTTGAATCATGCAGTAAGTACCTGTCTTTCTGTGACTAGCTTATTTCACTTAACATCATGTCCTGAAGTTTCATCCATATTGTTGCATACTGAAGACTTTCCTTCTTTTTAAAGCTGAATAGTTAGTATTCCATTGTATGTGCAGACCACATTTTCTTTGTTCACTCATTCATCAATGCATATTTAAATTGTTTTTACATCTTGGACATTTTGAATAGGGCTACAATGAATATGAGACTATTAGAATTCTTCAAGATCTTGATTCTAATTATTTTGGATAAATTAAGAGGGGGGTTGCTTTATCATATGACAGTTTATTTTTAATTTTTTTGAGGCACATCTATTCAGTTTTCCATAGTTGCTGCACCATTTTTCATTCTTACCAACAGTGTGTAAGGGTTCCAATTTCTACACATCCTAACCAGAACTTGTCTTTTTTGTTTTGTTTTGTTTTTATAAAAGCCATCCTGACTGGTATGTGCGGATACAGCATTGTGGTTTTGATTTATATTTCTGATCATTAGTGAAATTGAGCATCTTTTCGTATACCAACTGGCCATCTGTATGCCTTATTAGGAGAAATGTCTATTTAAGACCTTAGCCAATTTTTAAACCCAGTTATTAGTTTTATGCTATTGAGTTGCAGGGGTTTCTTATATATTATGAAGATTAACTCCTTATCATATATATGGTTTGCAGATATTTTCTTCTATTCCATAGGTGGACTTTGCACTCTGTTGATTGTTTCCCATGCTGTGCCAAATGTTTTTTATTTGATGTTAGTCCTACGTATTTAGGCTTGCTTTTATTACTGTGCTTTTGGTGTCATGTCCATAAATTCATTGCCAATATCAATGTCATGAAGCTTTTTCTGTATGTTTTCTCCTAAGAGTTTTATAGCTTCAGTTATTAAGCTTAAATTTTTAAGCCATTTTTAGTTGATTTTTGTGAATAGTATAAGGAGAAGATCTGATTTCATTCTTTTGTTTGTAGATACTCTGTTTTCCCAGAACTATTTGTTGAAGAGACTAACCTTATCATTAATGACTTAAAATGTAAATAGATTAAACTTCCCAATCAAAAGAGATAGAATGGCTGAATAGATTTTTAAAAAGACCCAACAAATACCTTTTTAAAACCTCAAGTTCAAAATATATGAAATGAATTTATTCTCTCTTTATTCCTATTTTCAAATACATTTATATCTCCTATGTTGTTCTCTTGAGTGCCTCCTTAGAGAAGCAAGTAGCATACTATAGAGATGGATGCTAACCACATTCTCTTTCAAAATTGTAAGAAATGTTTGGAAGAGGAAATCACTGTGATTTTATGAGATTGCAGGTTTTACTATGTGGGGGAAATGGCTCCAAAGGTACATACTGTAAGATTATGAAATTATTTATAAATACTCTGTAAGGATATTGTTCTGTTTCTTCTGTCTACCCATATCACAGATCAGTATCCAGAGAACAACATCCAGGTGCCAAGTCAGGTGGTTCCTCATCTGTACCACCCTAGCCTTCTACCATAGGCTTTGTCACATGGAGCGTAACTGTTACAGTGTCTGCCTTCCCTCAGACTGCCAATTGCTTTGGTCAGGGATTATGTTTAAATGTTCTCTATATCCCAATACTTGGGATAATTTTATATGCAAGTGTTCAAGTCCCTTTTGCCTTTGTACTTTGGTATTATATTAGTTTATTGCCAGCTATATCTAAAAATGTACTTCATATGAAGCAGTTTCTGTTAGCTCCCATAGGACACCAAAAAAAGTTTTTATTGTATTTTTGAATAGTAATAAATACACAGGATTAAAAAAAAGTTACAAAAGGGTATACAGGAAAAAATAAGGTTTCACCCCTATCCCTCAGTCACCTAACTTTTTTTAGCAGTTTGCAACCTCTGTTAGATATCTCCTTTCTTGGAATATCTCCATGAGGCATTTTATGTATACACTAGAGGCCTGATGCATGAAATTGGTGCAAGAGTAGGCCTTCGCAGCCGTGGTGGCTGCCTGGATCCCTCCATCACAGCCGAGGCATCTTCCTCAGCCCTGGCTTTGTCCGGAAGGATGTCTGGTCTAATTATCGTATTACGCTTTTATTATTATAGATAAGCAATACATATATTTAAAGTCTATGACCGAGCACATGATAGGCCCTTAATGCAGGGAGAAATAAAACATGGCAAGCTAATATTTCTTATATGATAGTGGCATTGACCCTTGAGTATTAGCCTGAAGTGTCCACTAGGCATTCTAAGAAAAGTGATTCTTCTATCCTATGATCCTCTGATGTAGTGATATTTCACTCCATGTGGCCATCCTTGACCACAGAGTATCAAGCATGCTTGTATAGGGGGATAGAGATAAACCAAGGAACTCAATCATTTAACTCTTAACTCATGGAAATCCTTTGCAGTGCTTCTTGATCACAGAGGTAAATATAGTAGTAGTAGTAAAATGGTTAATATTTACATAGCACTGCTACATATCAAACATGGTTCCAAGTATTTACTTTTTTGTTAACTCAATTAAACTAAAGTAAAATGGACCTTAAACCTGCACTCAAGTGCTCTTTCTCTTCAGTGATCAAATCTGGAGTAGACCTGAAGGCCTAACATGCTTGCTATAAAGAATTTACCCACAAGTGATCAGGATGGATAGCTTTGCATGAGTCTTAGGTTAGTTCATGAATATGCATAATTTTTCATTGAGGATAAGGGTTCATCAACCTAATTAGGTTAGGATGAAAATGGGCAAGCATGCCCTTGGTCATAAAGCTATGACTTATCTGACTTCAGATTTGAATGTTTTATTGGGTAGATTTAGCTAGTAAGGATGCTCATAAAATTATTTTCTTGCTCCACCAGGGGGCAATGGAAAGTCATAGTCATAGCTTATATTTCCACAGGTTATAAGGCATAAACCAGAGGCTGCCATCTTTGTGTGTGTGTGTGTGTGTGTGTGTGTGTGTGAAATTCAATCTCCTTTTCCTCTAAAATTAGAATAGCTTTACTATTTTTTTCTGATTATAAAAGTAATATATGCCTATTGCAGAAAAATTTAGAAGATGTAGTCAAATATAGAGAAGTATTATAAAACAGTCATGACTAACCTCATAAAAATGGAAATCACTTTAATAGTTTAGAGTATTTATCTGTTTTTTCCAGACTTTTTTCTATACATGTATATACCTATAAATATTGACTTCTCTTTTGGCTAAGATAGAATTAGATTTTTCATTATTTTCCTTCATAATATATATCACATATATCTGTTCCTGTTATAAATAAATATTTACATCACCTTTTAATATAGTTGTATAGTGTTCCTCTGTATGGATGTACCATAATTTAATAACCAATCATCTATTGATATACTTTTAGATATAAAAGTTTGATAATATAAATAAGTGTTGCTATTCATACATCTTTATCCATATCTCTTGTAGTTTTAAATGCAGTTGGTTAACTTGTTAGGTAGGTTATTTAACAATGGCTAAGCACCTTTTTCATAAGTAAATTTATATCTCCATATAGAAAGGTAGTTCAGAAACTTTGCTGCTGTGATGAATGGTTACTTCTTTTTGTTTTAAATGAGAATCCATTCCTCCTGGCACAATGAATTATTGTTGTATTATAATATTCAAGATTTCACTATTCTTGTCTCCATTTTTAAAAAATATATTTTATTGATTTTTTTTTACAGAGAGGAAGGGAGAGGGATAGAGTGTTAGAAACATCCATGAGAGAGAAACATTGATCAGCTACCTCCTGCACACCCACTACTGGAGATGTGCCCGCAACCAAGGTACATGCCCTTGACTGGAATCGAACCTGGGACCCTTCAGCCCGCAGGACAAAGCTCTATCCACTGAGCCAAACCGGTTAGGGCCCTGTCTCCATTTTTGAAGAGGAATATAGAGGATCAAAAGTGATCCCAAAGAGGAGGCAACTAAGGTGTAGAAGGTAGAAATTGGTGTGTCTAATCTGATTCTGAGTTATAAATAGTATTTAGAGTAGGGAAAGAGACAAATCACCTTGTTATTGCTCCTCTCTCCCTGCCTGGCTCCCAAGAGCTCCTGGAAGACCAGGTTAGGAAATCCCTGGTTTAGAGGGTTGGCCTGGGGGACCCTCACTGGGGAGATCCCTGAATCAGCTGTTTTGCCTCTTTGAGATTGCTTGTCTCTTTGTAATATGGTAGCGCTTTGTCATCTTTCCCTGGTGGTGCCATAAGTAAGAACTAAAATGCAGTTATTTGAAGATCCTTAAACTTCTAGAAGCATTTTTAATGGTAGAAAGGTGGAATGCGAAATATATGTATACATATACTTTTTTATACTTTTATAAAAAGTCCAAAATAGGTTAATCAAATGACTTACTATATCTCGTGTATAATTTAGGAGTACCAGTACAACCTGAAGTTGGCTTATAAGTTGGAGGTGGTATTTTGACCCCTCTCAGTTGTCATTCCATTGCAAGAAAGATTCCTAAAATTATAAAACCACTTTTCAAGTATAATTCAAAGTATGTTCCTAAAGTTATTTAGATATATTGTTGTATTTAGGAAGACATTGATAAGACATTTATATAGTATGTAAAAAATTTATTTAATTTTATATTTACCTACAAATATTTTTTTAAAAGAGACACTTACTGCCCTGGTTGGTGTGTCAGTTGGTTGCAGCATCGTCCCATAACCAAAAGGTGTGGGTTTTATTCCTGGTCAGTACACATACCTAGGTTGTGGGTTTGATCCCCACTCAGGCACGTATGGGAGGCAACTGATGGGTGTTACCTCTCTCTCTCTCTCTCTCTCTCTCTCTCTCTCAAATCAATAAAAACATATCCTCGTCCTGACCAGTTTGGCTCAATGGATAGAACATCGGCTTGGGGACTGAAGCGTCCCAGGTTTGATTCCGGTCAAGGACATGTACCCTGGTTGCGGGCACATCCCCAGTGGGGTCTGTGTGGGAGGCAACTGATCAATGTTTCTCTCTCATGGATGTTTCTAACTCTCTATCCCTCTCCCTTCCTCTCTGTGAAAAATCAATAAAATATATTTAAAAAAAACAACAAAAACAAAAACTCCATGTCCTCAGATGAGGATTAAAAAAGGGGTTATAGTTCCTAAGCATATTCAGTAATGTTAGTTTCTACTGTCAGCTCACCTTGTAGCCCCAGAACTTAAAAGTGGTTTGGATCAAGCTTAATTTCTTTTACTTTCCCTAACTACACTAAGTAATGGTTCCTACTAAGAAAAAAAGATATTACTTAAATTTCATGCATCTACATATGGTGCATTTCCTACTAAAAATCTTCTCTACTCATTTGCACTACTTTTTAGAAGGTATTAAATGAATTGATAAAATTGACCCATATTAGGGTTAGGAGGTCAAGAATAAGCTCCATCATCAGAGAGATAAGGCAGCAAAAGTGTATCTAAATGGATGAAGAATGTAGTACAAGCTACTAATTGGCCTAACAGAAGTCTTCACACAGTACATTCATTGCAGACGTCTGAGCTTACATGTACTCTGGCTTTGAAAATCCACCACTCATTGCACAATTTGCCTTGGTGTTTCCTGCAGCAATTTCTTAGTGATGTTTATATAGAGCTCTTTGAATACACATTAAACACAATTACCAAAGCTGAGAGACCTTTAATTTGTCATTGCCCCATCTCCCTGGCCAACGTATATATCAACCATACCAGGTCGTTTTCTATACAAATTAACCAAAATTTATGGGGTGTCTGAAATGTGTAAGGGAATGTGTTTTAAAGAAGTGACTCTAGAGCATATGCTCTAATGAGAAACCTCACCTTTGGAGGTTTTTGCTTGAAAATATAAGTAGGGCCACACAGAGCAAAAATTTTTTGGCCAATTAATTCAGAAGAATCCTGTTGAGAAAACTGAATGTTTTGAGTAAGAGCTTTAATTAAAAATATGTTGAAGTCCAGCCCAGCTGGCGTGGTTGAACGTCCACCTATGAACAAGGAGATCACGGTTCGATTCCCAGTCAGGGCACATGCCTCATTGCTGCCTCAGTTCCCAGTGGGGGCATGCAGGAGGCAGGCAATCAATGATTCTCTCTCATCATTGATGTTTCTATAGCTCTCTCTCTCTCCCTTCCTCTCTGAAATCAATAAAAATATATATTAGTATATTAAAACTAACTAAATAAGATATGTTGAAGTCCACAATTGGTAATCCCTTTGGTAGAAGCATTATTAACATACTCCACTTTACTTCAGCAGAAAATTTTAAAAGGATGAGGATTGAGTTTCCATGCCCTACAGATTCCCAGAGGGAAGGAGTTCTAGATCAGGGTTTTCCTAACCAGAGAATATGGCAAGTGCTTCCCAAAGTTATTTGGGGTATTTTGTAAGCAGAAACTAGCTTTAGGAGATCCTGTGACATTGCTGGATTTTTTTTTCAGTATTTCAAGTTTCCATAAGGATAAAATTTCAGAATTTGATTATAACTTTCTTTCTTTATCTGCATTTTGTTCTTTAGTTATGTATATGTTCCTAAATTTCTAGCCAAATACACTGACAATAGCTCAAAATGTAAGTATTTCCAACTACAGGTAGAATATACATTTCATTTGTTTTCCCATAACCTACAATAGGAAAATACAAAAATGAAGAATTTGTCATTACAATCTTGGCAACTTTCATCTCTAAGTTTATTATTCTAGTAGAAGAGCAATGCTATTATTCAGTCCATAAATCCTCCCCAGGCCCCACCATTCCCCACCCCAATCCATTAGACTCCAAAGAACATATTTTCCTTCACTGTTGCTCAGGCTAAAGCTCCCTCTCACCTTATTTTCCAAGAAAGACATTGAATAGTGAGTGAGAGCCTTCGGCGTGGGATCAAATAGACCTAAATGACACAAATGCTGGCTCTGCAATTTACTAGACATATAACTTTGGTCAAATCAGTCACAATTTTTTTCATCTGCATTTTGAGTGTTTGCAAGAATTAAGTGAGAAATGTCTTAGGTACCTTATAGTGCCTGGCATAAGAAAGAGCTTAATGAATGCTAGTTAACCCCAGAACAATTTTTCCCACATATTAAAGAATAGAATATGGAAGAAATGATAGTTGACTTCAATATTTTTTCTCTCCTCTGTTTCTGCTTGCGGAAATTAGGACCATTAAAAATATTTTTTTATAATTTTTTATAGAGATAAAATTCACATAACATAAAACTTACCTTTTTAAAGTATGAAATTCAGTGGTTTTTAATATATTCACAATGTTGCATAACCATCACCACGAACTAATTCCAGAACGCTGTTATCACCCCACAAAGAAACCTCAGGACCATTAAGCAGCCACTCTCAGTTCCTCCCCTCCCTACCCTTTGGCAACTATTAGTCTGCTGTTAATAGCCTGTCTCTAAGGGTTTGCCTATTCGGACATTTCCTTTAAATAGAGTCATGCAATAGGTGGACTTTAGTATCTAGTTTCTCCCACTTAGCACAATGATTTCAATGTTCATCTATGTTATATATAGCATGTATCAGTACTTCATTCCTTTTTATGCCCGAATAATATTCCATTGCATGCATATACTACATTTGTTTTTTCCATTCATCATTTGATGGACATTTGATTTGTTTCCATGTCCTGACTATTAGGAAAAAATGCTGCCATGAACAGTCATGTACAAGTTTTTGTGTGAACATGTTTTCAATCAGGACCATTATGAATGTGCTTCCCAATGTCACATGCTGAATAGTGCAGATTATAGTAATTGTCTAAAGCAGACATTCAAAGATGAGGAGAGGGGAGTATTAAACTTCTGTTACCTCTAAATCAAGTTAAATTGGTAAAATTCAACTCATTCACTATTTAATTTTTATAATAATTACATACAATTATATGGAATACATACCCATATACACACACCTATTCAAATGTAGCAACTTTTCTAGTACAAAATAAGTCTGGGCCTGGGCTGAGCTGTTAAGGAGTTTCCTATGTGAAGGCATCCCCTTCTCTCAACCCATCTCTTCCATCCCTCCACACCCAGAATCCAATGCTGACCTAAGAATGTTTGCCCTCTTATAACCTTTGATGAAAAGGTATGTGATTAAAACAGTCATCAGTGATTTATGGCTTAACAATGTGCTTCTTTCCCCAGACACAGTTCTGCATTAGAGGAGAACAAAGAGTAGGATAGTATTTATCACGAAAGATGGTTACTAATGATGGCATTTAACTCATGAAAGTGATACTTGAATGAGGGTCCTTGCCACTGTTCACAGCTTTTCATCGGGGAAGTGATAGCACACTTTGCCTACTTGTGCACCGAAATTGTGTTTTCAGGTCTTTTTTCATATTTTCTGTGCCTTTAACTGTGGCAATCATGTATGATATGAATTAAGCATAATTTATACTATGTGAACTATTTTAAGTGTTGTCATTATACCGGAAGTTCCCAGCCAGCAAGTTAACGTATTCCCCAGGTCCCGTATACACATTATACTTTGATGTTAGATACACTTGTATTCCCCAGGTCCCGTATACACACTCTACTTTGATGTTAGATACACTTGGCTCAAGTTTTGTTATGTAACCTTGAAAAAGGTACTTCTCTGAGCCTCACTTTCCTCAGCTCTAAAGCAGTCATCACAATAAAATCAATCCTCTAGAATCATTGTGAGGGTTAGAGACGAAAGCATCTAGGAAGGTATCTAGCAATTGATTATTGCTTAATAAGTACCTTTTATTATTGCTGTCATTCCCAGTAAAAGGAAAGAGACTGGTTTCCTAGGCCCTCCCCGCCTGTGGACGGCTCATGTGTCTGGTATAGCTTTCCTAGGATATGCTCTGCCCTCCCAATGCCCAGCCAGCTGCCTCTTCTGCTTACCTCACTCCAAGGCTTTAACTCCAGACTGAATTGAGTTGAATGTAAAGCAAGGTTGAAATAATAGTAACTTGAAGATGTATGATCACAGTGGTCAGCAAACTCATTAGTCAACAGAGCCAAATATCAACAGTACAACGATTGAAATTTCTTTTGAGAGCCAAATTTTTTACACTTAAACTATATAGGTAGGTACATTGTTATTAACTTAATTAGGGTACTCCTAAGGCTTAGGAAGAGCCACATTCAAGGAGCCAAAGAGCCGCATGTGGCTCGCGAGCCGCCTTTTGTCGACCACGGGGGAGATCCACAAAAGCATGTGGAAGAAATAAGAAGCCCTTTTTAAGATCCCTGTCATAGTGGCTACGTACTGGGTTGTAGGAATTCAGAAACCTGGGTTCCAGTCTGGTCCATTTCCTAAATAATAAGATTCTGCGCAAGGTTTTTAAACTCACTGGTTTTCAGTTCTTTCTCCTGTGAAATGGAACTAACTAGTGCTATTGGCACTAACTACTTCATGTTTTGAGATACATGAGTGAGAAACTCTATATTAATAATAGTCAAAGGGAGGCAACTGTAAAATTAGTGGAAAGGTTCTGACTCACCCTGTGACTGGGGGAAGCTTCACCGGCTAATTTAGGGGCTAGGAACAGGAACACCCAGCACTCCGCAGTGGGGCAGGCCCATGAAACCAGCAGCTGTCCCATCCAGATGTCAGCAGCCCTGCTATTGAGCAACTCTGCACTTTGTGAATATGTTTAGAAAAATGTAACACGAAAAGGCACACTCATGCCCATTGATTTATATGTGGATTTGAGTGGCAGGGAATGGGTTCCACTTTCTATGTTCTGTGACTAGCAAGTCTTGGGCATAACCCTAAACTTTTCATTTTCCCTTAGGAAAAAAAAAGACAAGAAAATGTCTGTTCCTAAATGTCCCATATTCTGCTTTCTGTACCACCAAATAAAGAAATAAATCTTAAGCTGGGTAAGTCATAGGAGTTAAGACTTGGTAAGAAATGTATCATCTCAGAAAAATAGTGATTGGAATTTTAAAATTAAGCTTCTTAAATGTGTGTTTTGGCCTTTGGAATGCAGGAGTTTCAGAAAATACAAGATCGTATTGTTTCCCCCCTGAATTTAGTTGCCTACACAAGTCATACTGTCGACAGGTTTACATTTTACAGCAGTATGTGAATGGCATGAGAAGAAACAAAACCATCTGTAAAGTATCTAGAGTTCTTTTCCAATAAATGTATGTTTCTATTATAAAGAATATTAAAGTCACTTTAGAAAATTTGGAAAATGGAGAAAAGAACAGAGAAATCATCTATAATCAGTCCACTTCCAAAATAACCACTATTAAAATGTTGGTGTATTTCCATTTAATGTTGCTTTACTTCATATATTCTCCATTTTTCACCAAAAGTTTTTTCACTGAACATTATATCTAATATTTGCACAATTCCTTTTAAAATTAGAAGTAATTTTTGATAAATTTTTTTTGAGGTTGGAGGTTCTAGGGAGGAATATGGTAGGTTCTCCCATTTAAATGACTTTGAACTTAATGATGTGCTGCTCCTTGAAGCCAATAATAAGGGAAATTTGATTTTTCAGCATCTAGGGTTGTTTGTGTTAGACTCCAAAGCCACTTCTTTTTTCCAACTTTTAATCCCCTAGAGTACTTCAAGGAGCATAACTCTGAAGAGCAACATCAAACTGATTTAGTTTTCGTGCAGAGAAAGATTCTAGTGCTGGATTCAGATATTTTTGTGAGCAAATAAAAGCTCCAGAGACTTTGTAGCTTAGCGAATAAAGGATTGGCCTCCAACCAAACCCAACTCAATGATTTTGGTGGTCTCAGCTGAGTTTCCAGCAAGTTTTAGCCGGCATTACAAATTCATCATGCACAATTATGTGCAATTTGGCACAATTTCCAATCCCTGCTTAGGAGAGGCCCTCTATTTGGGGCTGACGAGGAGAATAAAATACTTTTTGTGCCTAGAGGGAGCAGTCCTCTTAGGTCAAGGTTGTGTTACAACTGGAAAGGAAAGGGGTAGAAGTGTGGTCAAGAACAAAAAAATCTAGGGATAAATGGGCACTGGACATCAACTATACTTAGTATTCAAATTCCTCACTCTAAGAGTCTTCATTCAAACAGAAGATTTTGATAATCCCAACACTGATGGGCACATGGATTCTCTCCCACCTGTGACTGGTTCAGATGAGTTAAGATCCAGGAAAATGTTCTACTCTCTTAACCCTGGAACATAGGGAAGGATGAAAAATCAGTTTTGAAGTTAGTTTGGGGGAAAAATGAACAGACTTGATGAGGTGCCTAATAAGTTGGAACAAATACATTATGAATCTCTAGAAATCTCAAATATTTCTAGTATTGCAGTAATGCACAATAATTGTTTGATTGAACATAGGCCAAGTCAGGAAATGAAAATTCTAGCAATTAACTTTTTCTTTCCATGGTCCATTCCTCTTACATTCCATATATTCAACTTGGATTTGTTTTAATTATTTGGAGGGAAGTATGCTGAACAGCAAAATGTTCCTTGCTTTGTATTCTAGTTCCTACGGAGTTGGCATTTTACTGGCAAGATCAGTATGTATAGGACTAAATAATTAGATTTCTGAACAATAATTATTACTCATAATCAGAGACTGGGCTATTAGAGTCCATCCAGTGTCCTTCATTAGTTAGGTGTGGGCAGCAAGGTAAATCCAGCCTGGTAGTTGTGCTATTGATAAAATAATTTTTTTGTCTGAATGAGTCCTTCTTTGGTGACTAAATTAACCAAAATGCTAAAACTAGACTTTGTTCATTATTTAATATAATCTAAAATAGCCCTGAGTTATTGCATTATCTCTAATTAAAACTTAAATAATAAAAGCCAACGAAAGGTTGATTAATCTGAGCAAATAAATCCAACCTAGTAGCCAAAAGAAAATAACCGAACTGGACATGATGTTGACATTTCCACTTATTTCAAGAAGCTCTGGCATGGATGTTAAAAGATTGTCTTTCTAATTAAGAACCAAAGGACTCAAGCTAGCCTGGGATGCATAGGTTGCTAACAGAGCTTCCCCTCTTCAGCTTCCCACCTGAAAGTCATATTGGAGACAAAGCAATGGAGGATGGGAACAACCCCTCAAGAATATCTCAAGGCAGTTGGTCGAATGAATGGAGCTCTAGCCGTCTTCTTCAGAAAAGTCAGCACCCTTCCTGTCTAGATGAGGTGTTGACGAAGGGGCTCACACCACTCTCACCAACTCACTCCTCAGGCATCCTGCCACAGATTGTTGGCAAAAGCTCCTGTGATTCTTCTGAGGTCTCTCCTAAGTAAACGATCATAAAGTTTTGTAGGCAATCCAGTTTCGTATTTGCCTGTTAGAAGCCGACCGACATATATAGGAATTAATTAATTTTTTTGGAGGCAGCATAGAAAGAACCTGGGCTTAGAAATCAAATTAACATTTCAGTTTTTGATGTGCTTCTTCCAGGCTGTGTGATTTTAAATTAAATTACTTAAGTTTTTATGGTTTGGTTTATTCATTTGTAAAATAGGAATAGATAATACCTCATGTTTTTAATATGGCATGCTGATGAACCTATAACATAGAACTTGGCACAGGGCTGCAATTAACTACGGATCTTTAAAATCTTACTATGGTACTTGTGGGAAATCTGCATTCTAGGTAAGGTAATATGTAACAAAGTCCTCCCAATTAATGTTTACAGAATGAGAAAATCAGAGCTAACAACTCCTCTTTGGTAACATGTTACATCTCCAAGTAATACCTAGCTGTATTGGTTCAAGAGCAAATGAGAAAGGAAACTTAAAGAAGGAAGAAGTGGGGACATGTAAAAAGCAAGATAAAGAGTGCAGAGCTGTCTTCTGGAAACCACAGATGGAGGAAAAGCAGAATCAAAACAACCAAAAATAGAAAAAGAACTGTAGTTTCTAGCAGCATGGTGGTTTAGACATCCTAGATACAGAATGCCCAACAACACTAAAATACTAAAATGACATTTTTTAAAGCATATCTGACCTGGAATTAAAAGTTCTTTATAAAAAAAGACACTCTTAGAGGCTAAAGATGAAAATAAAGCTTTAATCCAGAGAGGAAAGCATGGGCCAGAGCCATCTGCCATGCGCTGATGGTCATATAGCTACTGGGAGGCAAGACAGAGCCTGGGAGCCTGAGAGGAGATGGAGGTAGAAATAATCTTCACAAACCTGAGCTCCCCCAGCCACCAAATTACAGAACCCTGAGTGGCAAAAACCACTTGGTAGAGAGATACCTTGATTCTTCTTGTCTTTACCTTGGCTGTGAATTAAATGGGTGAAAATAAATCTACCTAAAATAATCGCTCACAAACACAAATATGGGGCCCCAAATAAAAACTCAGGTGATGCCCCGGCTGGTGTGGTTCAGCAGTTGAGTGTTGACTCAGGAACCAAGAGGTCACTTGTTCCATTTCCAGTCAGGCCACATGCCCTGGTTTTGGGCTAAATCCCCAGTGTGGGTTATGCAGGAGTCAGCCAATTGATGATGTTCCTGTCTCACAGACATTTCTATCTCTCTAGCCCTCTCCCTTCCTCTCTCTAAAAAGACCCAAAGCAGCAACAATGACAAAATTCAGGTGACAATTTAAAGTGGGTCTATGCTGCCCTATCCCGTTTGGCTCAGTGGATCGAGTGTCAGCCCTTGGACTGAAGGGTCCTGGTTCCATTCTTGGTTGCAGGCTTGATCAGGGCATGTGCAGGAAAGAGGCAACCAATCGATGGGTCTTTCTCACATGGATAGTTCTCTCACTCTCTGTCTCTCCGCCTCCCTTTCGTTCTCTCTAAATATCCTCAGGTGAGGATTAACAAAAAAAAATAAAGTCCTATATAATAAAGAGATAATATGCAAATTGACCATCACACCATCGCACAAGATGCCCCTCCCCCCCCATGTGGGTACAAGATAGCTGCCACAAGATGGCCAGCAGGGGAGGACAGTTGTGGGTGATCAGGCCAGCAGGGGAGGGCAGTTAGGGGTGACCAGGCCTGCAGGGGAGGGCAGTTATGGGGGAACAAGCCTGCAATTAGGGACGACTGGGCCAGAAGGGGAGGGCAGTTAGGGATTACCAGGCTGGCAGGGGAGGGCAGTTAGGGGTGACCAGGATGGCAGGAGAGGGCAGTTGGGATGACCGGGCCAGCAGGGGAGGTCACTTGGGGGTGACCGGGCTGGTAGGGGAGGGCAGTTGGGGGCGATTGGGCCAGCAGGGGAGCAGTTAGGCATCTTTAGGCTGGCACGGGAGTGGTTAGGGAGCGATCAGGCTGGCAGGCAGAAGTGGTTGGGGCCATCAGGCAGGCAGCAGGAAGGCATGCAGGCAGTCAAGTGGTTAGTAGCCAGTAGTCCCCGATTGTGAGAGGGATGTCCGACTGCCGATTTAGGCCCTATAGGGATCGGGCCTAAATCGGCAGTCGGACATCCCCTGAGGTATCCTAGATTGGAGAGGATGCAGGCTGGGCTGAGGGAAACCTCCCCCACCCCCCCATGAACGAATTTTGTGCACCAGGCCTCTAGTAAATATATAAAGCGGGTCTATGCTGCTAATTCCCCAGAAGTAGAATCAAGGCTTAATTCTCTCTCAAATGATAAAGTGTAGTCTCTGATCTTAAAGAATCCCAAATGAGCAAACTCCAAGGAATATGAGTTCATAGTCAAAGCTCTCTAAACCCATGTATGTGTCCATGAAGTATAATAAGCAAAAACAATCACTATGTAAACAGACCCTTAAAACCTAGAGCTATTGGAAATTATCAGGTGCAGAATAAACTGCCCAGACTCTATGACCTAGATATATACTCTGGATAGGCACTGATATATACCTCCGGGATGGATGTCCAAGAATATTAATAGCAGCAATTTCTTTAATAGGTTTAAACTGGAATCAATCTAAATTTTCCATCAACAGTAGACTAGATAAGTAAAGTGTGGTATATTTATTTAATGAAACATTTACCACGAGAGCCCCTAAAAATGAATGAATTATAGTTATGTTTATCAACATAGTTATATATCAAAAACACTGAAAAAAAAAAAGGCAAGTCATAGAAAACTATATCAAGTATGTTTCTATTAATATAAATTTCAAAAGCAGGACATTATGTAGGAATGCATTCATATATATGTTAAACAAGCAATGAATTGATTAAAAAAGTTTGGTAGGGTAGAAGACAATCTTGGAGAAGACTGTAGGTCTAAGTGGAGGTACAGTGCTGTTCATTTCTAAAGCTTTATTCAAATCTTACATGCACATTGTATACATTCTTTGGATGTGTGCTATTTTCCAAATAATAAGAAAATGCAAATAGCAATTAGAGCCAATAGAACAGTGGTTCTCAACCTTCCTAATGCCATGACCCTTTAATACAGTTCCTCATGTTGTGGTGACCCCCAACCATAAAATTATTTTCGTTGCTACTTCATAACTGTAATTTTGCTACTGTTATGAATCGTAATGTAAATATCTGAAATGCTATATGTGTTTTCCGATGGTCTTAGGTGACCCCTGTGAAAGGGTCGTTCGACCCCCAAAGGGGTCGCGACCCACAGGTTGAGAACCACTGCAATAGAATCAAGATTTAGGCTGAGTTTGAGGAAGAATTTGAGAATCTTGAAGTGAAAAAGGAAAAAGAGTTTGAGAGAGAAAAAAATGGGGTTTGATTTAGGGTATCGCTGTGTATTTTGAATGTAATTTCTTTTTGGCATTTTCTTGGAGATAATAATAGTAATCTACTAGTACTCTTTATTTATTTTTGGATGCCAGTGTGAAGTTGCTTTGAATGCAACCAAGTAAGTAACAAGGCATTCAGATTTATATGGATTTCTTTTTTGTATTTTTTGTTTGCATAAATGTTTTATGATAGGAAAAAATTAAACCTCTATCAGCTACTTACACACACATGACTGAAGTCATCACCATGTTCCCCCATTTATCATGTTTCTTTTTCTTTTAAGTCTCATTTCTGTTCTCTCTTCTCAGTCGTTCCTTGTACTATAGGCCTGCAATATATCCATTCTGAGTATTATCATGTACTATTTCCTCCTTTCTGAGGCACAGGTTTTTCATATTATAACTCTTAAGAAAGTTGGTGGCACTGCCCTGGCCACTGTGGCTCAGTTGGTTGGGTGTCCTCCCATGCACTAAAAGGTTGCTGGTTCCATTCCTGGTCAGGGCACATGCCTGGGTTTTTGACTCAATCTGTGCAGAAGGCAGGAGATGGATATTTCTCTCACACATTGATGTTTCTCTCTCTCTCCCTCGCTCCCTTCCCCTCCCTCTCTGTAAAAATCAATGAAAATAGATTTTTAAAGTTTTTGGCACTGCATAATACACACATACTTTAATTAAGGCATAGTACTTTTCCTTAAAAAACAAAAAACCTCTCTTTTTAACTTGATGAATGTGTCTTTTAAATCAGCAACCATTGAGGGTAGAAAAAAATAGGAAAATTAATAATTAACTCTTATTCCTTTGTCTGATTCAAGATAGATAGATGCATTTCTCTCCCTGAATTTACTGACTACTGAAATGGTGACATGTGCTAGGTAAGCAGCCCTTGCTTTCTGACATTTTCCTCTCTATCCCTCTGTTCATTCTACTCAGGAAAATCTTTTTACCTACCACTGTAATCTTCTCATTTAAAGGTTTCTGCCAATGTCCACACTGACAAAGGTAACATCCAAAAAATTGGGATGTAATAATTAAGTTATAACATATAAACATAAGAATTTGTTTCTAAGAGATAGTCTCCAGGAATGCAGAAAGTTCATGCTTATCCACTTATAATGAAACATAATGATTGAGTTGTTGAAATTAAAGTATTTGGATAACTGGATGTTTTATATAATAGAATATGAGTTGTGTGGTTTGTTTTTTTTTCAAGGAGATGGCATTACATGATAGGAAGAAATAAAACTTGGCATGAAAAATGCTACTGGGTCCCTAGAGTTGCCAGTTACTAGCAGTGGAACTCTGGGAAGGCCAGAATATCTGAATCTGTTTTTAAATCTCTGATAACTAATACATTCAAACATTAATAACAATGAATAGTTGCAAGATACCAATCACTATTGTTCTAAGCACTTTGCATACATTAACTCTTAAGTCTCAAAATATTCCTAGGAGTTAGGCATTATTATTAGCCCCATTCTGAACAGATACAGAAGCGAGCTCACAAAGAGAGTAAAAGAATTTCATAGACACAGGTGCCAGTTTAGTGTCAGAGCCAGATTTCATATCTAGACAATGGGGTGGGGGTGGGTGGATAGGGGGGCGGGTGGATGGATGGATAGATGGATGGATGGATGGGCAGGCATGGATAAGAGGCAGTCTTTCTAAAATGTACCACATGCATTGCTGTCATAGATGTGAAACATCAATGCATTTTTTATTTACACCTTAAGACTGTCACCATGAGGCAGGCTATTGCACACTGCTACCATAGCTCTGCTCTCAGTGGGAGCGAGATGGGATGGGCCTCCTAATCCCATGCTGTCTGCTGTAGCTCTCGAGCTTGTCTTTGTAGAGATACCTGCAGACCACGACTTGGGGAAAGGGCAATGGAACTTATAGTTGTTGCATAGGTACAACGCATATGGCAGTGTGACCGGTTTTCTATGTATTTTATTTGGACAGACTTTATTATCATCATTTTATACAAGAGGAAATTGAGATTCAGAGAGGCAAAGAGATTTCCCCAGGTTTCACTACTGTTAGGTGGTGGAGACAGGTTTGGAGTGCAGAATTGGCTGCCTCCAAAGTTTGTCTCCACTCTTCAGACACACGTGCTGCTTTCTGGGATGAGGCCAGGCCTGTGGATGGAAAGAGAAATTCCAAATGACGAATGTGTTTGATTCTACTAACGATCAGTGTATAAACCCCTGCTGTATGGTATTTCAGGAACATTTATTTTGTACATATATAATAAAATTATAGACTTCAAGTAGGATGAAAAAATAATTACTACTCAGACCTTAGGATACTACTACTTGGCCCAAAATTCTGTAGGGAAACTCAAAACAATATTTCATTAATGGTTGAAACTGGTATGTGTTCTTTGTACTATGCCTCTTGACTAACTTTGTTTATTCCCCAAACAACAACTCCACTCCAGAGTTATTGGAAAAAATATCTAAATATGATTATGAGAAGAACTGAAACTCTAATCGTATAGGGTAATTTAGAAACTGATCAATTAACTATAGTTTTTGTAGAAAAGGGATTTGCTAAATTTAGTGTTTTGTTTTTTTAAAAAAGAGAGTTCACATTCCAGGGAAATTTTTTACTCTGTTCACCAGATAGTAGCTGGGGCCTTTGAATCAGACCCCATGGTTGAACTCTTACTCTATTCATGAGACCTTGAGCAAGGTAATTAGCCTCACTAAACCTCTGTTTCCTTATCTGTAGGATGGCTATAATAATTGGATCTATGTCACAGGGCTGTTGTATTAAATGACATAACTGAAATAAAGCACTTAGCACAGTACCTCCCACATGCTAAGGGCTCAATAAATGATAGCAGCTTATATTTATATTGATAAGGTTGATGAAAGAAAGTGTAATATTCTTTGTTTTATTTATCATTACTATATATCTAAGCAATAGTTCCTCTTTTGGTGTGTGTGTGTGTGTATTTCAGATATAAATAAGGTGTGTTTGTAGAGCATGTTTGTTTCAAAGATTGCACTTTCACATTGAGTCAGCAATGCCAATGTGAGTCAGACACAGCTTTCTAATTGGAATAGATACTCTTGTTTTTATTTTCAGATGGAGAAATCGAAGTAGAGTGATCTCAACTTATTTCAAGTCATAAACTTAGCATATGAGTTGAGGGAAATATTTAGATGTAAACATTCTAGAAAGGGCCTTTTTAAATGGACATTGGTACATGGTCTGGTTGGTACAGATGCTACATTGAAGGCATTGCTTAAGAGACCAAAAGCTTTTTATAGAAGTTCCTGGTTGACCTTCATATCTGAGTCTTTTCATATTTGTTATACTTGGGTAACAACATATCTAAATTTGGAAAAGAATTTCTTGCTTTCAGCAATACATTTCTGAGCTGAAATAAGAGCCTTGGCTTTGCAGAACTCATAGAAATTGTACTCATGTTCTGATGCTTTGTATTTTGAACCATATATCTCTGTATGTGCATTATCCACTCAGACCTTGGTCAAAAATCTTGATATAGGTTTGCTTTTAGATATAAAACTCAGCATAGCTATCATGCATACCATCATTAGAATAATACTTTATGATTATACAACAAATGTCTTTCTCCAGAAGTTGGTGTTTTAATAAGGGTGGAGTGCATCTGAAACTTATATCACATTGCAAACTGCATATATTGCCAAACCTTAAAAACACACTTAGGCGCAAGAGGGAGGTTTTTCTTTTTAATAGAATCTGATATTATCTGAGTTGTTACTCTTAGGTTGACCGGGTATTTTTATTTGCTTTATAAATATATGTTTGCTAAAGCATAATAGTCTTATTATTGTAATAGGTTTATGTAGTTCCCTGAACATAAATTGCTAAACACAAAAGGATAATAAAGTTATATTAATTTGGGTTTGAGAATCTGAAATACATATCAAATTTATCAATATTTTTGTATGATGTTCTGAATTTTGGAAAATGTATCTCACAAACACATGTACATGTGGGCCTTAAGATGTGAGAGGCAAATCTTATTCTAGTTTAGAAGCTCTCTTCGGAGCCAGCTGCAGTTTTGACAAAAAACTGCAGTGTAGAGAGGTTATATAAATAAAGCCAAGTCCCTTCCCATAGGGCTCTGGACCCAGCTCTGAACTCTGGACATCTATGACCCATTCTTATCACCAGGTACCACATAGGGAGTGAGATCACAGGTAATGCTAAGATAGGCAAAATTACCTATTAATGACAATGGAAATTTTTAATCCATGCAGGGATAGGCTTGGACAACAAGGCAACTTAAAAGTCAACAGACTGTGGAATCACAGAGGAAAGGTGGAGGTGAGTGGGTGGGTAGAGACCAACCAAAGATCTTGTATGCATATACGCATAACCCATGAACACAGACAATATGGTGTTGAAGGCCTGAGTTAGGGAGCAGGGATGGGCTAGAAGAGGTCAATGGGGGATAAAAGGGGACATATATAATACTTTCAACAATAAAGATTTTAAAAAAAGAAAAGAGAAGCACAAAAAAAGAGTCAATAGCAAATCCTTTAACTGCACTTCCCAGTGACTGATTCAGAGAGCAAGAGTTGGGAATTTAGAAGTAGCAAAATAAGATTTATCTGTCATACAGCATCTAAAACAATAGGGCATGCATAATAAAATAACCTGGAAACTGACTTAGAAATGGCAGCTCTGAGGGCTAAGTAGTGCCAGCAGGAAAATTACTGAATTTCATCACTGTCATTCAAAGGAAGGGAAGAGGCATGTTGCAAGGATAGTAATGGATAAACTGAAGGATAAATAGCATGCCATGGCCCAGACTCTTTTGGAATAATAATATTGCATGTGTGAATAGCTCTTTGTCATTACAAAGCCCATTAAAGTAAGTTTCTCATTTGATTGTCATGATCAGCTTATGAGAAGCAGAACACATGAATCATCTACATTTTAAAGCCGAGGAAAAAACTGAGGGGAAAAGAGGTGATATAGGCTGGCTCGAGGTCTTAATAGTGAACTTGAACCTAGGTCTTCAGGCCCCCTAATCCAGGGCCCTTTCCATTACCACACATCCAAATTTCAAATTTCACAAGTCTCATTTTCCTATATTTAATGTGTATTCCCCAACATTATAAAAACACATAATCACTAAGCTCTATTATCAAGGTTTTTTGGTTTGGCTCTCAATGGAGGCTTGCTCCCATGTATTACAGATATAATAGGCTACTGAAGGGTTTGGTTACATGTGGAGCTCTCCAAAATATATGCTTTCTGTACCCACAGCCACTTCCTGATTCCAGATTGGAATATGGGACAGATCACAATAAAACTATAGCCATAAAGAAATAACAAAATGGGGCAAAGCAGAAAACTATGGAGCCATCTCATGCGCTTATTCATCATGCTTGGTTGGGCCAGGAGCACATGCTAAATAAGGTCCCACCTGGGGGTATTGTGGCTCCTGAAGGGAGAGCGGACCTTGCATCAGGAGGAGCCTGGAGGCCATCTGCATGGTCCTCACGGATCCTTTATCTTCTGGACTTGCTGCTGTGATTTCTACAATTACAGGATTAAGTTGGATTTCTAGACTTCCTTTCCATCCAACTCGAGGATTCAATTACCCTTAGTTGAGCCTCTCATTCCCCCCAAATTGATCATTATTTATTATGTCACAAAATGACTTCTGAATTAACTGGCTCAGCAGCCACTTATTGAGAACTGGCTCTAGGCTAACCACTGGCCGAAGACCTTTCCTGTTTTCAGTAGGGTCTAGATTTTAACCTAGTGTATCCACGTGAAGAAAATGTAGCATCATTTTATAAAATTATTTAACCTTGATAATAAGTCCCTCAGTCTGTTGGACAGATAGTGAGGAAATGTATACTTGCCTTATACTATTCTAGTCATCTTTCAGTTTACAACTTTAATATATTCTCTCCTTTGCTTCCCCCAATAGTACCTAAGTGCAAAGTGGTTTAGCTCTGTCTTTGTGGGATTAGCAGAGGGGTCAGAACTTTTGCAAGTTGATATTCAGTTCCCCAGAGTCTTTTGTTAGCCACCTCAGCACTACCAACAGGGGTTGGTCTTCTAGACACAACGGAGAATTTGGAGATCAAAACTCAGCATGCCTCCCAGCTCCTTTCTATACCGGTGTGCATGGGCACCCTAGCCATGAATTCCATCCTTGTGTTCATGAGATGGGGTGGACAAGATATTTCTTAGCACCCTGAAGGCTGCTGGGGGTGCCCCCACCAGCATTATGGCACTCGGTCTGCCAATTAAATGCAAACAGGACTTTGCAGCAAAGAAAGTAAAGGTTTAGTTTAGGAAATGGCACCAAACCCAGAGTTACAGGTCAGCAATGGTTATACCACCTGGCTCCCCAATGGCTTCTAGGGGATGGGTTATACAGGGCGGGGTGGGGAGGGAATCATTAATCATAGAGACTAAGGGAGTTAGGGTGGTGGTTTCTACTGATTGGTTTGCACTAGGGTAGGAGGCCGTTGATTAGTGCATCTGGTCCTGATGTCAGCCATGGTGTCGCTCTGTCTGGTTTCACAAGGGTGCGGTTGGTGGGCTCATTCTGCTTTTCCAGGTTGGAGCTGAAATACAACTAAGGCCTAGAAGTTATATTTAGTTTGACTAGAACTCTGTTTCTGTGATCAACAGACCTGAGGCTTTGTTCCTAAGATTATTTGATGCTGACCAGGAACTCATTGTCCTGAGGGCTTAATAATTAAGGGAGTGGATATGCAAGGGAGAAGGAAGTGGGTGAGTCAGGGTGCTGTTAGCCTGGACAAGGCCAATTTGAATCAAAAGGAAAGGAGGAGTAAACGTCAGATTAAAGATATAAATTTTCTTCAGGGTTATACTCTTCTGAGGAAAAGTGGTGGGAGGAGGCAATAAAGATTGTGTTTGTATACTCGTATCTGCTGGCTCTGCCATATCTGTGCAAAGCCACTCAGTTAAAGGAGAAAGGACCTGCTCTGAGTTCTGCCTTTCGCCTAGGAAATGAGTCTTTAGCCAAATAAAAATGCAAGGCTTGTTATGTGAGGACTAAAAGAAATAATGTGTATGAAGCTCAGGTGTCAGACACGTAGTAAACACTCAATAAATAGTAACTATTTTGAGCTATTTTTTCAAAAAGTAGAACAAGTAGAGATCTTGAATAAAAAAATCTTTCCAGAATCTTGGCAATATAGCCAGAAAGGGATGTAGGATCGAGGGGGCTTAAGTATAACTCTATGGAAGCCACATCTCACACACCAACACATTGCTTGTTTTATGTCACAGGGAAAACACACACACACACACACACACACACACACACACACACACACAAAACATCCAAACAGAGAAATGTGTCTTTCTTGACAGTTTCCATAATGCTGAAGCAGATCCAAATCACTTCCTGGTACTCTCTCATTTCTCACTCCTCATCCTCTTCAGAACAAACTTCCCTCTTCCTTTACCTTCTTCTTTAAGACTATCCCTCACTTTCCTTTCTCTCCCTTCTCCCCTCCCCTAGTTCTTTATTATGTATATAACCTTCACCTCTTTTTCATAAAATCCTTTCCTCCTCTTCCTCTCTGGTCAGGTCATCCTCTGACCAGTCCCTATCAATATTTTTTCATAGAACCAAAGGGAAAAGGCATGGTTATTACAAGATGTAAATGTGAGTGAGGAAATGGGCAACATTGTCCATTCTTGGGCCATTTCCTTTATTCCATCATCCCATGAGGGATTAAGTGCTTTCCTTTAAGCACCCCTTCCTGTCTTCCCATTTCATAGGCATGAAGAGATAAAGCACATATGGAATGGATATCTAAGTATGGGGAGGACCCAGGAGCTGTTAAAATAACACCTGGGCCTTGGCAGTGTACCTGAGAGGTTCCCAGTTAGATTCCCAAGTCAGGGCGCAGGCTCAATCCCCAGTAGAGAGCATGCAGAAGGCAGCTGATAGATGTTTCACTCTCACATCAATATTTCTCTCTCCCTTCCTCTCTCTAAAAAAATCAGTCCTAGCTGGTTTGGCTCAGTGGATAGAGCAGTGGCTTGCAGACTGAAGAGTCCCGGGTTTGATTCTGGTCAAGGGCACATGCATGGGTTGTGGGCTCGATCCCCAGTGTGGGGTGTGCAAGAGGCAGCTAATCAATGATTCTCTCTCATCATTGATGTTTCTCTCTCTCTCCCTCTCCCTTCCTCTCTGAAATCAATAAAAAAAACATATTTTAAAAAAATCAATAAATTGTTTTTTAAAAATAATAAGACATGTTGACTATTTTCCTATTTCTCATTTTTCTTATTCTTTCTTTATTCTTGCTACCTCTTTTCCCTTTGATGTCCTAATTTCTTTAAAAAATTAATTTAATTTTCAATTACAATTTACATTCAATATTATTTTGTATTAGTTTCAGGTGTACAGTATAGTGGTTAGACAGTCATAGATTTTACAAAGTGTTCTCTGGATATTTCCAGTACCCACCTGGCACCCACCCTCCTATACATAGTCATTACAATATTATTGACTATATAATACATCCTGCACTTTACATTCCCAGGACTATTTTGTAACTACCAATTTGTACATCTTACTCTCTTCACCTGTTTCACTTGGCCCCTCTGTCAACCATCAGTTTGTTCTCTGTATCTATGAGTCTATTTTTCGCTTTAGATTCCAAATATAAGATAAGTCATATGTTTTTGTCTTTTTCTGACTCATTTCACTTAGCATAATACCCTCGAGGTTTGTCCAGACTGTTACAAATAATGAGTTCATTTTTTTTTATAGCCAAGTATTGCAAAAGAATATATGTACTGTTATGTTCACTGAAACATTATTTACAATAGCCAAGCTATAGAAGCAACCCAAGTGCCCATCAGTAGGTAAGTGGATAAAAAAGTTGTGGTACATATATATAATGGAATATTACTTGGCTATAGTCTTACTTCTTTATCCATTGTATCTGTTTTAAGATATTTACTATTCATTTCTCTAACAGCTTTTCTCTATTTACTCATTCCCTAAGCCCCTCTTTTGACTTGAATTTGTTAGTATAAGGATTCAGAAAGAAAATATGGGGAAGAAGGATTGCAAAAGATAGAAAATTATAAGAAATTGACTAATTAAGAAATGGGAAGTTTTAGAATGAATGCACAATTTACAAAACAGAAAGTAGGTGTATACTGAATTGGTTCAGAATTAAAATGAGTATAAGATATGAAATAAAGGTAGAAATAAAAAATATATTGGGAAAATAAGGAATGAGAAAATTAAAGAATATGTATGCTTTAAATGGCTACTATAAAGCAAATTTAGGTTTTATATTCCTCTCCTCTTTCCCCTACCAATAATCCTAATAGTTATTTTTGAGTTATAAATACTTTTTAAATTGTGGATTTTAGTTTTCTGGTTATCCCTTCTGGGAAAAGAACATAAAATGTTGCTACTTTTTACATTAGGCAAAGAACAGTTTAATGAAAAATTTGGGAAAGGAAGAAAGTGTATGTTTTCATGAATAAACTTCCAAATGACTTAGCCAATCTGGAAGGTTCACATTTTATATATTAGCGCTTCATTTAAAAATAAAAAGAATTCTCATGTTTTTCTCATTAAGGCTACATTCACCAACATTACTATTCATCTCGTTTTCCTCCCTTATTACAGGGCTTCAGGTGAACACATACCCCAAACAATGCAGCATGAGCTGTTACCAAAAGGAGTGAGGGGGACTGGTCATTTCCACCAGGAAGAACCTTTACTCTGTAACAGCTGTAGACACCCCCCTCAGACCTGAGGGAAAACCCAGGTGGATGGCATGTGCTCCCTGCTAGTCCAGCTCCTTTGTCCCACGAGCTGTGCTAGCACATTTGCGTATTTACTTGGCTTTCTCTGCTTTTCTCTAGTCCATTCAGTTCTCCACCTGACTGAAATCATGCCAGTGGAATGCATCTGAATGGGTGGAGATAATTTAAGTGAAATGATAATGTGCCTATGTTGACCTAAATAATGAAAGCTTACACTGAGCTTAAAGTGGCTCAACACTTTCTAGAGCTTGACCTGCAGTTCCCCTGCTGATCAAAAGCCAATTAGACCACCTTCATATAAGTAATTTTAATACGTGTAAAGGGTAGAATAAGTGTTTAAGCTAATCAATAAACTGTTATTTGTGTTTGTCCATTCATTTTTCCCCTCAAGTTTAAATATTAATTTTGTTTCTGCTGCTGCTGCTGCAAAAAAAAATGTTAATAGCACTGTTTAAAAATACAATAATAATATTAATAATAGCTATAAATTTTTGACTGCCTATTTTGGATGTCTTATGTTTACTTTTTTAAGCAAATTTTTAGGCAAGTATCTGTTTTATAAATTATAAAGCTGAGGTTTGGGCAAGTTAAGGTCCTTGCCCAGGTCACGTGCCTACCTGGAGTACAGCCATACTGAATCTAGAAGATTCTCACTCCTCTCCAGGCTACTGCTCCCTGTGGGGTATTCCCACCTTGCTGGGTGACAGTGAGAATAGGGCATAAGGCGTCATGTGGAGAAGAAAATCCGTTCTTTTCTCGCAGAGAAGTTTCTTTTAATTAAATGTATGCAGGAATCTGGAACTTAAACTTGATGAAGGGCCATAGTATCATTGGCTCTGTGAAGAAGAGGGCGAAGAAAACTGAGCCCATTTAAAAACAAACAAAAACTGTGTATCACAGGGAGCTTATTGAGCGTGGGGGAGGAGAGAATTGGACGTGGACTCCCTTCCCATTCTTCTGGTGAAGTGTTTCGCCATAATCAGTGAGGATCTTTTAAAGACAGCCAAAGGATGAAAGCAAAGACATCAGTGTTTGCACCTTTTATTTAAAACGTGGTGGGTTTTAGATGTTTCCGTTTTTCCCTCCCATAGCCTGTAAAATACTATTTCTAGACAGCTCAATGAAATATTTTTCCTGCTCTGTATCTTGGCTGCTTCCTGAGGGCTTCTGCTTTTCCAATGATTGCTGGCATACCAAGGCGATAAACCAGATTCGAGCGATGATTGTGTGGATTCTCAGCCGGCCGCCGGAGAAATTTGACAGGTGGCAGGTAGTTAGCTCCTCCTTACCAAGGGGCTTGGAAAAGGGCTGGCTTTTAAAACCAAGAGCTTGCCATGACCGTGTTTTCTAGGCTGGAAAATACTACAGAATAGCTCATATTCAGAGCTCTCTTGCGTCTTTAAGAAGCTACTGAAGACGTCTCCCTGCTGTGACCTCAGTGATGCTCATATTACCAGTTGCCACGCATCCTGCCACATAGCTCAGTCTTACCACATGCGACTCTCTGATTCAGAATTGTTTGGAAATTTTAATTATGCCAGAATCCTGGCGGGTGACACGGCTCCAAAACTCGTGTCTAAATTTAGCCACTTTCCCTTTCAACTGTGGTAATTGACTTTTTTTTTTTTTTTTTTTTTTTTTAAATAGCAAAACCTGCTTTAGGTTGGGAAGAGTGGGAGGAATGTTTGTTTTGGAGAACCGCTGCAGGCACATGGAATCTCACAGTATGGAGAGGAAAGAAATATCAGTATCTCCAAACACTCAAAGGAGCCATAAAGCCCAGAGCCTGTTTAGGGATCCGTTAATGGCAGGAAGGAGACCAGAGCTTCAGGACACATCCTGACTATGTATGCGCCTGGCTTATGAACAGCATCCCAGTGCACTTCTTGTGGTTTCCTTGAAATTACCTCCCAGCTCTGCTGAACACCTACTGGGAAGAGATCCCCACTAACAAAGTTCTACATTATGATGAACGATGCTCATAACACAACTTCTGATAGGCTGGCCCTACTTGTAGGATAGGTTTTCAGAGGATGGTCAGATGCCAAGTAGAAGGATGGCAAAGGCAGGGAGAGAGCATGTGAGACTACGGTGGAAATGTACTGGAAAGGGAAAATCAAGCAGTAGAGCATGGCTGAAGGTAAAGGCACAATGATAACCCTTGTGTTTTATTCTTCAATATTTCCTTAAAGGCAGTAGAAAGGGACATCTCAACCAGGTTTTGTTTCTGGTTCCACCATATACATGCCATCACTGTGGGAAGTTATTTAGCTGCATGGAGATGAACTTTCCTCATCTGTTAATACCTACAGGATAGGGAAGTTTTTTGGTGAGTTTGTGAGTATTAAGTAAGATAACTTAAGTTACAAATTCAATGGGACATTTTTAAATATTAAAATGTTGATGTTCTCCCATACTTTATTGTATCTATTGTCTTTCCCTCACTCTTCAGGCAGCTTTCTGTAGGCACTGCTCTTGAAGAGTGGGGAGGGCTGATGAGAGGCCATAACCATCTTAGAACAAAGACGTTTTTTGTACTTTGAGAGCATGCTTAAGGCCTTGAAATTCTCTTTCAATCGCAAGACCTAAGCCCAGGAGGGAGAAGTATTTCTCTGACCATACCTATCAGCTGACCATCAGTTAAGCCAGTCTAGACCAGAACTGCCCAGTTGACTCGAGAGTCATTAGAAAGTATTAAAGAGTAATAGTTATTTTAAGCCACGGAGTTTCAGGGTCATTTGTCACTGAGCAATAAATAACAGACGTGAGACTTTGAGACAGTGGAACTACCCTGATTGACTGTCCCATTTAGCTGAGGTTGAATCTTGAATTAACCAAATATTTGCTGCCAGGAAGACTGTTTTAAACTGAAAAACACTGTCCCAAGTGGAAATGGCACATATAAAGTAGTTATTGTTCCCACCAAAGGGAACGTGAGGACTTGTGATGCAGCTGAGTTCAGGTATGGGGAAATAAAGAAAATTACATCCCCGAGCTTCTCAAACGTTAGTGGGCACATGGGTCACCTGGGATCTGGTTAAATGAGGATTTTGTTTAAGTAGGTTTTGATCTCTAGATCACACTCGAGATCCCACTGTGCTGCCAAGTTGCCAGGCAGTGTGGATGCCACTGCTCTACGGAGCAGAATTTGAGTAGTAAGGCTTTACATCACCAAGTGCCTGATCATGGTAAATATAGTTAAAAAATGTTAGCTCCTCCCTCCTTCAGTGCCATCATCTCTTTCTATCTGACCTTCCCAGGAAGTCTTAAATGAAGGTATTTGACACCCCAAACTCCTTCGCGTCCACTGGGAGTGAGTTTCCACCACTGCCACCGGCTTCCTTCCTTCAGGCTCTGTAATCTTAGGAGCTCACTTGCCACCCCCTGAACTGCATGAGTCCGTCTGGTCAAACCCAGTGGATTATTTTTCCACGTCGCCCTCTCCTTGACATTTCTGCTCCATTTGTCACCACTGACCATTTCTTTGCCCTTGGAATGTTCTCCTCCCATTGTTCTGCTGGCTGACTTCTCCTGCTTCTGCTCACACATCTCCTGGATCACATTACTCTCTCCTCATCTTCTCTGCCGTCTCCCATTCTCTCCCCTCACTCTTCGTAAACATCTTGCAGAGAACCACTTAGATGCACATCTTCTAAATCTTGCTTGGGGACTTTTAGCTCCCCTCCCTTTTTTTTCCTGTCTACTCAGCAGCAAACATTCATTGAACCCCTCCTATTGTGCCAGACTCCCTGGGAATACAGACACAAATCTTCCCATCTTTTAGCACACAGTCAGATGGGGACAGTCTGTAGGCCAGAGTTGGAGGGGCAGGTCATTGAAATGATGCTCTTATGGAGATTCTGGGCTATATTTCTCTTTTAGCCACCATAGAAAATATAACCCAATACATTTTCCACCTAAATCCTTCCTCAAAATTGACCCCTTGCCTGCATTTCTTGGACAATTCCCTAGGCCTCTGGCTTTATCATCTATCCAGATTCCCACATTCGCCTCCAAGATGCAGTGTTGCCAGACATCAATTGAGGGCAGGGATGGTATGACTCATTCTCTGGTGAAATGAATCAAGTCTCTCCTCTGTAAGTAATGAGGAATTTTCTTTCCTATGCATTTAAAGGATTTTGCCTAATTTTTATGCTACTCTTTGAATTTATTTTGAATAATGCATTAGTTATAATGAATTTTTAAATGTTCAAATATTTTATTGAATAATATGTAATAATAAAGAATGAAGCTTCTTTCTAGTCCTTCCTTTTAAAATTCCTTTTCCATACAAGAGTCCCAAAAGCTTTTAGCAATGTTAACTATAAAATAAATGTTAAGTTTTAACTTCAATTATGAAAAGAATAATTACCTACCTTTAAAATTTAAGCCCTCTTTTTCAAAAGCACAAAATTAATTTTTAAATCCTTGATATATGATGAATTGTGGTTTTCCCTACTCTAGTCATATTTGGCTGACATTTCACTTTATGCTTGTCACATTTATAGTCCCAAACTAGCAACACATGGTGCAGGAAGGGAGTTATAGGCGATTGGTGGCAGGATTTGTTTTAAATGATGTGAGAATGTCAGTTACTCATTCTTATTTCTCAAGGAGCTTTCCCCCACCTGCATCCTCTCTATTCCAAGCTAAAATGATAATAATAGTTTTATGGCAGCACATAAATGCCAGAGAAGTCAAAGAATGTATCATAAAACTAGTGTCCGAAAACCATTAATTCATAATATATGTGCTTCACTATTATATTTTTTAAACCAGTGAAATATTATTTTAGTTCTAAATGCTGTCTTCTTTGTTATAAGAATAGCCTTCTTTTAAGATTCACTGTCTGAAATAATTATTTGATAAAGAGTGCTGGAAAATGTTATTTTAAACGAAGTTGAAAATACCACTGTTGGCTCATGGGAGATGATCACTGGTTCTACCGTTTCAAAATAATGGCAACAAAATGACACATTGCTGAGTGTTGAATCTTCAATTTGATATGGTTCCGTTTTTAGCCCTCCGTGATTTCTCAACTGTGATGGTTAGTGGTGAGGTAATTACTGGAGCCAGGCATAAGTAGGGACTGTGTCACATTCACGATGCTGGGAAGCTAGGGCTCCGAGTTCTCTCCTGGTTTCAAGGTAGCAGTGCCCCTCCCCACAAGTTTGCTCTCAGACATGCTCAGGCCAAACTTTAAAATCTTTCTTTCCTTTCAGAGAATATTTAGATTTTTAAATTGAAGAAAGGGCCTCTCTTTTCTCTTTTGGCTTTTATGCTAGAGACATGTCTACCTGAGCTTGCCTAACTTTATTTGAAATTGCTTTCATTTCTTATGTGCCTAGCTCATCACCTGATCTAGTTCAACATTTCTTCTTCACTTTCTGGCATTGTACACTGAATTATAGTGTACTCTGTGTGCTGTCATTGTATCTCCTTTTACATGTCCCTTGTCATCATTGTGGGACCCTTCCAACTGACTTCACAGGGTTTCTTCGATATTTCACATTTCTTTTCAGTAATCTTTCTCACTGATTCTTGAGTATGATGAGCTGAATTTATTTAAAATGATGTTCTTTAGTACTCACCTTCCTTTCTTATAAGCCGCATAGTTACCCGAAGTTACCCGAGTGGGGTTCCTGCACGGCTGGTGGGAGTGAGGTTCTTGGGAGCCACTGGAATGAGCACTTCAGGAGGCACCACAAGAGGATGAGAGGTGGTAAGAGGCTTTATTTCTGTGGAGTTACATTTCTCGGGTTGTAAAGTCCCATGTGCCTTAACCAGTCCTGAAAAAAGGTGCAGCTGGGGCTTCAGTAGAGCTAAAAGCAAAGCCAGTGTCCAGAGTTTTTGTTCCCTGGTGAAACTGAGTCTGGTACGGCATTAGGCTAATCACAATCCATTAGTCAGTCCATTGTGTGGGGTTCACATGGCTGTGAGCCACATGGGCAAGTGCATAGCATGCAAGCCCCATAAGCCAGGAGTTAGGGGAGAACAGTAAGAGAGAGCAAGAGGGCTTCGTTATTCAGGAGTTAAACATAGCATTCAAATGGATAAATGCATTAGAGATTTATCAATTATCTGGTTGACAAGCATTTGGTTGCTGTTTCCAGTATTGTATTAGTTGTAAACATTGCAAATGAGGTTTGTAAATTTCAATATGTATTTTTATGATCTTTTTATTATTGATTTTGTATTTAAATGCACTGTGGTCAGAGAACATTATCTGTATGATAATAATTCTTTAGATTTTCTTTGAGCCTTGTTTCATGATTACTTCTGTAATTATTCATTGTAGGCTTAAAGAGTCTGTTCACAGTCTACAAGTTGGGTGCAGGGGTATGAATTGGTTGTCCACATATTCCCTCTTCTAATTTTTTTGTTTGATCTGTCAATTAAGAATATATTTTTAAATTTTCTCCTAAAATTCTCAGTTTCTTCTTATAATTTTGAAAACATTTGCTTTATATTAAGTACATATACATTCAGCATGGCTGTATCTTTCTGCTGAAAAACTTACGCTCTTTTTCATATGTAATGATCCTCTTCATGCCTATTATTGCCTTTTGCTTTGTTTTATCTAATATTTAACATAACTTGGCCTATCTTATTTTGGTCAATATTTGCCAGCTAGTTTTTCATCTCTCTGTTTTCAGTCTTTCTATGTCCTTGAGTTTTACACATGATTCTTGTAAACAGATATCAGGATTTTGTTACTTTTATCAAGTTTAGTAATCTCTGTCTACTTAATAAATAAGTTTAGTTTGTTTGCATTTAATGACTTATGTGTATCTATTTGTACATTCTTGATTTGCGCTTTATCTCTAACAGGCTTTTTGCTTTGCTGCCTTTTTTGCTTCATTTTCAGCCTTTTCTTTTTTCTGCATTTTCACTATTTTTTCTTCCCCATTGGTTTAGAATTTAAATTTTTTATTTCAATTTTTATTGCGAACCATTAAATTTTAACACTATATTTGATTTCAAAAGTTAAAATTAATCACTATTTCTACACTTTTCCCAAGCAATACAAAGACCTTAGATTTCTTTTTACCCTAAACTACTGCTGCTGATCCTTCTTGTCCTCATCTTTCTTCTTTTTAAGAAATTGAACCTAGTTGTGATATTTCTGCTTACTTACTGAAGAATAAATACCTCTTCAAGGGCAAAAAGTTATTCCAAAAAGTGCTTCCTATGCATCTTCTGTTTAATTTTTATAACCCAATTTTAATCCAGTCACCAAATTAATCATTTGTATTGAGCATCAAGTACATTTCAAAGATGAGGCAAGTGTACTGAGGTATGAAACAAAACTACCCAGTTTTCTCTTTTATGCTGTCAAAATAGCTGTCCTACATTTTAATTACTGAAATAATTTCACACAGACTTATTTCAGCTAGTTAGTATTGTAGTTCTTGTTAGGAATCTTAGCTCACAATTTTTATGGCTCCACTTGTGTCTTACATCCCAAGTCTGGGAGGTTCATATGCACTATGTAGCAATAAAACTTTGACAAGCCACTCATAGGAAAACATTTTATATTATGCACTAGAGACCTGGTGCACGGAATTGTGCAGGGGTTGGGTCCCTCAGGGTGGCCTGCAGGAATCAGGCCC
The DNA here is from genome assembly GCF_964212035.1 of Myotis nattereri. Taxonomy (NCBI): domain Eukaryota; kingdom Metazoa; phylum Chordata; class Mammalia; order Chiroptera; family Vespertilionidae; genus Myotis; species Myotis nattereri. Next base: position 23,772,704 of record NC_138087.1, on the reverse strand, counting down.
CAGCTCGTGCCCCCAGCCTTGCAGCCATGCAGCCCCGCATGGCACCCCGTCTTGGCCTGGTGCCACCTGCTCACCTGCTCCACCATCCCACTGTGGTCCCGCTCTCGTCGGGGCCCACTGGGCCCAGCAGTGCCTCCACTGCTGCCCTCTGCCAGCTGCCAGTGCTGCGTCACCCACGCCCACCATGTTCCCCTGGTGGTCAGTGCACGTCATAGTGAGTGGCCAAACTCCTGCTCGAACTCCTGGTCGGACAGTTTGCATATTAGGCTTTTATTATATAGGATTCTCCTCATCAATATATTAGCTTTTGAACATAGGAGTTAGTTTTTAGTGAGTACTTTATATAAACACAGATGCAGATGAACACCACATGATTATGAGAATAAAAAGTACATACTCAAAGGAGAAAACAAAATGAAATTATAATCTTATATGAAGTCGTTTTACGAGCATGTATTTGGAGACAGATATAACTAACGACTCCCACTGAGAGGCACAAATTGATTCCTCACAGCAATAGCTCTGATCCTTCATGTTCATGCAAAGCTTGCATTGTTCCAGAAAGGGCTTTTTAAAAAGAATTTAAAGGAATATGTGCAGTGAGATAAAATAAATGATGAATAAGTAGTAATGAAATCTGGGTCAGTTAAACATTTATTAAAAAGTATTTAAGCCAGAATTTAGTAGAATTTCTGCCATGAGCTCTTGCATATTTATTTGAGGTGGGATACAAGTACGGCCCTCTGCTTCTTAGCAGCTCATATAAAGTGGGGAGGGCAGATAGTTATATAATTCACAGTGTCCAAGAGATTTTTTTTTTATTGCTCAAGGGGAGCAGACCATTTCTGATACAGAGACCAAAAGGTCATGTTCCCTCTGGATAGCCATGAAGCCTGAAATGCAGGGCTACAATAGTCGTGACAACAAGCACAGTGCATTCTGTGATGAGATGCACAGGCGTTTTCAGTGTAGACAAGTATCATCATAAATCAACAAAGGCAGTCTACGGTATTGAGTTCTGAAGTGATCTCAGTTTTTTGAACTATTCCGCGTGCAACCTAAATGTCCTTTCTCTCGGTCAGCCTTTGTGTACGTACAGTATGGCAGTAAGCATGGGGTTCTTTATTCTTTAGCCCATGATAAGCATCTGGAGAGCAGCTAGTCCTCCCTGTTAGAACTACATGCCGTAGCAATCAGCCGCCTGGGTCTGGTCAATATCTTCTCAGAAGTGTTGACAAACTCCCAACAAGAATGCCTGAGAAGTCTTCCTCACTCCCCCATGGAGGACTCCCATACCTGTGTTCAGGACCAACATTTTTTTTTTTAATATTTTACTGATTTTTTACAGAGAGGAAGGGAGAGAGCTAGAGAGTTAGAAACATCGATGAGAGAGAAACATCGATCAGCTGCCTCCTGCACATCTCCCACTGGGGATGTGCCCACAACCCAGGTACATGCCCTTGACCGGAATCGAACCTGGGACCTTTCAGTCCGCAGGCTGACGCTCTATCCACTGAGCCAAACCGGTTTCGGCAGGACCAACATTTTCTCAGGAAGCAACTTGGCGCTCATTTTAGCACACAGATAAACATAGAAAAACTTCAAACATGTCACATGTGAAGCACACACAGAACTTTAACCTTCAATGCAATTAAGCCGGTCCCAGGGAGCTCAGCAAGCTAAACAGGACTGCATGACGGAGGCGTTACTTTGTTTACAATTATTTCCCATACTCTAGATCAGGGATGGTGAACCTTTTGAGCTCGGCGTGTCAGCGTTTTGAAAAACCCTAACTTAACTCTGGTGCCGTGTCACATATAGAAATTTTTTGATATTTGCAACCATAATAAAACAAAGACTTATATTTTTGATATTTATTTTACATATTTAAATGCCATTTAACAAAGAAAAATCAACCAAAAAAATGAGTTCGCATGTCACCTCTGACATGTGTGTCATAGGTTCGCCATCACTGGTCTAGATGGTGGGGTCATCTAGTGAAAACGATTGCTTTGCCTGTGAGATGAATTATCTACAGGAGCCCTTCTTCCTGGCACTCATCAATGGGTGGGATCCTTCATCGACCGTGGCTAATTAATAACAGCAAAACCGTGCCCTGAGCCTCTGGATGAGGGTCTCATTTATTTTGTTGGATCTGAAACATCGGGTGCACTTTTGATATTTAGACTCATTCTTTATAGCTTTTCCCTAACAAAGCTCTGATATTTTAAAATCTTTCCTGGCTCAGATTTTAAAAGCCCTTTCAATATATTTCTTACCAAAAATAATGGAGAATTTCTTTTTATTGCAAATGACATCTTTGTTACCATAGCTTGCTAAATTTTATAAATTACATTGTGTTTATTTACTCTATAATTCTATCATTCAAATTAGTTCAAACTGTTAGTACTTGGCAAGTAGCTTCATAGTATAGTTGGTCATTTTTTTTCAACAGAGATGCTGAATCCGGAATGTAGAGTTTTTAATTCCCTATGAGAAATTGTTCTTGCTCATTATTTTTGCATGATTCAATGTTAACATTTTATTTATACTTGGATAAACAAAATGGTTTATTAGGACACCTCTAACAAGATATATATTTCACATATCACTATTATGATTAATGAAACTATATATATATGCATATATTTTTTTCTTCAGAGAGGAAGGGAGAGGGAGAGAGAGATAAAAATATGGGCTTCTCTGACCACAATATTCATTGGCACAGGTATTATTTGCATGTTTAATATTTATGCCTCTTCCCAAATGTATTCTTTGAAATAAATTTCTGTCTTATAAAACAATTTTCTTTAGTTCTTAAACAGAACATTTGACTAGTAGGAGTTTGGTTTAACAGAAAAGATGGTGGCTAAAGACTCAGATGAATTTGGTTCGAGTTCTGCATCAGCTACTTCCTAGCTTACCTTGGACAAGTCACCCACATTCTGAGTCTCAGTTTCTTTATCTGATAAAATGTAGTTAGTGATACTGGTCCCACTGCCTTGCAGGGTTGTTGCAAGAACCAAAATGATGCAGAGTGGGTGAAAAAGTTCATCTATACAGTGCTGCCCACATGTTGCTGTAATAGCTTGTAGTTTGTAAGGTGACGCTCACTAGGCCAGCGTTGAGGTACAGGAATAAAGAAAGTGTAGTAGGTTATTTAAAAGCCTTTTGTGATTGAGGACTCAACATGCAGACAATGACATTTTAGTGTCTGCTCTCAAACAGGCATCGCTGCACTTACCCTACACCTTGACTTGGCCTGGCGTGCCCTGCAAAAACACTGTTAATTTCAGTTTCCTTGATTTTGCTTGTTATGCTGACAACAGTTTTCCATGCTGTTAGCCTTTATCTTCATCTCTGCTATTCACTCATTTTGAAATTTCCATTATTGGAACCTGCATTATGAGATTATGAGCTTCTACACCAAGCTATTTGTGTTTACAAAACTACTATATATATAGCTAATATATATATATATATATATATATATATATATATATATATATATACACACATACACACACTAGAGGTCCGATGCACAAAAATTTGTGCACTTGGCCGGGGGCGGGGGGGGGGGTCCCTCAGCCTGACCTGTGCCCTCTCCCAGTCTGGGACCCCACAGGGGATGACCACCTGCTGGATTAGGCCTACTCCCCTGGGGACCGGGCCTAAGCTGGCAGTCAGACATCCCTCTGGCAGCCTGGGAGCCCTCAGGGGATGTCCACTTGCCAGTGGGAAGCAGGCCTAAGTTGCAGTCAAACATCCTTAGCACTGCTGAGGAGGCGGGAGAGGCTCCCACCACCACCGCTATACTGGCAGCCATCAGCCTGGCTTGTGGCCGAGCAGAGCTCCCCCTGTGGGAGCATACTGACCACCAGGGAGCAGCTCCTGCATTGAGCGTCTGCCCCCTGGTTGTCAGTGTGTGTCATAGTGACCAGTCATTCCCATCCGTTCTGCTGTTAGGGTCAATTTGCATATTACCCTTTTATTATATAGGATAGAGGCCTGGTGCATGAGTGGGGGCTGGCTGGTTTGCCCTGAAGGGTGTCCCAGATCAAGGTGGGGGTCCCTCTGGGGTGCCTGGACAGCCTTGGTGAGGGGCTGAGGGCTGTTTTCAGACTGGCCACACCCCCTTCAGGTGGGGGTCCCCGCTGGAGTGGCTGGCCAGCTTGGGCGAGGGGCTGATAGCTGTTTGCAGGCTGGCCACATCCCCTTCAGGGTGGGGGGTCTTGCTGGGGTGCCTGACCAGTCTGGGTGAGGGCCTGATGGCTGTTTGCAGGCTGGCCATGGCCCGCAGCCACCCAAACTCCCATGGAGGCTGGACAGAAGCAGGTATCTGGGATTTATTTGTCTTCTATAATTGAAACTTTGTTGCCTTGAGCGGAGGCCACAGCGGGCCAGGGCAGGTGGGAAGCTTGGCTTCCTCCATTGCCAGGACAACCAAGCCTCCTGCTTGCTCCAGCTCCGTGGCTGCCAGCCGCCATCTTGGTTGGGTTAATTTGATATAGTCACTCTGATTGGCTGGTGGGTGTGGATTGGGGTATAGTGGAGGTGTGGTCAATTTGCATGTTTCTCTTTTATTAGATTATATATATATATGGCTAATTGAATTAAGCAATGATCTAATTTGCAGAATGATGCAAACAATTAATTTTCACCTTTTTAACCTTAAAGAATACTATAAATTTATACAAGATATAGTCCTATTATTTATGAGTCAAAATGAGAAATATCAGCCTTCTTCCTTTTTTTTTCTTTTCCCCCTGCCTGCATCTTAGTGCCTAACTTCTTCCTTTTCCCAGTAGAATAAAAAAAAACAACTTTCCTTCCAATCTTAGGCTACATCAGGGCTGGTTCACAGGTTACTCAAGGCAGAAACATGGTTTACCTTTACATCTGACTGTTCAATTATAATATATTCTGAGCCCTTGTCACATTCTAGGCATGAGGCTATATGCACAGGACATGTAGAATGCTTACAGTCTTCCTGTAGGCTGGGTGGTTGCTCTGAGTATTCCACTCAGTTTGTTAAATGAAATAATGAATAAAGGAATGAATGACTGTGTGGGAGACTAAACAAGGAATCTCTAAAGGTCACTCTAAGTCACAAAGGCTATACGTCTATGCTATACATACAAAATATAACTATTATTACAGACTAATGGCCCGGTGCACGAAACCGGCTCTCTGACATCCCCTGAGGGGTCCCAGATTGAGAGAGGGTGCAGGCCAGGCCCAGAGACCCCACCGGTGCATGATCAGGGCCACGGAGGGACGCCGGAGGTTGGCCAGCTGAGGAGGGACCGCAGGAGGGCTCCAGGGTGTGTCTGGCCCATCTCGCTCAGTCCCTATCAGTCCTGATTGGCTGGACCCCAACAACAAGCTAACCTACCAGTCATATTGTCTGCTCCCTGGTGGTCAGTGCATGTCATAGCAAGTGGTTGACCAGTTGACTATCTGTCTGACCCCTGGTAGTCAGTGCATATGAAATCGACTGGTCAACCGGTCAACTGTCTGGCCCCTTGTGGTCAGTGCACATCATAAAGAGCAGTTGAGTAGCCTTAGCATATCATTAGCATATTATGCTTTGATTGGTTGAACAGCCCACCAGATGACCAAACACTTAGCATATTAGGCTTTTATTATATAGGATTGTTCACACATATAGGATGTTTTTTATTTTTTACTGGAATAATTTTGTGAACATTAAGTGCTGTTGCTTTTGCATTCCACTTAATTACCTGTGAGTATATTATTATCTTTACTTGTTCAGGACAGGTCATGATGGCTTGAACCTGGTAGGGATTAAAGGGTATGTGAAGCAGTAGTAGAGATTCTGACCATCTTGGCTTGCTCAGGAGTCAGCCACTTGTAGCACTGAAAGCCCCACATCTTGGGAAACCCCTCAGTTCTGGGCAAACTGGGATGTCTTATCCTATAGGTAATTGTCTGAGTCCTATTTCTCTTTGTATCTTACATCATTCAGACTTAGTAAAAATATTAGGGAAACAATGAAGATGACTCCCAACATCCATTTCACCCCTTTGGCAGTGTTTGGTTAGAGATGGGAACCAGCGGTTCTCAACCTGTGGGTTGCGAACAATGAAAATATATCCTGCATATCAGATATTTACATTACGATTCATAACAGTAGCAAAATTAGTTATGAAGTAGCAACAAAAATAATTTTATGGTTGGGGGTCACCACAACATGAGGAACTGTATTAAAGGGTCTTGGCATTAGGAAGGTTGAGAACCACTGGAAGCCAATTTGGGTCAAAGAGACATTATGAGAAGTTTGCTATGGGCTTCTAGAAATGGCAATTTCTCACTTCTAAGAGAGAAACAGAGAAAAGTAGCCTCTCTCTGTAAATGTGCCAGTGTTCCTTAATGATATAGCTAAGCTGACAGATAAACCAGCTCTACACCTACCCTACCTCTGTCTACTGTCAAGCAAACAAACAAATATCCTAATGTATAAGCCAGCACGAATCAGGTTTCTGGTTTGTTTTTTCCAGCTAAAGGAATTGCAGATAATACTTGAAGAAAGTAATAAAGCCTTTAATTAGTGGCTGCCCCAATTGGATGGATGAAAAAATTAACTCATTGTAAGGAAACAATCATGCAGGGGAAGCAGAGCAGTCATATAGAGGTGATTTATGCAGTTTTAAATGTACCACTAGGGCAAATTTATTAAAAAAAGAAGAAGAAGAAGAAAGTGAAACAATTGGATGGACCATTGAACAATAAAAATCAGCTGGTGTTGCATTTTACATCTGCAAACTGAGTGCTAAAAAGAGGAAAACGCTTATAAAGTTTATATGCTGGAGCTAAGATCCTGAGTCCAATAGCAGAATCTATCCACAGCATTCGTTTTTAGTCCCACACCTCAGTATTACATTGCTTCTCAGATGTTACTTATTGAATGGCTATGATATCCCTGACATTAGAAATGTAAGACTGGATCAAAAAAGATAGAAATATAAATGAAGGTGCTCATATTCTCTCTGTCTCTGTCTCTCTCTCTCTCTTTCTCTCTCTCTCTCTCTCTCTCTCTCTCTCTCTCTCTCTCTCTCTCTGTGTGTGTGTGTGTGTGTGTGTGTGTGTGTGTGTGTATAAAAGAGAAAAAGAGAGAGAGAGAGAGAATGAGCTTATAAACTATTCTGCTTTAAACTTATCACAGAAAATCAATTTTATATTCTCAAGCTACAAATCCAATAGGCTAAAATAATGGCATGTAAGTAAAGGAAAGTTGACTAGAAATTCAACATGAATACAAGCATTCTATATCTCTAGATCACATTCATGACAAAGACACACAAACCCAGAAAATAGTTATCAAATCTTTTGTAGACAGCATGAGACAATGTGAGAGCAGCAGGTCTGAAGCAAAAGAAAATTCTTTGCATTACACTATTAAATGGAACACTTAATCAGCTTTTTTGCCAAGAGAGAACTTCCCATTATGTTAAGTTATAAATAGGACTGTGGGAAAATATCTATGAACTGAAAAGATGTGGACCTGTGTCTGTTGACATTGGTTGTTTCACAAAGGGTTATAGACTCAGTACTTGTCAGAAAGAGTAGCGCACAAAGACTTTTGGAAATCTTCTTTAAGTAATTCTTTTCGTCACTTAGTCTATGGTTTGATGCGCTGACTTCGTAAATAGTGCATTTTCAGGGCAGGTCACGCAGAAAGTTTCCTCTTGCCACCCCACCCCACTCCTGCTTTATCCATAAGCCATTTCCAGTGTATGTGTGTGAGTATTAGTTCAGCTCTACCGCATTATGGCATAGAAACACAACGGCATGATTTGTAAAATGCACCTCAGTGTAGAACTCTCAGGAAGCCAGACTGAATTTATTTAAGTTTTTAAAAAGGGAAGTACATGTTCAGCCAGTGGTGGCTTTATATCCTCCTTTTCCACTAGAGGTAAAATAAAAATGAAAAACCTGAGTATCAGTTGTTGGTAGGCCAGATCTTGACCTGAAGTGTGTCGCGTCCAGTATAGAATTAAATTCCTGTGCCTTATTCAGAAATCTTATCCACTGTGGAATGAGTGGATTTAGTAACAGGACTGGTGAGTTATACCCATTTCTTCTCCAAATGAAGACTTTGGCGTTTGCACTTTGAGGGACATAATGGAAACTGACTATTTTTGACAGGGCATTTATTTGGCAAAGTTAAATAGATAGATGGTTAGACAGTCCATGCAGGATCAGTTCTGGAATTTCTGGAGTAGCCCTAGACCAAATCATATCCTGAATTGGATTCATCCAGACTTGCATTTCCCAAGGGCAAGTGACAAAAGAACTCTGAGCCTGTATATCAGGACCGAACGGTGGTGGGAAGGGCAGTTTCATTTGTCTCAATTCAGCCTGCTTTAAGTGGAACACATTTTAGTTTCTTAGGATCTGTGACACAGATGCCTGTTAGATGCATGATATGTTAGAAGCTACATTAAAATTTACAAATGTGCCATTTCTCTGAGGAGGTAATGTGTACATCAAAGAGGAAATGCAAGAGCCTGATCTGCTGTCTTCTGCTCTCCAGATGTTCCTGAGTGACTCCCTTTCACAGTGGCCTTTCTAGAAGGAAACCTTTGATACTAATCAGCATCGGAATTAGACCATTGAGACTGAGGATTCCTAAAGCTGGATCTTGCCTCTGAGGAAGTCATTTATAGGTCATCTATTCCAATCTGTACTGCTTTGTCCAGTCCTGAGAACACTACTATTTTCACTAAGCTATTGTCCTGCTTCTTGCAGAATCTCAGGTGATGCTAAGACAGTTGGTGCCTATGGCTGAGAGAGCTTAGCTTAATATGGCAGTAGCCAGGAGGTTGACTGAAGCCTAGAATGCCAGGTCAGTCCCTGAACTAACCCAACATAAAATTAGATTCTGGCTTAGATAAGAGGAAGTTTTCTTTTACTCCTTAAAACTTCAGTCTCTAAGGCTGCAGTGTTTAGTTTTATGTTACCATTGCTCTGTGTGAATACAGTCATGCACCGCATAAAGACATTTTGGTCAACAGTGGACTGCATGCATGACGGTGGTCCCATAAAGTTATAATGGAGCTGAACATTTCCTATTGCCTAGTGACATCATAGCCATCATAATGGCATAGCAAAGTGCATTACTCCATGTTTGTGGTGATGCTTGTGTAAACAAACCTACTGAGCTGCCAGTTGTATAAAAGTACAATATAGCACATATCATTATGGACAGAAAATATACTTTTTATTGCTATTTTAGAGTGTACTCTTTTATTGATAAAATGTTTACCTTAAAACAGTGTGTGATGTTATTCCAACAGCAGCCTCATACATCACATTTCCTCACCCCCCACCCCCCACCTGCATCTTTTGATTGCATCATTTTCTCTTGTGCTTGATTTAATCTCATGTTGATCATTGCCCTTAAGCATGCAAAATCCACTGCAAATGTTGCCAGTAAGAGGCCACATCCAGTGATGGACCTGGAACAAAATCAAAAGTGACTAATGACTAGGAAGGTAGAAAATTGGTGATGGTGATTGCTCACCAGTTGGGCATGTCCTGTTCCACCATCACTACAATCTTGAACAAATTGATGGATGAAGACACAATGCAATAGCCAGATGATGTAGTATAGAATTGTACACTTGAAACCTATATAATTTTATTAACTAATGTCACCCCAATAAATTCAATGAAACAGAACAGAAAGAACAAAGTAACTGGATTTGTTAAAAGATCTGCTTCATTGAAGGTAATGAGACTAACAAAACTTTGAGAAGGACCTGTATTAGACAAGGAGAAACTTCTAACAACCTGAACTGAGGTCCAAACACAGACGCATATCCCTCTCAGCACCATCAGCATCACAGTCAAAGCAAAGAGCTTGTGTTGCTGAAAGAAAAGGCTGGACCTGACTACGATGTTAACTTTACTGTGAGGTGGTTTAAGTGATTCAAGAATCATTATTTATTACATCAGGTGAATGTGAGTGGTGAGTCTGCGAGTGCTGATATAGGCAGCTGAAGAATTTTTGGAAACTAGATAAGCTGATTGTGGAGGAAAATTGCTTGCCGGAGCAAATATTCAGTGTGGATGAAACCTCCCTGTTCTGGGAAGGGATGCCTGAAATGGCTTTCATTCATTAGGAGGCCAAGTCAATGTGGCGTTCAAGGCTCTTACATACAGGACAGCTGTCTTGCTTAGGGGCAGTGCTGCAGGCTTCACTGTGCCAATCACAAATTGAAACTCTTAGGGACTTCAAGCATATCCATGAGCACACACTGTGGTACACTACAGGATCTGTGAGGAGTCATGGATAACTCAGCTTCTCTTCAGAGATCTCTTCCTGAATTTCTGTGTCATTTCCCTTCCTGAATTTCTGTGCCAGTGAAATGGGGAAGCGCTTTGTGGAGAATAACATACCTTTAAGGATTTTACTTATGATAATTCTATTTTAATTTTTTCAGGAAGCTCTATGCTTTTCTCCATAGCAGCTGTAGCAATTTAAAATTCCATCAACAGTGCACAAGTGTTCCCTTTTATTTACATGCTCACCAGCACTGGTTATTTGTTGTCTTTTTCATAATAGCCGTTCTGACGGTTGTGATGTGATATTTCATTGTGGTTTTGATTTGAATTTTTCTGGTGATAGTGATATTGGTCATCCATAGGTCTTTTTGGAGAAATACTTACTCATCTTTTAATCAGTTTGTTTTGTTTTGTTTGTTTGTTTATGTTGAGCTGCATAAGCTTTTTATATATTTTGGATGTTTAACCCTTGTCACATGTATCATTTGCAAATATCTTCTCCCATTCAGTAAATTGCAATTTTTTTTAATGATGGTTTTATTCACTGTGCAAAAGTCTTTTAATTTAATGTATTCCCATTTATTTATTTTTGCTTTTGTTGCCCTTGCCCAAGGAGATGTATCCAAGAGTTTTAGTAAGACTGATGCCAAAGAATCCACTGCCTATGTTGTTTTGAGTTTTTTTGCGGGGGGGGGGGGGGGTTATGGTTTCATGGCTTACATTTGAGTCTTTAATCCGTTTTGAGTTTATTTTTGTATATTGGTGTAAGAAAGTGGTACAGCTTCATTTTTTTTTTGCATCTGCCTGTCAAGTTTTCCCAATGTTATTCATTAAAGACATTGTCTTTTCCCATTATATATTCCTACTCTCTTTATCATTGATTAATTGGCCATATAAGTATAGATTAATTTCTGGGCATTCATTCTATTCTGTTCCATTGATATATGTGTCTGTTTTTATGCCAATACCATACTGTTTTGATTATTGTAGCTTTGTAATATATTTGAAACGAGGGAGCTTATTACTTCCAGCTTTGTCCCTTTTTAAATATTGTTTTGGTTATTTGGGGTCTTTTATGATTCCATATAAATTTTAGGATTACTTGTTCTAGTTCTGTGAAAAAGAGCATTGGTATTTTGATAGGGGTTACATTGATTCTATAGATTGCTTTGTGTAGTGTGGTCATTTAAATGATATTAATTCTTCCAATCCATGAACAGAGTGTATTGTTCCATTTATTTTTGCCTCCACTTTTTATCACTAGTTTCTTATAGTTTTTTAGAGTACAGGTCTTTCACATCCTCAGTTAAATTTATTTCTAGTTATTTTGTGCACTTTGATACAATTGTAAATGGGATGGTTTTCTTAATTTCTCTTTTTGATAGTTAATTATTAGTATATAGAAACACCACAAATTCTATATATCAATTTTGTATTCTGCAATTGAATTCATTTATTACTTCTGATAGTTTTTTTCTTTGGAGAAGTCTTTAGGGTTTTCTATATATAGTATGATGTCATCTGCAAATAGTAACAGTTTTACTTCTTCCTTTCCAATTCGGATGCCCTTCAGCACTCATGTTAAAGATAGCCAGTGTAATTTCTTCACGTATAATCCAGGTACTTTTCAAACTGCTGCCTCTGCACAGGAACTCAGAGCAAGAGCATTTGTATGTGAGCCTTTTAAGAGTAGAGTCGTAGCCCTTCGGTTCTTTCAGACGGAAGCTCTGCTGGTTTTCAAGGCCAGATATTATGAGGTCTCCTCTTCCTAGTGCAGGGCTCCTGGGCTGGTGAGTCTGGTGTGGGCTTAGACTCCTCATCCTCAGAGGGACGCACCATGGTTCTTTTAACAATCCCACTTACACGTCCTGACTAGACCATGTCTCTACCCCTGTACCCATCGCAATGTAGCTTTTTAATAGTATTAGTTTTAGAAAATCTGTTCGGCTAGTCTTTGGGTCATTCTTAGCAATGGTTGCTTCTATATATAGTTGTAGCTTTGGTGTGTCCATGGGAGAAGGTGAGTTTAGTTTCTTCCTACTCCACCATCTTGACCCCTCCCTCCTGCCATAATGCTTAAAACCTTAATTGACAAGGTTTTAATCATTCACATTTTTCAAACCTTCTTTTCGTTTACTTCGTCATTCAAACTATAAGCATCAGGACTCAGCACATTTCTAAAGCGGGGTCTTAAGAAATACATGCATTATTTCTATATGCACTATGCCTATTTGTATCTTAATACTGATTTAACTCTTATACTTTCTAATAGAATCCCTGATGATAATTTTTATTTTCTGGGCTTGCCATTCACTGTGATCTTGGGATCTCTTCTTTTTCAACCCATATGAATAAATTAGACAATACCACTGGGTTCAGGTTTGTTTAGATTTCTTATCCAATATTTATTTCTCTCCTCTTCCCAATGTTTAACTCTTATCCAAAAATGTTGTTCTTGAATGATTTCCCACTGGTCTATGAAATTAAATTATGAACTTAGCCCGTGTTGTGAGTGCCTTGCTTCCTGTCCAATATGATATTATCATCCCAAAAGGAAATCCTGTCTTTGGTATTACTCTTTCCAGGAGGAGAAAGGAGAAAATTTCCCTGAGCTTTTTAAGTGTTATATTTCTGGAATCCATGATGTTTTGATGAGAAATACACCATTATTTTGTGTGCACACCAAAAAGATAAAAACTCAACACAAGGAATCTAATATTAATATAATGTACTAATCTAAGAGAATCTAATCATATAAAAGTTTATTATACATGAGGGATACATACTTATTGTATAATTAAATGAAAAGACAAACAAATAAGCAAAAGCACCTTTAGGAAAGAATAGATATAAAGCTTGCATTTCTCCATATTAGTACTGAATGGGAATAGGAAAAAAAAATGTCCCCCTGATTATTTGAACCAAAACACAGTGCAAACACAGGTTTGCCATCTGAATTCAGAAAAGTGTTTGGAAGTTGCTATTGGTTTATAAGACATGTCTCAATTTCAAATATGTTAAAATCTGTTTTAAAATGTTTGTTGTAGAATCAATGAAATGAATTTATTTAAATTCTTTAGAAATTAGTGTTGTTTATAGGTTTGCCTATAAACTGTCTACAAGGTTTGGATAAGCATCTGTATATATACCTTATTGTTCTACAAATTGGATTTCCAGATGTCTCAAGGTCATTTATCATTGTATAACCTTCTCTGGGTTGAACTTGATGTTTTCTCCTATCCTCTATAAAGATGGAACATTTGAGAGGCTAATGTCCGTAATGAGGTGTGTATATTTTAAAGACCCTCAGAGCATTGCAGTATTGTCTTGCTCAGGGTAGTATACATCTAAATGCAATTGTCAGATGTAAAATAACACTGAAAATATATTCAGTTTAACAGCTGGCTTTATGGTATTGGTTTTCAACACTCTCTTTCCATCAGATACACAGTAGACTATCATCTTACTAAATATCTCAGATTGAGTGGGATCATACTTCTCATTCCCATTGAATGGTTGACTCTCAAGGAATACCCTGATGCTTCTTGTGACATGTGTTCAGTGGAATTACATTGTTACTGACCCATATATCCTCCCATGGTGTAAGAAAAAATAATCTCATAATGATAAAATAGAAGTTTGAAATCATATAGTTAAAATAATTTAAAGTAATTCTTCTTTTACACTAAAGTGACCTGGAAACTATATTCATATGCAGATTTTTCTCTAATTTGATTTTGACTTCTAATATGGAACATATTTAGAAAATTCTGCACACTCTGTCCCCCTTTTAAAAAGTTACAATAGCCCTAGCCTGTTTGGCTCAGTGTATAGAGCAGCCGTGGGCAATCTACGGCCCGCGGGCCGGATCGGGCCTGTTTGAAATGAATAAAACTAAAAAAAAAAAAGACCGTATCCTTTTATGTAATGATGTTTACTTTGAATTTATATTAGTTCACACAAACACTCCATCCATGCTTTTGTTCCGGCCCTCCGGTCCAGTTTAAGAACCCATTGTGGCCCTCTAGTCAAAAAGTTTGCCCACCCCTGGTATAGAGCATCAGCCTGCAGAATGAAGGATCCCGGGTTCGATGCCGGTCAAGGGCATATGTCTGGGTTGCAGGCTCAATCCACACTAGGAGGCATGCAAGAGGCAGCCGATCAGTGATTCTCTCTCATCATTGATATTTCTTTTTCTCTCTCTCCCTCTCCCTTCCTCTCTGAAATCAATAAAAGTATATTCTAAAAAGAAAGTCACAATGCACATTTGAAAATTAAATGCTATGAGAAGCCTGGGCAGTGAGCAAACCTAGTCAAATTTTCACAGCCATTTACCAAGAAGCCATGTATTTCATATAAAATCGATTCTCACTGAAACCGGTTTGGCTCAGTGGATAGAGCGTCGGCCTGCGGACTGAAAGGTCCCGGGTTCGATTCCAGACAAGGGCATGTACTTGGGTTGTGGGCACATCCCCAGTAGGAGATGTGCAAGAGGCAGCTGATCGATGTTTCTCTCTCATCGATGTTTCTAACTCTATCTCTCTCCCTTCCTCTCTGTAAAAAATCAATAAAATATATTTTAAAAAATCTATTATAAATAAAAATAAATAAATAAAATAAAATCGATTCTCCTTTTCATTGCACAGTTTAAGATGCTAGAGAAAAAGTTGTCATTTTGACTCTTTAAGCGCTGATTAGAGAGGCAGACAGGACACAGAATGGACCTTATGGGCTATTTTAATAGTAAGCTTTTAAAAGGTTTTAGGTAAGAGAGTGATCTAATCTGATGTTCTATAGGGCTAAAGAAATCAAATCCCCTTTGTCAATAAATAGCATATTCCTTCATTTATTCATTCATTCTACAAATATTTAATGAGTAACTAGGTATTGTGTTAGACGCTAAAGAGTAATATTCAAAAGATAGAGTAGGTGTTAAATTGTAAATGTTAAAATGATGGTCATTTTCGGGGCCAGAATATTAAGACAATATGTTGGAGAAGTATCAAGGTAGGGAAATAATTCAATTAAACACACATTCAATTACCGCTTATGTGCTAGATAGCTGTTCCCTCCTGGAGGTACAGAGGTGAATCTAGTACATTCTAAGCTGCTGGGGATCCTATAAGCTTGTGGGTGCAGCCACCTCTCTTTGGTTGCCGAGGGTCAAACATTTGTAGAGCAAGATGTAAAGAAAGCAGAACAGTCTTTTCTTTGCCCTGACACAGTTCATAAACTTAAGGATGGAAGGAGATTCTAGTTTCACCATCCACTCACAATTGATCTAATATATTTTAACATATTTTATTGATTTTTCACAGAGAGGAAGGGAGAGGGATAGAGAGTTGTAAACATCGATGAGAGAGAAACATCGATCAGCTGCCTTCTGCACACCCCTCACTTGGGATGTGCCCACAACCAAGGTACATGCCCTTGACTGGAATCGAACCTGGGACCTTTCAGTCCACAGGCCAACGCCCTATCCACTGAGCCAAACCAGTCAGGGCTGATCTAATATTTTTGTTTCCATTTTAGAATATACTGTGACACAGCTTTCAAAAATGATGTAATATATTCTTAAAGATTATAGGAAAAATATTTAGAAAAAGAAAATTTAAATAAGTCATAGCTGTGGAGCTGGCTTGCTCCAGGACAGAGAGACCAAGGTTCCCTAGGGGTGTCTTGATTCCTGATAGATTCTTAGTTTTGGTCCCAGTCCACTTAGGTTGTTACAATAATCTCTTTAATAAGAGGAGAAGGGTCTCTGTTCATGCAATCACAACCACAATAGCAACAACCAAAAAACCTAACCAGTTGCACTTTAGCATTATAAGTTAGGGCTGATCAATAACAATGCTTTACTTGGGAACATGTTTAGTTATTGGTGCTCAAGATGGTGTTTTCCACTATGTTCTTTTACTTTAATCTAATCCTAGCAACTCCCTCCTTTCAAAGCCTTTAAGTTATGACATTTTTTATGACAAAGAAGTAACAGTTTTATTATTTATTGACATACTTTTATAAGACTTTTCCCTAAATGTATGAGGTATATCTTCTTTGATCACCCTATTGCATTTCAACAAGTTGGTCATATCATTTTTTATAGCAAGCACAGAAACATGACTTAGTCTTTTCCGCAGTATGGTCAATCAGAACAATTTTTATGGATATTTTTAAAAAGCTCCTTTTTACTTTAGTTCTCAGTACTGGTAATGCCATGTAAGCTTTTGGAATTGTTGTCAAATTTGGAAAAGCTTTATCAAGCTTCTTTTATATGATTCTCTTACAGAGTACTTACTATAGGTTTGTGCCCTCCAGGTACAGGAATTCAAAGAAAGTCTATTTTGTACTTCCCGTTAAAAATATGTGATGTATTTATAATTGTATATAGAATATATTTCTAACAGGAGTGAATTTTCATTTTGACTTGCTGTCAATGAAAACCAAATTCTTACCTTAAATTTTTATATGTCTAATGAATGGAAGAATTTTCCATAGACAAGCTTCTGGTTGCATACATTCCAAACCTGTTTCTACTCATTATCCACATATTTCTGCTGGTAAGTGCCCCTTCCATGAGGGTAAATCCCAGTAAGACCTCTGGCCTTGAATTTACGTGTCATGAGACTGAGTCAATACAGTGAGTAGTCAGAGTATTCCTGGAAGCCACTTGTGTATCAGGACAGCTAGCAAGAAGGGAACTATAAACAACATAAATACACCTCACTAAGTACAAACTAAAGCTACCCTAATTTCAATTTCTCCTTAACTGGATCTCAAAAATGCTCTTGATCACTCCAGTGAAATTTGACCAGAGAGAAAGCATAATGAAGGGGAAATTGAAGTGGAGGGAGGCAACAGGCTTAACCAATTGTGGTTTAAATATTTTATTTCTGTATTTTTTTTGTAAAACCTAAACTCATATGAACACATTGGTAGGGCCCCTCCCAGGGTCTTGGAAGGGGCTCATGAAGCTGAAAAGTCTGAGGCTTAAATTTCATGGGCTTTCCACCTCTGCGTTTTAGTTTTCTTTTGTTTCTAACCGACCTAAGTCTTTTTCTACCCCACTCTAGCTTTTTCTATTGCTTGCCTTCCTCTTACAGTTTCTGTTGACTCCCATGGAGCCCAGTTCTACTTTCTAACTTCTTTTCCTGCCGCCTTTCAGCTCAATCTTTCAGGGTTTCTTTCTTTTCCCTCCAGATGTGGTTGCTTTTGGTTTAAGTACCAATGCCTAGAACCATTGCCTATAATGGGTTAGGGAAGAATGGGAAACAGTGTGACATGTTCTGAATGGGACTGCCCTGAGGTATTAACGGATTCTAACATCAGGAAAGTAGAAAGTGAATCAAGGAAGTAAGCCTGCTGGGTAGCGAGACTCACCACTCTTGTTTGGTGGTAGACAGAGCACATTTACAGGAATACTACCACTTGATTACTTTGCTTCATCCATGTTGTTACGTGTGTCAGTAGTCCAGTTTCTTTTTTATCGCTGAGTAGTATTCCTTTGTATGTTACACCACATTTTAGCTATTCATTCACCAGTTGATGGACATTTGGATTGCTTTCACTTTGGGAGGATTTTGAATAGTGCTTCTATGAATATTTATATACCAGTCTGTGTGGTCATATGTTTTCATTTCTTTTTTTGCAAGTACAAAAATGCATTTATGACAAAACATATAGTAGTAAAATAAAAATACATTTATTACATAACATATAGTAGTAAAATTTGTCTAGATATATCATACAATTCAAAGCATTTTAAATAAAGCATCAGTCTAATATGTGATACGTTAACAGTATAATAAAATGACATTATCACATCATACAATGTAATACTTTACAGCAATACTAACAAACTATTCACATATAACAGGAGTATCTAAAGGAAAACAGAGCATAGAAATATTTATTCAAGAACCTCAACATCTATCTTCTTGTATCCTTCAAATTGGGTGGGCAATTTTCTAGTCATCAATATGGGGGCGGGGGGCGGGGGAGAGAAGACTAGAACTATTACTTTGTTAACTAGAGAAGAAATTTCTTCCAGAAAGGCACTGCAAGTTGAGAGCTTCATTCACAACTTGGGGTTCAGACAGAAGTAGTGCCCCAAGGGTAAGGGAAGTCCCTGCAGCCTTTATAAGCCACAAAAGATGCACATGGACACTCAGGAGTCTAACTATAGGAGTGGTCGGTTACAAGTTGGCATCTGCTTCACATCTGTGACCGAGATTGCCAGGCCAGGAAGGAGTTCTTTGCACCTAGCGTTCTACAAGCTAATGATACAATGCCCAGGGCATCGGTACTGCCGTCTCCCACTTCACCCACACAGCTTGCTGCCCGCCTGTCACTCAATTTTATTTTATTTTTCCTCTTGAATTTGTTTTTATATTTGATTTTGGCCACAACCAACAAGTCATTGAACAGGAAGAGATACCTCTCCCACCTCTGCTGGCCTCTCTAGAGTTCTACCAGGCCATCAAGTAGCAGGGCCCTATCGGGCACAGGAAGGGTGACAGAAATGCATGGTGTCCGCACCAGCAGGAGGCCTCTCCTTGGTAGCAGGCCGTTTTTGCAGGGTGTTAGCAAGGGTAAGAGATGGAGCCCGCCTTCTCCTTCCCACTGGTGCTTTCATTCTCTTCATCGCGGGTTGCTGAGCCCCGCGGGACACCACAGCCCTGATGACTTCTGCAGACCCAGGGGTCCAGCGCCTACAGAGCTGGGAAAGGCAATGTCCCACCTTGGCCCCGCCCGGGGCTGGGGACAGGGCTGCCTGCCTACCCTGTGGTGGTTGGAGAGGAGGGCGGAGGCTGCTGGGTCCCTCAGAGGCATTCTCAGAGTACAGTCTGGGAGATGTGGAGAAGACCAAGGGTGCTGGGGGGTGACCTAGGAGGTGGCTTTGCCACTGGGCCTGAGGGCGGGTAAAACGGGAGGTTCTAGAATTAGAACACAGGGTCCCAAGAGCTTCCAGCGTTAAATCCCCCGCGCGATGGTTTGTGTTCCCCTTCTCCTGTGGGGTGGTGGGCAGAGGGGTGGGTGGGGGGAGGCAGGGCTAGCAGGGCAGTGGCTGAGAAGTGCGGGAGGGGGAATCCAGCAGGCTTTCCTCTTCCTGGGGCATCTCTGGCAACGCAATGTCCTCACTTTCTGGGAGTAGGGCCTGCCTGGTGTAGACACATCTGTCAGGGAGGAGGATCTCCCAGGCTGGCCCCTTAGCAACTCCTGCTTTGCTGGCAGATGTACCTGAGCCTTCAGCTGCAGCAGTTTCCATAAAGTAGCAGTGTCCCAGGCATTCATTCCATGTCCTTCCCCTCACCCCAATCTCCGCCCCCGCCCCCTCCCTGCTAGGGCAAACTCTCAGTAAAGTAGGAAGGCAGGATTCAGCCCTAAGCCAAGCGCCCTCCAATCATTTTCATTTCATTTGGGTAGAAATCTAGAAGTGGAATCGCTGGGTCTTATGGTAAATGTATATTTAACTTTTAAAGAAATTTCCAAAATATTTTCCAAAGGGGCTTACCATAAAATCTTAGACTGTCTCTTGGCCTTGATGGGGAGCCATTAACAGGATTAAGATGAGGATTATCAAAGCTAATTAATTCTTAAATCATCTACTTACACAATGAAGACTGGCTTCTAAAAACCAAGATTACAAAGGTCCCAGTTAGAACATTACTGTAACCTTCTAGGTGGAAGATGAAGGCATGAATCACGAACTCTGAGAGGAAGGATGGACTCAGTTAGTATTCAGGACATAAAATAAACAGGGCTTTGTGACTGATTTTTTTTTAAAATATATTTTATTGATTTTTTACAGAGAGGAAGGGAGAGAGATAGAGAGTTAGAAACATCGATGAGAGAGAAACATCGATCAGCTGCCTCCTGCACATCTCCTACTGGGGATATGCCCGCAACCCAGGTACATGCCTTTGACCGGAATCGAACCTGGGACCTTTCAGTCCGCAGGCCGACGCTCTATCTACCGAGCCAAACCGGTTTCGGCATGTGACTGATTTGATATATAGGAGTGAATCAGAGAATTCTATGACCCCTAGATTTCAGGCTTTCGTAGATGGATGAATACTAATGAAAAGAACTCTAGGCTGAGCACAGACAGGTGCACCATTCTGCTTCCACCCTAAGCTGGGCGGTCTGCTGCCTGCTCTGTGGCCGATTCCCCCTGGAGCCTCACAGCCTGCAGGCTCACGCTGAAGTCAGAGAAGGAGAAAAGGTGAAGGCACCCCCCACCCAGCCCTGACCCATCCGACAAAGCCCTCCTTTGCTTTTTCACTCACAGTCTGGTCCTCAGCCGTTAGGACCTCTCCGCCCGCAGGATGTTGGTAACAGGAAAGGCTGCGGCAGTAGCTGGAGCGTATATTCCAGGAAGGTCACTGCAGCCCACACCAAGGAAGTGCTGACTTGCTTCCTTCCTTCCCAGGATGCTGTCAGGGTGTGCAAGGAAGCCACTGCCTGTACCATCCCATTTCCTACTGCCTCAATCAACTCTGTAGCAAGAGTTCTGTTTCCCACTCCTATGCAGATATACAGAGCATTTGACAAACAACAGGTACATTTTGGCTTTTCTTCAGGCTTAGTGTTGCTCAGAGTTGTGCATTAAATTAGGGACAGGCTCTGAATATGATTCTAGCATCATTCCAAGCTGGCGCTAATGGCTTCCTTTGCCTTCAAGTTTCTGTCTCGTGCTTCTCCACCATGTGGGAGACTTGCTCTTGACTGACTTGAGTCCTTGCAAAACTCTAATGGAACTCTGCCAAAATATAAGATATGGAAAGGACACAGGAAAGAATATTCTCCTTTTAGTTCTGCACAGGCTTGCTAATGTGCTGCTCACGAGTAGGACTTGGTGAATACAGGGACTCTAAGAGTCTGTCCTCTTGTTTGTTCAAGTTGGACAAGAGAGGGAGGAATGGAGGAGTGCTTACAGGAGAGACTTTTAAGAAGAGGGCAGTACCTTTTCTTATGACAAAGGAATGGTGGAGTCCAATATGTACCAAGAAGGGGGCCCAGTGACAACTGTTTTGAAGTCATTTGTCCTCAAGCTCTGGGCTGTAGAGAAGAGAAGAATGAATTAAGAATTTTAATAATTTTATCTATACTAATAAAAGGGTAATATGCTAATTAGACCTGACATCTTCTGGACATCTTTCCGGACAAAGCCACAGTGTCAGGGGCTGAGGCAGAGGTGGTTAGGGGGCAATCAGGCCAGCAGTGGGGAGCAGTTAGGGGGCAATCAGGCCAGAAGGGAGGGCTGTTAGGGGAGATCTGGCCGGCAGAGAAGGGCAGTTAGGGGAATCAGGCCAGCAGGGGAGCAGTTAGGGACATCAGGCTGGCAGGAAGAGGTGGTTAGGGGCAATTAGGCAGGCAGGCAGGCAGGCGAGCAGTTAGGAGCTAGTGGTCCTGGATTGTGAGAGGGATGTCTGACTGTGCAGGATCGGGCCTAAACCGGCAGTCAGACATCCCTCGAGAGGTCCTGATTGGAGAGGGTGCAGGCCTGGCTAAGGGTCCCCCCCCCCCCCCCCCGCATGAAATTTCATGCACCGGGCCTCTGGTTGAGATATAATTATCATGCCACAATGTTTACCCATTTAAAGTGTATAATTCAATGATTTTAGTGCATTTACAGAGTTGTGTGATCATAACCATAATGTAATTTTTGAACAGTTCCTCATACCACAAAGGCACTGTGCACATTACCAGTCCCCTCCCCCAACTCCATTCATTGCTCCACCCCCTGACAACCACTAGTCTCCTTTCCATCTCTTCAGATTTATCTATTTTGGGCATTTCATATAAATGAAATCTTATAATTATGTGCTCATTTTTTTCTGGCTTCTTTTACGTAGCATAATATTTTCAAGGTTCATCTATGCTGTAGCACTTATTGGTACTTCATTCCTTTTCTCGAGTGACATTTCATTGTATAGATAGAGCATATCTTGTTTATCCACTCATAAGTTTATGGCCATTTTGTGCTATTTTCTAGGTTGGGTAACCTTGGGCACATAAATTTACCCCTTTTAAGTTTCCCGATTAAGAGTTTGATAATTAAAAGCTACCTCACAGGGAAGTTGTGAAGATTATGTTATGTTAGATAACTGAGTAGGTGCTTTTTCACCTGTAAAGCACTTCACCAATGCAACACTAGTCATGACCCCACAAGCACTACCACACTACCCTGTTACTTGAGAGTAACAAAGTGACATGGAAATTCATGGACATGGTGACTATAAGGTTGAGGCTTCCAAATTGCTCCTAACCAGGACTTACTTGTAGTAGAAGGAAGAAACACACACGTTCTAAAGTCCAGGCTGATTAAAGATTTGAGGTCCATTAACATATGAGACATCATTCCAGATGAGGATCTTTAAGAGCAAAATAATGTACCTGTGGGCACTGTTACTCCTTAAAGATGAATTCAAAATTTACATTTCAGAAAGCAATGCTAGGCGTTTTTCAGAAGTGACCTCTTAAGTTTTCCTATCAAATCAACTCATGTTATTAGAATTCTATGGTGTATTAGTTCACTGAGTTAGCAAACAGTAAGCAAGAAAATGTGTGAAGAAAGGGAAAACAGACCTGGCTAATGTGGCTCAGTGGTTACAGTGTCGGCCCATGCACTGAAGGGTAGCGGATTTGATTTTTGGTCAGGGGCACATACCTGGGTTGCAGGTTCATTCCCTGGCCCTGGTCGGGGTGCATGTGGGAGGCAACCAATTGATGTGTTTCTCTCTCTCTCTCTCTCTCTCTCTCTCTCTCTCTCTCTCTCTCTCTGTTGCTCTACATTGTCATATCATTATCACTCAAATCCCATAGTTTATCTTAGAGTTCACTCTTGGCACTGTGCATTCTATCTGTTTTGACAAATGTCTAATGTCATACACCAGCCATTATACTGTCATATAGAATAGTTCCACTGCCCTAAAAGTCCTCTGTGCTTTGCCTACTCATTCCTCCAATTTCCTAACCTCTGGCAAACACTGATATTTTTACTGTCTCCATAGCTTTGCCTTTTCCAAAATGTCATATATTTGTATACTTGAGTGTCATATAATCTATATAATAAAAGCCTAAGCGACCATTATGACGACACAACCAGAAGGACCTGTCACTACCATACACACTGACCACCAGGGGGCAGACGCCCAATGCAGGAGCTGACCCCTGGTGGTCAGTGCCCTCCCACAGGAGGAGTGCCGTTCAGCCAGAAGCCGGGCTCACAACTGAGGAGCGCAGCGGAGGTGGCAGGAGCCTCTCCCACCTCTGCAGCAGTGCTAAGGAGCAGCGAGCCCAGCAGTAAGGAGCGAGGGGTCCTGGACTGCAAGAGGGCACAGGCCGGGCTGAGGGACTGCCCCCACCCCCTGCCAGTGCCCGAATTTCATGCACCAGGCCTCTAGTGTCATATAATAGGTAGCCTTTTAAGGTCATCTTTTTTCACTTAGTAATATCCATTTCCATTTTACCATGTCTTAATAGCTCATTTCTTTTTAGTACTGAATGACAGTCCATTGTTCAATGTATCAGTTTATCCATTCGCCTACTAAAGGACATCTTGATTGCTTCCGAGTTTTAACAAGTATGAATGAAGCCACTATAAAAAATCCCTGTGTGGGTTTTTGTGTGGATATACGTTTTCAGCTCCTTGGGATAAATACCAAGGAGTAGGATTGCTGGGTTGTATGGTAAGAGTATGTTTAGTTTTGTAAGAAGTTGCCATACTGTCTTCCAAAGTGGCTCTACCATTTTGCATTCCCACCAGTAATAAATGCTAGTTTGTGTTGCCACATCTTCGTCAGCATTTGGTGTTGTCATTGTTCTGGATTGTGGCCATTCTAATAGATGTATTATGGTATCTCATTGTTGCTTTAATTTGCATTTCTCTGATGACATATGATGTGGAGCATCTTTTCATGTGCTTATTTGCCATCTGTATATCTTCTTTGGTGAAGTGTCTGCTAAGGTCTTTGACTCATTTTTTAATTGGTTGTTCATTTTCTTGTTACTGAGATTTAGGAGTTCTTTGTGTATTTTTTAAAATATTCCTTTATCAGATATGTTTTTTGCAAATATTTTCTCCCAGTCCACAGCTTGTTTTTTGATTCTCTTGACAGTATCTTTCACAGAATGGAAGCTTTTCATTTTACTGAAGTCCAGATATCAATTCTTTCTTTCATGGATTGTGCCTTTGGTGTTGTGACTAAAAAGTCATCACTAAACCTAAGGTCATCTAGATGTTCTCCTGTGTTATCCTTTAGGAGTTTAATAGTTTTGCATGTTACATTCAGGTCTGCAATTCATTTTGAGTTAATTTTTGTGATGGGTGTAAGGCCTGTGTCTAGACTTATTTTCTTGTATGTGGGTGTCCAGTTGTTCCAGCATCATTTGTTGAAGAAACTTTCTTTGCTCCATTGTATTACCTTTGCTCATTTGTCAAAGGTCAATTGACTGTATTTATGTGGGTTTATTTCTGAGCTCTTTATTCTGTTCCAGTGAACAATTTGTTTATAAAAGTAAGATATTTTTCTCTCTGACTTTCTTCAAGATTTTTCTTTTATGTTTGATTGTCTGCAGTGTAAATATGATATACCTAGGGTAGGGGGAGAGGTATTTTTTTTTATTGATTTTAGAGAGATAGGAAAGGAGAGAGAGAAAGAGAGATAGAAACAAACATCAATGTGAGAAACATTGATCAGCTGCCTCTCATTCACACCACAACCAGAGATAGAACCCACAACTCGGGTATGTGCCCTGACCAGGAATCAAACCCATGACCCTTTGGTGTAGAGGGCAACATTCCAACCAACTGAGCAACACTGGCCAAGGCTGTTTGTTTAATTTTCTTACATTTATCCTACCGGGCATTCTCTGAGATTCCTGGATCTGTGGTTTGGTGTCTGACATTAATTTTGGGGGAAATTCTGCCATTATTGCTCCAAATATTACTTCTCTTCATTTTTCTCCTTTGGGTATTCCCATTACACGTGTCACATTTTTTTAGTTGTTCCACATTTAATAAATATTCTATCCTGGTTGTTTTCAGTCTTTCTTCTCTTCGCTTTTCGGTTTTGGCAGTTCCTATGGAAATATCCTCAAGCTTAAAGATTCTTTTCTCAGCCATGTCCAGTTTATTCATAAATGCCCATCCAACACATTCTTTTTTTTTTCTGTTTTAAAGAGTTTGATCTCCCGTATTTCTTTTTTAATTACTTCTTAGAATTTCCATCTCTCTGCTTACATTGCCCGTCTGTTCTTGCATGCTGTTTACTTTCTATATTACAGAGCGTAGCACATTAACTATAGTTGCTTTAATTTCATCGTCTGATAACCCAGCATCCCTGCATATCTGCTTTGGTTCTGATGCCTGCTCTCTTCAAACTGGTTTTTTTTTGCCTTTAGTATGCCTTATACTTTTTTTTATTATTATTAGAAGCAAGATATGGAAAAGGGACCACTGTCAACAGGCCTCTAGTGATGTGGTGAGAATAATTCTGTGATTGGTCTCAGTGTTTCTGAACCAGTGCCTCTGGACCCCAAACTCCACAAATGCTGCTCATCCCTTCCCCATTCCATGGGAGAGGATGGGTAGAGTGGGCAGAGCTGGATGTTTCCCTTTCTCTGAGTCAGTTAGGCTCTGATTAAATAGTCTCTCCTGAGGTCAGACTTTATTAAGAACAGAATGCTCTGGTGCGTTTTTTAAGGGCTTCTTTTTTGCTCCCACCTATAGAAACATGAGATTTTTCTTTGCTCTTCATTGTGAGAACCTTTAAATTAAGCTCCTGGAAAGAAAACTCACAAAAATGCGGGGACGACCCTATGACTATATCTTCTTGGGGGTTTTGACTGTCAGACTTGTTCACATGGAGGCTGTAGCAAGTCATCAATTCCAATTCTGGTTGTCCTACCTTGGTGCTGGTTCCCACGGAGGTTTCTGCTCACAGATTGCTGTCCCAGTCAGATGTGATTCTCTGTGTTCACCTGCCTCTCTTTAATTTTGGGGGCAGTGTTTGCCCTGTGACTGCATATCTCTTACAGATCTAAGAAAAGTTCTTGATTTTTCCGTTTGTTCAGCTTTTTACTCTTAACATGAAGTGCCAGCCTCCAAACTTCATACTTTGAGCTAGCTCCTCAAGGGAAGCGGCCTTCTTACTCTCTGTTTCATGGCAGCACCTATCAGAACTTAGCACATAGAAAGCTGTTGCTAAATGTGTTTAATGCCTGGTTGGTGAATAATAAATTAATGAATTGATGATATTTGTATTCTGATGACAATTAGAATTGGTTTATTGGACATAGAGATCTGTAGTAGGTACAGTTTACCTCTCTTTACCATGCTGTCCCCTCCCCCTCAGATTTCCATTTTCCAAGTCCCCTGGCACAATCTTACCTTTATGTTGCTTTTGGCAATTTGCTTTCTTTATCTAAAGTTTAAAAATATTTATTAGGTTACTCAAAAATATTTTAATTAATACTTTTATCTTTTGCACATGTATTTTTTGAAATTTTTTAAAAATATATTTTATTGATTTCTTTTACAGAGAGGAAGGGAGAGGGATAGAGAGTTAGAAACATCCATGAGTGTGCCCACAACCAAGGCACATGCCCCTGACCGGAATTGAACCTGGGACTCCTCAGTCCACAGGCCGACACTAGCCACTGAACCAACTGGTCAGGGCTACATGTATTTTTTACATGTATTAACTTTGAGTGGTTTACGTTTTTTTGTTGTTGCTATTGAGGGAGTATGGATGGTTGTAATATATGACCCTTTCATGTAAAAATAAACTTCCAAGGAATTTCTCAAATGCAACTCCACATGAAAAGATCAATAGAAAGAAATAATGATGAGGTTATGGCCTTCTGTTCCATCATTTTATGGGTTATAATAAAATAATGCCATATAATTTTCATAAGGGTGAGGTTATTTTATTCTGTTTTTTCTCATAGGAACTTCTTTCAAGAATACTATTTTACTCCACCACAGTCTAGTTTCTCTAAATCTAAGTCAACTAACTTTTTTTTCAAGTATCTGAGATGAGTTTATGTTGTTTTTAAAAAAAGTCATTATCATTTTATAGAAATGTTTTATCTTTTTGCCTCATCCTTCATGTTTTTACTTGGTATGATGAACTCTTGAATACTTCAAAGCCTTTTTCCTCTTGTACTCCCAAACAACGAAGTATAACCATGGCAGTTAACAATTGTGAAGGATTTTATGAATATTTGAATCTAAAAAGCTTCATTCTCCTGCAGCTCAAAGAATGCAGATTTAGTGTGTTTCTAGCTGCGAGACCCACAGGAACATAGATCTAAATCATATCAGGGTTTTGTTCGCCAGGCTCCTCTCGGCCTCTGAGGGGGTGCCCTGGGTAATCTTGGTCTTTCAGAGTAGCTGATGATGAATGTACCCAGGCTTTTCTTTGCAGCTACCTTTCTCTCTACCCACCTGAGTGTCTTTCAACAGGAGACTGAGTATCTTAATCAGTTTTCCTCTTCTCTCGTCACTTCTCCAGTCAGGATCCTGGAAGTGTGCCTAGCAGAGGAAATAACAGTAAATTTCCACGTAAGCTCATCAGCGGGATTTCCATTAGGTTTCTAGGTGCCACCACTGGGAGTCACAAAGTGTTCCATTACAGAAGCTGAACAAACTAGGTGTTTTCAGCATTCCTGCATCCCTAGAATGGAAAACCATCACTCACCTCTTTATTCCATTTTCCCTTTTTCCAGATTTTCTCCCCATTGCTCCACATATTCCTCTCCTGTCTTCTTTGATTCATCTCTCTTCCTCTTTCCCTTTGGCCACTGGATTTAGTCTGCCATCAAGTCTTGCCAGCTACTTTCTGGACTAGACTTCCCTGGATCCTCCCTGTTTCTTTATTTCAAGAGCTTGACTCCCCCTCCAGCCCCTAAGTGCCTGTAGAAGTTGCCTCCTTCCAGCCTCATGATGGAATATTTAAGACTCAACGTGCGTAGTTGCGTGTTTTTCTAATGGTACTATACACTTCCAACTATATTCAAACCGTGGCAGAGTTGTTGTTGTTTTTTCATCTGAGGGCAAATATGTCACCTGAAAATATGTCAATTTCCAATTGAGTCAGGCACACCAAACACCTTTTGTTCACTCTCCTTCAGCATTTGTCTCTCACTTGCAACATGCCTTCTCTGTTTTCTCCATTTGCTCAGGGAGGCAGCAACTCAGTTGTCTTCAAACTCGGAAACTCAGGTGAGAATGGAAATGGAAGATGATAATGATGACACAGGAAGGTCAGACAGCAGGTGGCAGGGGCACTTTTCCAAACCTCTATGAACATCTACTACAGTTTAAATTCCAGAATTAACTTCACTGATTTGGCGTTGGACCACCCTGTGTGCTGGGATCGCAAGTGCCAGTCAGGCCAAGCAAAAGCTGAGGCGAGCGGGAAGGATTCTTCTCAGAAAATAGAAGGATGGAGAAAAGAATTACATGTTGCTCAATTTTATTTAAAATTGTATAAGGGTAAA
This sequence comes from Myotis nattereri, assembly GCF_964212035.1. Lineage (NCBI taxonomy): Eukaryota > Metazoa > Chordata > Mammalia > Chiroptera > Vespertilionidae > Myotis > Myotis nattereri. The sequence goes on along the minus strand of NC_138087.1, from coordinate 23,743,886 downwards.
CGAAGATCATTTCTAGCAGTGGCTGAAATTTTTAAAAGGAGTGTATTATGTTTCCATAAAGGAGACTTAGAGAGAAAGAGGCAATATAACACGTTTGTCAATTAATATAATCTTGTGAGTATTCCTCCTTGCCTGACAATTTCATGGCCTTGAATAGCTTGGTTTGGCTCTGTTTCTTTTTTAAATAAAGAACCAACTTTTGGGAAATGTTTCTGTACTTTCTCGAAAGGATAAAAAGCAGGAAAACTTACAGGGAAGTTACCCAACTAATGTATCATAAATAACTTTAAATCTGGTTGTTTAGCTCTTATTGGGAATGTGCAGTCTTGAAAAAATTATATATCCATTATCAAGTTGGCAAGACATATAGATTGAATACAATCCAATCATGTTTTAGATATTCCCCAAACACATCTTTTCTTTGCCAACTCATGCAGGTTTAGGTCTAAAGAGCAATCCCTTTTTCCATTTCTGAAAGCGTGACTGAGGAGAGAAATCCGACAGCCTTTGGTGAAGAATACCCTGTTCAAAGAACTTGCTCATGAAAGTAAAAGTAAAATCGCCTGGTCCACTGTTAAAAGGAACTTTTCCATCTTCAGTAAAAAACTACTCATTTGTTCCTCTAAATGAATAGCTTTTACTGATCCAAATAATCAAAAGTTGTTGACATCAGCATCTCTGGAATTCTATTCAAAGTGCTCAATAGTTTGCAGAGTGAAGATGTGGTTCATGTACCTTAGTCTGCCATTTAGTGAATTCATACTTTCATAGTAATGGGAAAATTTTGTTTTTTCTTATTTGGAAAACAAGGGTCATAAAATAGTAGCTACTTCTCAGGGAGTCTGTGAAGGTTGAATTTTAGGAGGAAAGTGAACATCAGATTTAAAACAACAACAAAAGATTTATCTATTTACCCAGTGAGCATATTTAATGAGTTCCTAATAAGTATCCAGTTTTGACCTAGATACTGGGACTATCAAAATGGGAATTGAAACCCATCTGTAGGCTCCTTTTCATACAAAAGAGGCCATATTCAAACATCTAAACAGGGAGATACCTGCTTTAATTAAAGTGCACACAAGGTACAGGTAGAGCAGAGGAAAAACTCAAACGTGTCTGGTGCCATGGAAAAGGCTTCACAGAGGGGATAAGCATTTGGGCGAACTTGAAGGCTGAGTGAAATGTTGGGAATTGATCCAGGAAGACCATGTGCAACACAAAGGCATGAGGGAACATGGCATATTAATAATCTGGAGCTGAGGGAAGCAAGCTGAGCTGGAAAGATAGATCTAGGAGTTCTCATCTATAGGAAACAATCGAATCCCAGATAGAATGAGAGGAGATGAGATGGTTTCAGATGGATAAAAGATGAAGGAGAATGAGAAGTAGCAGCCAGAGAAGTAGATGGAAAACTGGAGGAAACTAATATTTTAGAAATCAATGGGGAGAAAGAAGGAAGTGTGGTAGCAGTGCTATACACAACTGAGAGATCAAGCAAGAAATGAAAGGTATCCACTGGATTTGAAACCCAGAGATTCTTAATGACCTTCTTCATTACCAAGGACCAATGAAGAGATAGATGTGAAAGCTATATTGCCATGTTTTGAGGAATGAATAGTGTTTTCTTCCCAATGGTTGAGAAGAGGATGAGAAGAATGAGAGGGTGAAGGGTGTTAGGGAAGGTTGACTCTTTTTTTCCAGCATCTAGCTATAACTATATAGAGTTGTAACTAGGGAAGACAGAACTTTTGTAGGGAACATTTCAATGCAGATAGAAAAGACTGGAACATGTCTTTTTTATATTCCGGTCAAGAGCATGTACCTTGGTTGTGGGCACATCCCCAGTAGGGAGTGTGCAGGAGGCAGCTGATTGATGTTTCTCTCTCATCAATGTTTCTAACTCTCTATCCTTCTCCCTTCCTCTCTGTAAAAAAATCAATAAAATATATTTTAAATAAATAAATAAATAAATAAATAAATAAATAAAATGTGAGTATACTTATCACAGGATATAGCTAAAAAGTAAATTCTAAAAACATGGGTAATTTTCTGAAGTTGGGATGAATAACTGTACATCCCTTCATTTAATAACTAAATTGAGCATCTATTATGTTTCAGTCACTGCACTAGGCCCTGGTGATACAATGTTGGTAAGGTAGCCATGGTTACAGCCATGCTAGAATTGACAGTCTGATGGAGGAGGCAGACACCAAAAATAAATTATAAAAACAATTAAGGGAGAACATATTTGCCAGTGATACATCTGATAAGAGATTAATTTCCAAAGTATGTAAAGAACTCATATAACTCAACAAAAGGAAGACAAACAATCCAATTAAAAATGGGAAAAGGACCTAAATAGACACTTCTCCAAAAAGGACATACAAATGGCCAAAAGACACATGAAAAAGTGCTCAAAGTCACCAATCATCAGAGAGATGCAAATTAAAACGACAATGAGGTATCACATCACACCTGTCAGAATGGCTACTATCAACAAATCAACAAACAAAAAGTGCCTGTGGGGAGGATGTGGAGAAAAGGGAAACCTAGTACATTGCTGGTGGGAATGCAGACTGGTGCAGCCAATATGGAAAATGCTATGGAGTTTCCTCAAAAAATTAAAATTCAAACTCCCATTTGACCCAGTGATCCCACATCTAGGAATATATCCTAAGAATCCTGAAATACTAATCAGAAAGAATATATGCACCCCTATGTTCATAGCAGCACTATTTATAATTGCTAAAATATGGAACGGCCCAAGTGCCCATCAGTAGATGAGTAGATAAAAAACAGTGGTACATTTACACAATGGAATACTATGCAGCTGTCAAAAAAGGATCTCTCACCCTTTGAGACAGCATGGAGGAACCTGGAGAGTATTATACTTAGCGAAATAAGCCAGTAAAAGAAAGACAAATATCACTCATATGTAGAATCTAGTGAACAAAATAAACTAATGAACAAAATAGATCCAGAGACATAGAAGCATGGAACAGATGACAAATCTCAGAGGAAAGTGGGGAGGGGGTCAGGAAGAGATCAACCAGAGAACTTGTACCCATATATGCATAATCTATGGACATAGACAATAAGGAGGTGAAGGCAGGGGTGGTGGCAGGGAATGAGTGAGGGAGCAGTGTGGAGGGAATCAATGGGGAAAAAGTAGAACATCTGTAATGCTTTCAACAATAAAATAAATTGAAGCAAAACAATTATTGAAACAGAATTGTGTTTAATTCTTTCCTAGATAGGCAACGTCATGTTTTAACCTTTCAATTTTCTAATACCTTAGCTACCCACAAAACTTTCTCACTGGGCATTGAATGTTACCAGGCAGTAGACTAGGCATAAAAGGAAATAGGGATTTGGAAGCGCTACATTCTGCCATGATGAGCTTACCAGGTATAACTAATTGTACAAGCTGAACCTAAACCTTTCAAGAATAAAACATAAATCATAACATATAAGTTTAAATGAGGGACAAAACACTTTTATAGGAATTTTAAATTTTCTTTAATTAACTAAAATGATGTGAAGTTACAACTATAAGGGATGCTAATTACCAGGTAATCCATAAATTTATTTTACAGATGAGAAAACTAAGAGTCAGAGAAAAGAGTGACTCATCTAAGACCCTACAAACCTAATTTAAAAATTGCTAGTCTAATCAAATGCTTCTATGTAGTCATTAAACATGAATCAGAAGAAATTTATGATATAGGGTTAAATTTTTTTTTTTACCAATTTTCTGCAATATTCCTGGTCCAAATATTTTTTTTTTTTTGCTGTACTCCCAGTATCTGTGGTAGCCAATTTTGGAGTTTTCTAAGTAGAGAGTGATAATATACCACACATATATAATAAGAATTTGTTTATTTCTAATTCCTGTATCTTCTTTTACTCTTTTCAAATTGTACTGTCTAAGACATATATTGTAACCAAGTACCAATAACAGACACCCATCCATGATTATTGCCCATATGTATTACTTCAATAATGATGATCTGTTTCTATCATTATTTTTGCATTTGTTAACTAAAGTATTTTTCATAGAAAATTTTCTTATCAATCTTTTAGGTACAGTGAAATAGAGATCATACAAAAAAAGTCAGGCCTTTTAACCTTTATTTGTGTATCAATTTTTAGACTTTGAGTTTGGGTCTTAACAACCACTATTGATGACCAATGGGATCGTTTTGATGTTTTCAGTGTCATTGTGGACCTCTGGGTTTTATATGTTTGAAGTGTTTCAGTCCAATATGGTTATTGTTGTTGTTTTTCTCAAATTGTCCCATATCAGACCAGAGGGAGCCCCTCCACATTTTGCACTTTGTCTTTTTCTGTCATGATTCCACTCATCTTTAAAAGCCTCCTTGCTTTCTGACCCAGGATTTCTGAAGCTAAGCTAAGACTTATTTCCTTCACTAGACATGAAATTAGCTTTCTTCAGGAAGCTCTGGTTTCTTTTTTTGGGTAAGATTAGTTAATATTTTGAGTATGATTTTTGCATCCACGTTCAAGAGTAAAATTGCTCTTTTCCACACACATGCACACTACCTTGTCTTGTTTTATTATAATTTTAGTAGGCTCACAGAAAATTTAATGATTTCCCTTTTTTTATACTGTGAAAGCATTTGTGAGTGAAAATATTTGTTCCTTAAGTATTTGGAATATTTTACAAACCTCAGGATGGTAGTTTCTTGGTAAAACACATTTATCTACTAATTCCATTTCTTTGGTAATTAGTTTATCACCAGCTCAACAGTGATTTAAAGAAAAGAAGTGTAATTTTTAATATTTTTCACAGCATTTTTAGATATTTTCTATTGGCAACATTATCTCAGCACATCTAGCATAATATATTGACTCATGATTTTTTTAAGGTGAGGAAAAGATGGAAGAAAGTTTCAATTACCCCAGAGTCTAATTCTTCATCCCCTTTTATTATTGAATTGTTGTGGCTTCAAAGTACTGGTCGTAAAGTCTCTTTCCTCACACAACTTCCCGTTCCATTTTTCTTGCTTTCCATTATGGCAGAATTATTCAAGACATGTTTATGGGATTTCCAACAGAGCTTTAAAATAGAAGATTGGCCACAGTGTGATACCTTGGCTAAATTTTCTGTTTCTTAGATACTATTAAAAAAATGGTACAATTCTCTCCAACCTACTAAGTCTTTTGTAAAATTATAGAATCTGAAATGTTGGAGCATTACAGTGAGTGGCAAAAAAGCAGGAGTTGCCAGTTGATCAAAGCAGTGAGATGTGGGTACAGTGGGCATTTTTAATTGGTTTTTACAAAACATGTTTTCTTTGCAGTTGACTATTCAAGTATGAGTGCAATAAAGTCTCTAAAGCTTGTATCATAAAATTCTGTCACTTCATCAATTTCAAATTCTATTTCTTTACAAGAACTTTATACTTCAAAGAAGCCAAATCTGAGATGTCACATAAAATGTGCTGATTCATGCATTTATCGACATCTGGAATATATTGACTATTCTCCCTATTGATTGGTTCTAAAGAGTTAACTGTAGTCAAAACATAACTTTTCAATGAAATGAGAAATTTCTTCATTATATTCAGATAATAAATTGATTTTTAACGTATTTCTTTAATATAAGCAGCTCATATTAAGCACTAAAAAATAAAAAAATACGGGCTTCCACTTCTGGTCAAAATGAAATGACAGAGGCTGATTTACTCTCATGCCTGAAACAACCCTAAAACAACTATGTTCAAGACTGGATATCAGATAATAAAGTCAAGTCTCAAAGATGGTAAGCAAATTAGTTTTATTGGAAGTTGCTCCAGTTACCTCCTTGAGACAATTTCCAGGCTGTGGTGCAGGAAGGAGGAACCTGGGCAAAACCTGGCAAGTCCTCTGAGTCAACAAGATGATCTTTGCTTTGGGAAGACGAAGCCTTAGTGCACCAGACAGAGCGCCAAGGAGGAGAAAAGTACACAGAGAAAGAACTTCAGAGACCTGCAGAGCGTCCCCACGGAGCATCCAGCAGAGGAATGATCAATGCATGCGTGTGAGGAAACTGCTCACTGGCGGGGAAAAGAACTCTCTGGAAGGGTGAGAGAGGATACCTGGCACTCACATAAAGCGGTTAGTCCCACGAGCCACACCGAGAAAGCTCACAATTTGTAAGGTTGGGGGTAGAGTGCTAGAAAGGTCTTGCCTCAGTAATGGAAATAATTAGCCCTGGTCTGAGCAGAGCTCTGGTTCTTAACTCTTAAAAGCAAGACCCAGAAGGATCTTAAACCCAGAACAAAGCCTAAGAATGTTTGTGTAAATACCAATATTTCCAGCAACCAAGCAGGTAAAATTAGCAGGTGTGGAAAGAAGCAGGAAAATATAACCCATAAAATGGGAGCAAAGTCAATCAATATAAACCAACAGAGACTTGTCACAGATGTTAAAATCAGCAAACAAAGACATTAAAAAAGTTATAATTTTATCCCATGTGTTCCAAAAGTAAAGCAGAGACACAGAAGATAAAAAAAAAAGGACGAAATTAAACTTCTAAAGATAAAAGCTATAATGTTCAAAATATAAGATTCCCAAATGGGATTGGTAACAGATTATATATTGCAGAATAAAACATCGGGTGGGGGTGGGGTGCTGGGAAAAGATTAACCAAATAATTTATATGCATATATGCATAACCCAAGGACACAAACAATAGTGTGCTGAAGGCCTGGGAAGAGAGGGTCAAGGGGAGAAAAAAAGGGGAAACAACTTCTATCAATTGATTTCCCCTATGTATATGTACATCTGTACATTTTTTTACGAAATAAATGGGATTAAGTATAGGTTATTTTGTAATCTGATAATGCAACGATGCATTGTGAACACCTTTGCTTATACATACGTAACTATCATAAAAATACTTACCAAATTGTAAATTTTAAAAATGTATAATGTCCCTAGACCTCAGAAAAGGTATAATAAAAAAAAGACTAATGCCACAGCTAAGACATATGCATGACTCAAAGAATGATGCAATAACATTTTTATTTCCCTTCCCAAGTGAATGGTTTAGTTGTAGCACATAGAGAGGCACTTATCCATATGTGAGGTGATAAGAACTTGAACTAGAGTAGTGTATTGACCATGACCAGACCACTGTAGACTCAGGATTGGCATTAGACATATATGGGTAGGTAAGGAATCATTTTCAGAGTGATAGGGTGGACTCCTGTGAAGAGGCTAACCTGGCCTCTTCATAAGCCTCAGTAAGAAAGACGTAAGCCGATAGCTCTGAGTTTCTCTAACTTGGTGGGTTTCTTCTTTCTCTCAGGCTTTCAGAATCTCCCGACCTTGGACATGCCTCTGCAAGGAACCAGGGCAGCACTGGGAGTGCATCTACTCACCTGTGTTATTAGGTGTCTATTCTTTCCTTGCTTTTTGCTAGAAAACATAGATAGCGGTAGACAGGTTGAGTGGGAGAGGGTTTGAGAGAGAGGATGTTGCATTCAGCACTCAGTACACAGGAAGTTCTTTACAGTTTGCTGAATGGATGGAAGAATGAAACCTTTTTTAGTTACTTATAATGGTGCAGTCTTTAAGCTGCTTCAAAAGAAAGGACTAGACACAGAAAAACAAACAAGCTCTCATCTTGAATGCTATCTCTGAATGGTAATGACTGCCTGGAGTTCTGGACTGAGTGAGAATGTGAGGTTATGTCTGGGTTCTATAAGAAAATCTACTGAGCATAATCATCAATGTCTACCTAGCTCAAGGGAGAAAGAATGGACCCGGGAGGTGAGAATAGAAGGGTAAGCAGAGGTTGAGGAAGAGGTCAGACTGGGGATTGGGACCTTACCAGCAGAGGTGAGGCTGAAGTCTAACAAACAGATGAGCACCTGGAAGAGAAAATGCAGGGAGTGGTCACACATTGCTGAGGTCCTTCCCCACCCTCCTGTCCACTTCCCAACCACCTCTCAGCTGGGAAATGTGACAATAGCTTTTTGTATTCAGACATTTAATATTATGAGCACAGATTGCCATTGATAATAGAAGGAGCATGAATCCTGGCTCTACCACTTACTAGCTGTAGACAACGTTCTTAACCTTTTGGAGCTGATATTCTCACTTTAAGAACAGAATGACAATAACCTGTAAGAATTTTTTAAAATATATTTCATTGATTTTCTACAGAGAGGAAGGGAGAGGGATAGAGAGTTAGAAAATCAATGAGAGAGAAAGATCGATCAGCTGCCTCCTGCACACCATCTACTGGGGATGTGCCTGCGACCAGGGTACATGCCCTTGACCGGAATCGAACCTGTGACCTTTCAGTCCGCAGGCTGATGCTCTATCCACTGAGCCAAACTGGTTAGGGCAACCTGTAAGAATTTTGCAATAATACAAATGAAGTATGCAATGAAATATGTGTTCAATAAATGATAGTTATTACAAGTAACCTACTTACCATTAGAATCTTGCTTTATTATGGAAGTAGAATATTATAAGTGGTCAAAGATTTAAGAATGGAACATTTGCAAGATGTTCCTTTCATTTGAATTTACTATGTAATACTAGCAGGGTAATTTTAGTATTAATTAGCTGGATGCTGGAACTGGTGATAGCTTTGTGATATAGAACTAAGCATAATAATGGTAGCCATTTAAATGTTATACTGCCTGTATCTGTTACACAGTGTCATAAAATTGACAACTTATAACTGCATCCGGCTCATCTCTATTTCATTTCTCCCTGGTCTCCTATAAACTCTCCCTGGTGGATTTCTTAGTTAAAAGTGCAGTATATTCTGGCTATTGAATGAAATCTTATATGCACACAAGCAATCTTAAGCACTGAAAAGTGCTTTCAGGATATTTGCCATTTTCTGAGTTTTGGTGAGGTTCCTAAAATTTTTAATCACATCAAAATAGTCTCTCTCTCTGTCTCTCTGATCTGATTATCTAGAATCTCCAGTGAGTTCTTCACATACATCATTGAATCCCCTTCTTCTAGGTCAGGAAATATACATTGACTTCTCTCTGAATAATGTTAGGCCACATCCCTATGGCATTGAGATGCATCCTTTCTGTGGTTTCTTTACCATCCCTCTATTTAATAGGCTAAGCCACGATCTTTCCCCTGCTTTCCGGAAGCTCATTTCTCATCCACATGTACACCAGCTTGTCCAGCTACTTGGACCTCACATGCAGCGTGTCCCCTTGTTCCTGGGTGCCATTTCCCATTCTGCCCTACTACAAAGAGCATCATTGAGTATAGTTACTTGGCTGGTCTTCCCCGGGAAGCCTTCCTGGGTGTTCTTCAAAGGAGTGAATCTTTCTTTCTCTCTGTTCAGTAGTGTCTGGCACAGCCTCTATCACAGCCCCGCAATATTATTTAGTAACTGGTTGCTTTCTTGTCTTCCTTTCCCTAAAGATAATCTCCTTGTGAATAAAGACTTTATCCCTAACACCTATGCCAGTGTCTTGCATGGAACAAATGGTATTTACATGCTATTGAGAGACCAAATGAAATACCTTGCCCCCTAATAGTTATTTCTCAGAGTTGACAAGAGTACTAAGGTGTTAAATAGTGCTAAGTGTAGAATCTTCTGGAAGATCCCACTTGTGCCTTCTAGGCTTTGGTGTGTCCTGAGTGTAAGACCTCTATCTAGGATACAAACACTGCTTCATATTGTGATGGCCAATTTCTTTCATTTCCCCTCCCCTTCCTGGAAATCTCTTTAATTAAATTTTCCAAGTCCTTTTGCTAGTGATCTGAAGGCCCCAAGGAATGCAGAAACTAAACTGGCTTTGAGCCTAAAAATGGTTTATTACTTCAGGGAGAGAAATTACTTTCCGGACAATTTAAACTGGATTTTCTTTCTGTATGTGTTTTAGATAATAATGGAAAAAAATCCCAAATTACCCAGAACTTAGCAAAGAGGACTTTAAACTTGTTGCATGGCATAAGTCACCTGTGTAGGAAATGTGCATTTTTAAGAGATGCCAACAAAGAATTGATTAGCGTAAATGTGGTCTCTGGTTTGATTGACACCCCCTGAGATCCTTACTTCCATCCCCATTAATAATTACACAGGTAAATGCATGCACTCAATCTTCCTCTTTTTCTGACATTTCTTGAGAGAGAAGTAGCATACGTGAATACATTATTTATTCATTCAACAAACATTAACTAAGAACCTGTTAGAGGTAAGGCCCTGTAGTAGGTCCTCAGAGGAGTGCAGTTCCTTGAGCTAAACAGTTGTAACTGGCAAGATAAGAAATGTTTAAAAAACAAATAAAAATGGCATTATGCCTTATGAGACACACAGGGATGTGCCTTTAGAGGTCAGGGAAAGGGAAAGGCTCATTTGTGAGTTGCATCATTGGAGATTAGATGCCAAAACCAAATCTTCTTGCAGAATGAGTAAGAGGTCCATGTCTTATTTGCAGTATAGGGACAAAATCGGATGGTTTCCATGGCCTTTTAAAAGAATTTGAAGATTTAAAATATATACATTATCTCCAGTATTAAATATCATATCTTCATTTTTTTCAGGATAAGGTTATGATAAGCATATCCTTAAAGAGCATTTATCCTCGAAGTCTTTATCCCACAGGCTAATGGTACAGTCTTGGTATGTTGATAATGCTTCTGAGTAAAGGGCAAAAATGTGGCTCAACATGAGAACATTTGAGGTCCTTATTCAAAGATTTGCTAAATTTAACCTCAAAGAAATTATTACTTCACTGGTATCTCTGAATGTCTTCTAAAATAAGGTCAATTTCCCTCAGTCTGGGATGTTTGCGACATGGCCTTGCCTAATGGTGCGGGAGTGAACAAGCAACTGAGCTATTAATGACCTTGCATTTCCAAGACTCTCTCATGACCCTTTCATCCAATCAAAGCACAAGCAAGAGAGGCTGAGAACAATTGCCCTGTTGAACTCCTGCTATGAGAAAATGCATGCAGTGCCCAGCGACACTTTCAGTGACTACTTGGGGCTGAGTGCTGTGCTGAGGGACTGGAAAGATGAATCTTGCAGTCTCCATGAGAGCACTCAGAGCCTAATAGGGCAACAATGAATGACCATAATCAAGAAATAACTTAATGAGCTCACCAGAAAAATGAAACGATTACTGTACGTTAGGCAATTCTTTGGGAAAGTTTTCACAGAAATGATAGCATTTAATAATATTGAATAAGAAACCTTAAAGTCAGAAAAAAATGGAAGAACCAGAACACCACGCCTATATGAGTGGAGGAAAGTCCTACCCACATTGCCCTATTTCGTACAAAGAATAAGATGATTCTTTCACTGTGGTCTTGAAAAGGTGCTTTAGATTGTCTTTCTGGTGATGGTTTTCCTTGAGCCTTTTAGACGCACCTGCCCAGTCTCCAGCATGGCCAGGGTGGGTCCTTCTTTTCAAGCAGAATCTGGAGGTTTCTGTGAAGTGTTTTGGAACTGTCCTTTTCTGACCCATCACAGTTCTCCATCATTCAAAGAGTATATCTTGGTCTTCAGGTGAATTCTTATCTTAGTTTCCCTTCAGAATGTACAGTCAAACCTTGTTTCTCAAAAGTCTCCCATCAGGAACAATTCGGTTCTCCATCAAGTTGTTCATGGAAAAAAAATGTCTCAGTTTTCTCACTGACAACCTTTTCAAGCTGATACCTCAGCATGACAAAAAGCATCTCTCAGGCAACAAAGGGGAGAATACTTTTGTAGATGGGGTAGTCAAGGATTAGCATCATTTTAAAACATAAAGAGGCCATCAAGAGTGCTAATGTTGCTAAGAGTATGAAAGAAACAATGATCACAGGCAATTGAAGAAGCAGAAACTGTTGTTATTTGGATAAATGAAAAGCAGTTAGCTGGTGACAGCATTTCCCTGGAGACAGCTATATATGAACAAGAGAAGATGCTGCATATTACTTGAAAGACACCCCTGGAAAGAGGGCTAAGAGAAATTCCTTTAAAGCTAGTAGAGGTGGTTCGATGAATTTTTTTTTTTAAAAAAGAAGTATTTATTTATAGATTAAACAGTACATTAGACATGTACTGTCTATAGGTTAAAACAGGAAATCATTTGGGGGTCTAGAATGGATTAATTCGATTTTCATTATTTCTAATGGGAAAGAAATGATTTGGCTTTTTAACAAATTGCTTCTTTAACAGCCTTCCGGAACGAATGAAGTTTGAGAACCGAGGTTCCACTGTATCTGTTTGACCACCTATGGTTTGGGCATTAGTTAGAGACTACCTGAAAACAAGGCTGATGAAGGCAACAATATTAGAGGGAGAATTGCAACCTTTAAAAATCACTATATTGTACACCTGCAACTAATATAACTAACATAATATTGTAGATCAACTAAATAATTAAGAACTGTGTGCCCTGGGTTTAGCTGGTTTTATTTAATTGCAAGTTTTTCCAATTTCCTTGAAAATATGTCTTAGATGACTGGACTAGCAGGTAGAAGAAAGCCATTAGGGAACAATAAAATAAATAAACACATTTTTTGCTCCTGAGGTAATATCAAATGATGAGAGGTTAGGTAACTTGCCAAGGGTCAGAGTTAGTGCAGGTACATAGCTCTGAGCCCACACGCAGTCACAAAGCCCTGCTGTCTCCCATGAGGAAATGGAGGCCCAGAGACATTCCACTTGCCCAAGGTCCCTTGGCTAGCTGAATTCATACTCAGGCCTACTTTCTCTCTCTCTCTTTTTTAAAATATATTTTTATTGATTCAGAATGGAAGGGAGCCGGAGAGAGAGATAGAAACATTAATGATGAGAGAGAATAATTGATTGGCTGCCTCCTGCATGCCCCCTACTGGGGATTGAGCTGCAACCAGGCATATGCCCTTGAGTGGAATCGAACCTGGGACCCTTCAGTCCATAGGCTGATGCTTTATTCACTGAGTCAAACGCACTAGGGCAGGCCTACTTTCTTAATTTCTGTGCTTTTAGTCTGTAACTGGCAACCCCAGAGCCTAACCAAATGAAGCATAGAGAACAATTTTTCTCTTCATTTTTTTCAAAGAGGCTATTCCTTAATGAACCAGGTCAACATGACAAAACGTTTTATTACTAGACTTGGAGAACTGTTGTGTTTGGGAAACATTTTTATCACTTGATGCATATATCTCATGTATAGCCTAGCACTGAAATTACAATTCTCTTGAAACACTTTAGCAGAATGGCTCTATTGATGCTTCAGTGATTATTGTTCCCAAATGGCTTTCTTCCACCTGCTAGTCCAGTCATCTAAGACATATTTTGAAGCAAGATGGAAAAACTAGGAGGTAAATCAGCTAACCCCCAGTGCACACAGTTCTTAATTACTTAAGAATAGATTTGATAATGATCACTTTTGGTTAGTAAGATTTCAGTTCAGATTTGCATCAGTTGAGTTGCTGAATAGGGACATACTCAATTAACTTTGCTCTCAATGGATGTTCCATGGATCATTCTAGGGATAATTCCTATATTTTTGGATGAAAGCAATTTGATATGTAGCAAAAGCAGGTTATCCAGGTATTGCATAAATGTATGTTGCTAAAATATTAGGGATGTTACTTTTATATCAAATAAATAACAGTCACCACCATGAACAGCTATGAATGATAGAAGGTCAATAAGACAGTATACAGGGAAGAGAAAGGTGATTTTTAAAAAATTTCCACAATGTTGTGCCTGTGGTCTTAGAAACCTGTTGCTTTTAGCGCAGTTCAACGCGGGTAGCTAACTGGCTTTGCCCACATTCTTCTCTTATTCTCTTCAAATCTCAAAAGATGTTCATGCTCAGGCAGGACCGCAGGACCTGCCATGAGGCTTGAAGCTTCAAGAGGTAAGCCTTCCAGGTTACGTTTCAATTAGCTGAAAAGTTTAGCTTAGGTTTGTGGCTAAGTGTTGGCTCTCCATTCTGAAGCAGGGGTCGGGCCTGCTATGCTATTCCAATCGAATTTGGAGATAATGAAGCCTTCTCAACCCCCACTCATTTCCCATGACTGTGTTCAAGGGGAAGTGGTTGGCACTTAGTACATCTTAGTACATGGCAGAGAGCAGAGTCCCCTATCCTCCTTCTGCGCCTCGTCCAAGTCTTTGATGTCTGAGGTTGCAGGAGCTGTCAGGCACGTTGCCACCCTTCTCCTCCACCTACCTGTCCCCCACCACACTACACTATTTCCTGAGGCTTACCTTTTGTTTTCAACATCTTACAGTCATCCAAGCATGGTAAAGCAATTTTAGATCATTATATAATTTTTCCACTAAATTCAATAGGCTTTTATAAAATCTCTTTTGTACCTGGCATTGTACTTGGCTAAAGAAAAATACATAAAGTTATGTAACATGGTCCCCACAGATTGCAGGGATTTCTCATTTGCAGAAGAAGAAAGAAAGCATATGTATACAACAATTGCTAGACAACATGAGTCAGAGCACAAACAAACAGTAGCATGTAGAAGGTAAAATGTGCTAAATATAAAAATGAGGCAATATACATGATTTTTGACCATTTCCATTGTATTTTTCTTTAATGTGCATAAATAAAAAGCCTCAGTTCTTTTGAATGCCTTCTTTCTTACTCATTCTGATCTTTAGCGTATAATCCATAAAAGGCCATTGCTCCCTCCATAAATCTTCTTTAATTCAAAGCATAACTCTTAGAGTTCAAAAAATGAGCAGATTAGCTATTGCTGCTCCTCACTGAAATCGTCGATATATAAACATCTCCCTGGAGTCACAACTACAGTTGGCGTAAAAATAAATCAAGAGTCAGCTAGAACTTCCAATGATTTATCAATGAGTTTTTTAATGGTGTGTGTCTGAATTATAGCATTTTTGCAAACCCACCACCAATTGCTATTTTCATTAGTTCATAACGTTTTTAGAGTTTACGTATGTACATAAATATACATACACACATGTGTACTTGCATCTGTAAACTTTGCATTTCATAATGGCATATTCTTTGCCACTAGATCAGCTGTACTATTTTTGGAAACATTACTCTCTTTACTTGGAAATCAGAACTTCTTAGTCAATCTAAATATGACTTCATAAGTCTTATAGCTTTTACCCCATGCTTTTGCAAAACCTTTTTGTGATTGCAAAAGAGCTCAGTGTGGTTAAGAAAAAAAGGAGGGACCGCTCACAAGATACCCTAAAAAGTGCTCTGGGTTTGTGTTTGGTGTTGGGACCCTAATGTAGCTGATGTGCTTGTGTGCTAGTGTGTGAGCAGAAAATCTAAAAGGTTAAATAAAGGAATGTTTTTAAGTAAAACTGACATTTTGATTCTCTTGCTTCTTCCGTCACTAATTAAATTAAAGTTGACTCACCCAGAACAATGCTTCCAGGATTCTCTCTATCCTGGAAAATATATTAACATTCATTTAAAATGCAGAACCTCATTAATTTTATTCATTAGGCATAGTAATTCTCTTACTTATTCATCATTTCACTTTAGGAGGAGGAAGAGATCTAAAAGTTTTGTTTCTGTTTTTCAAACACAAAGGCTGTTTGTTTTTTAAGAAAATGAAATTAATTTCATTTAAATTCTCTATTGATCTGTTTGTAGTACATTTTAAATCAGAGCTTCTTGAAATTTTATATACATAGAACTCATCTGGGGATCTTGTTGATATGCACATACCGGTTCTGAGGGTCTGGAGTGGGCCTGGATCCTCTCTTCTTAAAATCCCCAGGTGATGTGTCCCTGCCGCTCATCTTTAGACAATACAGCAAGATTTTACTGTATCATAAGCATGCATTATTGCAAGGAATCATCAATAGTGTTGTTTTTCTGTAAACCACGATGGAATCCTAGGGTATATTTGCCTGAGTTCTCCTCTGAGGCCAAGTTCAGCATTTCTTACTCTTCACAGGGCTTATATTAGAGGTTGCCAGTCCAGAAGGACATCCCTGTAAACTTCTTAGGAACTTGGAACTGATCTGGTTCTAACCTTTCCCAGGTGTGCTCATACAGACTTTGGAAGTATTCTAGCTGTGTGTAGAAAACTAAAACATACTTCAGACATAGACATTTCAATGAATTTAATGTGATGCCTGCGGTCTCATTCCAATCTGACCTCTGCTGTTTCCCTGACCTCCGAGCATCACAGAACTAAAAGCCGCTCTGCAAACTCCTCTCTAACAGGAATACTGAGACTAGGCCAGTCCATTCTCTTTAGCTGCCCTAGTCCCCAGAAAGCCCCTTGGACCAGGTGCATACCCCTCCAGCTGAAAAGAAAATTGTACATCTCAAAGGGGGGAATAAATGTTTGTTGAATGAACTTGAATAAGAGAAGCAAGAAGTTGATGTCACTTGGGGAAGGAGATGGGTTCAAATGGTGTTAACCCTGTGGTGACTTAGCTTTAAATTATCTATACAGAAATAAAACAACAGGCTGAATGGATCATGTGACATTTGCATATTTTAGATCCACACAGAGAAGGTGGGGAAATGGTGCCAAACTATCCAGATGGATGCGCTACTCATTGAATGCCACATGGTGTGGGCCAGAGATGCAAAAACAATTACATGTACTTGAATGGGTGTCACATCAATGCCACTGTCCCCTAGTCACCTGTTGGGCAATATCAAAGAAGTAGATTTCAATCAAGACAGACTTAAGGGACCAGCTCAGGTTCAGAAATGTCCCAGAGGTGTTTTTATTTGTTGAAATATTAAATTTATAAGTTCAGAACACAAACACAGAGGAGTGCTGCTTAGATGACTTTCAAGAGTCTGGCACTGTCAGAGGCAAATCCCATAAAATATCCCATTTGCGGAAGAAGCCAAAAGTGTATCGATGTGGCTCATTATTCACAAGTCTCTTTTGGACTAAGCTTGTATATGTTCATTCAGAGACCATTATGAACATCCTCTGAGATATTTAAAGACTCAAATTCCTGCAATTTGGAACAAATTTCACCGGGTATAAGAATTTGTGTTTAAGACCCTGTTCTCAAAACTCCAAATCTTAGAGTTGGAAGCAACATTAGAGGTCATTAGTCCAAACAACCACTCAAAGTTGGACTCCTCTCTGCCCCATTTCTTGGCAGATGGTCACCTAGCCTCTGCCTGAATATTTCCAGGGATGAGAAACATACCACTTCTAGGGAAAAACCATCTCCTAATGTTCAAGCATTCTTCCTAATATAGAGCTCAAATGTGATTTTCTTAAATTTCCACCCATTGGTCCTATTTTAGCTACACACAGCCATAAAAAACAAATCTTCACCTTCTTCTACCTTGATGAAGAAAGGTTGTCAGCTGCCCCTGGATGGTCTCTGCTTCATTTTAACACCCCTGGACCAACCCTGGACCAACCCTTACCCACCCAAATGAGCAGATTATCAACCTGCCAAAAATATGAGCCCTAGATCTGGACACAGTATAAAAAAACAATTAAAAAGTGCAGATACAGCAGAACTAATGACTTTATAAACTGGAGTTTTATTATTATTCATGTGGCATAAAATTGCAATTTTTTTCCACCGGCCACATGACCCTGACTTATACTGAGTTTATAGAAAACTAAAAATCTACAGCACTTTCAAATAAATAACGAATGGTAAAACACTGGTCTCTTTTCCATTCCATATTGGATGATAAATTTTTCCTTTTAATTAAATTCAGAATCTAGCATATGTCCCTTTAAGGAGGCCAGCTCATTAACTTAGGTCTAGTTGATCAAGATTTTTTTGTATCTACTCATCATAGCTGGGTGTTAACCACAGATTGCATAACAAATATCTTCAAAGCATTGATGAAAATGCCAAAGATGACCCAGTCTTTCACATCTCTTTTTATACTGGCATTGATTTACTAGTTTCACTAGGCCTAGCAGAATGCCCAGTACATAGTAACAGCTCAATAAATGTTTGTTAAATTGAATGTATTGGTTTTCAACTGTCTGTATATGCTTCAAGTAGAATCTCATGTAGCCCACGTGGTTCAATCTTGCCCACTGAATATTACCAAAGATTATCAAATGTTTTGCTAAAATCAAGCACAGTCATATAACAGAAACAGGCACAAGACTGAGTAAACTTGATTCTAGTACTTGCTTGCTGTGGGCCTCACATAACTTTTCTTCATCTTTGTTTCCACTTTGTTTGTAGATGGGAATTATTATTATCTGCGTTGATACTCATACAATTATTGTAAGGCACAAATGTAACAATATACATGAAGATAGGGTATAACTTACTAAATCCTAATTACACAAATGTTAGGGCTCATGATTATGTACTATCATTCCTTCGATCTACTAGTCCCTCTAATATTACTTAGGTAAAAGAAATAAGATTTGCTTAATGTCCCTTGTTCTAAATGAAACCATACTGGATGCTAGGGCTTATCATTTTATTTTTCTACATGCTCTCAAAGAACCCACAGATATCATAATTCTAGGTTTGGAGCTAGTTGTTATTTTTGCCTTAAGGCTAATTCTGATTCTAAAGCTTTTCTTCTTAGACTCGTCCACTGATTTTATTCCTTTCTTAAAACATGTGGTGAGGCTGACAGTTAATGTGTATATGAAACTGCTGAAGCAATATGAGAAAGAGGCCCTGATTTTACTCCTCTGATAATGCTCATTATTTGCATCGTTTTCAGTATAACAGTTTTTTTATGAGTTAAAACTAATGCCAGTATCTTCGGTTGTGGGTTTTGGTGTCTTCAGATACCAGCAGATGCCCCTACCTTGTTTTCAATTTTTACTTAGCTTTTGGAACCTTAACTATATTGGAAAATTGTTTTTTTGTTTGCATTTACTCAAAATATGCAAATCCGTTCAGTAATCAGTAGGGTTAGAATAAAAACATTTTCATCTTTTACACATACAATATTTTAAATTTTGAAAATAATTTGGCTAGATTTTTTAAAACAACAAACCTCCTGTTAGTTTTTTTAAGAAGAGGAAAGCACAGATCATGCAAAATGAGACTAGTTGAGTAGGCACTTATATACCCTTACCATGCTATTCCTAAAAAAACAAAAACAAAAAACTTCACTTGTATGACTTCATTACTTAAAGGTTGTGAATAATTTTAATGACCATAAAGTGGTTCTTAATATAGACTCTATTGAAGGCCCATTCTAACCAAAATGGTATCGGTATCGGTTTATATTTATTTCTCCAAAAAGCATAAATACCTTTATGAAATGAAACATAAGAGAATTATTCTTTATTTCCTCTGGCCTGAATTAAAGAATTTTGCCCGTGGATTATAATGTAAAATTACTGGAATTTATCAAGGACAGCAGTGAATTGGTTTAATTTAATACTACAATTTAAGAAAAAACACACATTTTGAACTTTCCTGATGGTGCTACAATTGGGGAAGCCAAATCACTTTTAATAGTCCTGGTCTGGATGTGTGTAAAGATGGTGATACTCCTCAGAAAAAAACTGGGCAGCTACTCATACAGGTCAAATTAAAGTCTCAATTTGAAAAGGAAGCCATGATTTTATATAACCAGTTTTATATTAATCCCAGAGATCTGAACAGAAAAGTCAGTATATTCACACAAAGCTAATTAAGCCTAAATTCTGGCTTGAATCTAAACTACACACTTATTAGTAGACCAGGAGAACTTTCAAATAGTTCCACAAGTTTCAACAGAATAACTCATAAAACTCGAACAGACCTGCACCATAACTTGTGTATGTCCTAACATACAGAACACAGAATTTCCACTGGATTCCACACAAAATGTGTCCACATCATGCTTAGCTGTTTACAGGAATGTTAATTGCAATTCTCATATCTTTCTATCATACAAAGAACTGTTAGAATTTATAAATGTTAGTGTTTCACACAGGTTGGTTATGGCAAGTTGTCTGGCAAGAAAACGCTGGGCCTTTATGTAACTTTTCCAACTCAGGAAAGGTAGTTGATAGACCATTGCTTCCGTAGTTTAGAAAAGCTTAATCACTGAGGAAGGGTAAATTTATATTTAGCCCCACTCTTGGTTCCATAAAGACAGAGCTATTAAGAGGTTTGCAAAATCCCCTTGTTCAAAAGAGGTTAGTGTCATAGAGCTTTTGGCTAAGGTGCTATAAGCCCATTTTCATGGAAAGAAACACAGGAGACTATGATAAGTTGGTCAAGAAGAAATGGTATTATTACCAGAAGCCTGAGCACATGTCCCTCTGTCCTACCTCCCAACAACAGAAATAAAAATCAATACTGGCAAATTCTCATGGACATATGTGCCAGGAACTATTCTAGACATTCCATAGTAAAGAATAGGATAAACAAAATTCTGGCCTGCATAGAGAGCCTACAGCCTACTGAAGAAAAAGGGTGGGGTAGATGGGAATATAAAATTAGAAGAAAAATAAAATGTTCACTAGTGATAAAAGGTTTTATTGCACATAAAAAGGGTAATATGATGGGAATGACTGGGAAGTTCCTGTAGATTAGGGGGTGGTTAAAAAATTCTATGAAGGGGTGTCTTATTTCCAATCTATTCTCCTTCCTGAAGACAAAGTGATATTTTAGAAATGTAGTTGGTTAATGTCACTCCAACCCTGAATCAAATGACTTACCTTTGCTCATAGGACCAAGTGTGTATATTTAACATGACCCTCTGACTCTGCAAGGTCTTGTTCTACCTGCCTCTTCCATCTTATCTTGTCCGCTGCCTTGGTTTGCTCTCATCACTCCATTCTGTGCTCAGCTCTATGTGTCTTCATAATCATTAGCACAGCTGGAATTTTTCATCTGTTTGCATGATTCTTTGATTGGTATCAGAGTCCACTATTAGATTTGAAGCCCCATGAAGACAGGGGCTCACCACTGTATCCCCAGAACCTGGCACAATTTCCGGTACATGATAGATGCTAATACATGTTTTGGAATGTATGAACACATGAGAGTCATGCAGGTTTCTCAGATATCCTGGCACAGCCATTCTCAGTGCCAGTCAGCTCCATGATCACATGGTCTAATGATGCTTTCAAGTATAGCTAAAAAGTGTTGATTGCTCACTCAGTTATGGTATATTGAGTAAGTACCTATTATATATGGGGACCTGCACTAGATATTTAGGAAATATAAAGATGAAAATGCACAGCCTCTGTCCTTATGGCATTTATATCTTATTCGGTCTTTATGATAACCCTAATGTAGACTATAATAAGCATTCATTTATTTATCCTAACAAAAAAATGTGCCAGGCACTACTCCACGATTAATCCCTGACTTCGCAAAGTTATAGTCTAATGAGGAAACCAGACTTAATCATATAAATATATAACTGCCACAGTGGTGTGTGTTATGAAAGAAAGCACTACTATGAGAATGTATAATAGGACTTGGGAGTAGAGGATCTGACCTATTTGGTTAGTTAGGAGAATGGAAGTCCAGGAAGGTTTCTGAGGGGGAGTATGTTAGGCAGAAGTAGAAGTAAATTTTGACATGGGAAGAGGTCTAGGAGGCCAGGACAGAGAGAAAAGAGGACTGTGTTAGATAATATTTGACCTTCTCCCTTAAAGAATAGGTAGAAATTTAAAAGCAGATACTTGTGGGTAAATCCAGAAGGCCAGGCGAAGGAAATGGCAAGAACAAGGTCCAATGGTAAAGAATTTGGTGAACCTTGAAGGGCTTGCAGTGGTCTGGACTTGTGGAGGATTGCAGGTCTGAAGGAAATTAGTAGGAAATAAAAAATAGAAGTTGAAGAAGATTGTGCGGGACCTTAAGCGCCAAGGAGAGAATGGGGATGTGATGATGTAGGAAATGGTATACAGCCCTGCTCACCTCTTCATCCTCCTCCACACCACCCTGCAGCCAGTGTCAGAGAAAGACATGGCCCTAGATCTGGTCCTACCCCACCTCCTCAAGTACATCACTCCTTTAAGGTTCTGCTCTTTCCCCAGTAGCATCATCCTTTTTCATTCCACTCAGCCCAGTTCTTTTCTGTTAAGAGGACATAACTCTTTGTACCCTTCTTTAAACAATAGTCTACAGTGACTCTCTCCACTTCCCCATGCTGCACATTGGCTTCAGCCCATTGAAATCTTCTGTGCTATCACTCCTTTAAACTGCTCTTGCCAGCATGACCCATGGCCTACTTCTTGGTAGTTCAGTGAACACTTTGCAGCCCTTATTTTACTATGTACCTCTCTGTGGTATTCAATACTATTGACTCTTGCCTGCTCCCAGGAACTTCATCTTTTTCTATTTTCTTAGCCATCCTCATGGAATCCTTTTCCTCTAACCCTGCCTTCTATACAGTGTCCCCTGGGAACAGACTGTGGGTTGAGAGTTGCCTGAAGAAGGTTTGTTGGGATGTGCACTTGAGACATACACCTGGAAGGAAGGAAGGAAGGAAGGAAGGAAGGAAGGAAGGAAGGAAGGGAGGGAGGGAGGGAGGGAGGGAGGGAGGGAGGGAGGAAGGAAGGAAGGAAGGAAGGAAGGAAGGAAGGAAGGAAGGAAGGAGTAGGCGAAGGGAAAAGCTGACCCACAATGAGGCTGCAGCTGAGCTAAGGGAAGCTCTAGAGCTGGAGTAACCCTTCAGTGTTGTACCAAATTGAAACCAGGGAGCTGGGCCTTTGTGTCTGGGTCTCAGCCAGTCATTGGCTAAGGGCCACCATCTGGGAGGGTTGCAATCTTGGACAAAGCAATTCCCTGTGGCTGAGAGGGATTCCCATTGAGGGACATTGGCTGTTATGGGGACCTCACACTCTGCATGTTGAAACTGAACTCATCACCTCTACTCCAGTCCTCTTGCAAACCTACTTCTTAATTCCCCATCTTTTTTTTTTTTTTAATGGCAGCAGCATCCACACAGCTAGGTTTCTAGAGCCAGAAATGTTCCTCTTCTTCTTGTTCCCATTTCCATGTAGTCACCATGTCCTGTAAATTTTACTTCACAAATTTTCTTTCAATTCCTGCTGCTGATACTTTAGTCAGACCCTCATTTCCCCCTCCCATATCTCCCAAGGGGACCGCTTTTTGCAGTCGTGACTGCCTGAGGTCTATTACTCTGTTTTGTGTACAGCTTAAAACCCTTTAACTGCCTTCTCACCGCTACAGGGTCAAGTCTGAACTACTTAGGATGTCACAGAAGTCCTTTCGTGATCTGCCCTCCCTGCCTTCCCCATCCCTCTCTGAATTCTCCTTGAATACTGTTTGCAGCTAACTGGTTCTAGGGTCGGACTGAGAGAAACGACTCTTGAGAGTTTGGGAAGGCAACACACAGAGCACTAGATCACATATTTAGAAGGGATTTCTTCTCCGTCAGAAATAAAGCCCTGGCCCAGAACAGTGATAAGCAAGGCATTTCATTAAATGCCAGTCTTAATCTCAGGGGGTCATGTGACCTTTTGAGCTGCTCAGCCTTGGCAAGAAGAGAGTGCCCGCCTGCTGGCTGGGCTAATCTGAGACTGAATGTTGCCACTAAATCCTTATTGAGCATGATTTATCCACCCAGCTGTTAACACTACTACTTGGCAATGCTGAGACCAGGCGCTATTCTGGGGCACTTCTACCAGCTGCATGCTAATGCCGCCTGCAAGCTGGGGTGGGAGGCAGAGGAGCAAGGTCACCCCCAAGTCAGGGAGGGATAGCGGATAGCGGCACTCCTTCCACCATGTGCCTGGCGGTGGTGTGCTCTGTCTTGTTTATTCTCCACATCATGGCAGGCAACATGAAGTAGAATATAAATTCTCTTCCTTGTCCTGATGTGACAGGAAAGCATTCATTGCACATTTCTGGTCTTAACTGTGGGTGGAGAAAACAGGAAGGAGTGCATGGGGTTGGGGAGAGAGAGAGAGAAAGAGAGAAGAAATAGACTATCTCTCCAAACTTGTTATTGTTGAGAAATAACTTCTAGTGAAAACAGACCCCTCTTTGAAAAGTGCATGCCAAGTTTCGCTCTAAGAGTAGCAAGCTCTCCTTTTGATCTTCTGTGAGGAACCCAACACCGCCAGGGCAGCCACCCCCACGGACAGCTGAACTCGGCCTCCCAGCCCCTTGGGTGGTGAGGGATGTTTTTGCTTTGGTGTCAGCAGGACCCGACAGCAGGATTTTGGAACCCGGGCCGGCTTCCTCCTCCTCTCCCGGAGGCCCCTGCCCTCGCTCCGGTGGCAAGGGCCTCCCCTTCCCAGCTGTGCCCCCTTGCATTCCCTTTCCTCGGGAGCTCCCGAATGTTACCCTAGAGGGGGCTGCAGCACCGCAGGCTTCCTCCTCGCCGCCACCCTCTGCTGTTGTTGGCTGCAAGTCCCGCGCCTGGCGCCAGCCCTCTGCAGCCCGGAGGACCTGCGCTCCGCTCACCCAAACAGACAAGCCGGGCGCAGGAGTCTGTGCACCCGGCGCCCCTCGGCCGGACCCCGCCCCCGCCCCCCCCCCCCCCCCCCCGCTTCTGCACTCTGAACCCCATCTGTGCATTTCACCAAACGTGCGTTTCACCGAGTGTGCTGATCCCTGGCACCCAAGTAGCCAAGCAGCCGCCATCGCGCCCCCGCCCCCCAGCCTCTGTGCCTCCTTCCCCCATCTATGCACACTCCCCTGCTGTACGTGATGAGGGCTTGGCAGGTCTTTTTCTTCTTTCTTCTTTTTAAATGGATCCATATTGTTGTGCTGCGAAATTCCTGTTGGAAGCTCCGTGGGCATTGCGTTGGGAAAGCATCTTAAGAAACACAGACTCTTCCTCACTAGGTCATGACTGCCCACCCTGTCCAGCACTGGTGAACCCCATGTCCCTTAGGCGACAGGATCACTGTGGGGGTGGGCGGGGGGGCATTGTTTTTATTTGCCTTTGATGATCTAGTCCAGCAAAGCAGGAAAGAATACAATTTCCTAATGATTACATTTGCTCATTGTTAATTCTTACTGAAGAAATTCCGTTTTTAGAGATAGATAGCAGGTATTAGTAAATGAGAAACACGTCCTAATAGCTAACTGTTGAGGAAAGTGAATACCTCCACTGTACTTTGTTTGAAGCTGAATATTCTCAGACTCTCAAACAGTGCTGGGCTCCCTGACACTCAGTCAGTGGTCCCTGAATGAAGCCAGGCAAGAAGTGAAGCACTTCATGTCATTGTCCCGTCTCCTCTCCATGCCTCTCGGCCTGTGATTTGATAGATAGTGAAATGGAGATGAGGAGAGGAGAATCGGTGTGCCCAAGGTATATAATGAGAAAGTGGGCCACCCTCTGGCCCCCAGTGTGGTTTGATCCTAGACATTTAATCATTTCAGTATGCTGCCTCATACCATCCTGTAGCATGCTAGTTGTATTCAAGTTTAAAGCTTCCCTCAAATCCTGAGATATCGTCACTGTAGCATTGGCTAGCTAACCCACTGCCGGTCATGCTCAGAATTCTATTGTTCATAATATTCGCAAGTAACCTTCTTCCCATTATACTTGTTATTCTGTTCTGACATTTACAGGCAGTTCTACTGTAGAGTGATAGATATATTTCTGAAAAATCTTGCATCCTTGGAAACATGCACTAAAATGAGCACAGTTTGTAAGAAAATTTGATCAGGCAAGTCACTCAACACCCAGGGAACTTTGTGATCAGAACACCCACAAAAACAATAACAAACCTGTAAAAACACATTAGCACCATTTCAAAGGTGTGTTAGATTCTTAACAAATACTACTATAAGTATAGACCTTTACTAAAATAAAAAAAGTAGTTTAATGGAAGGGGAAATATGGAAGGATTGAGGCTGCTGAGTAATGGAGAAAAGGCAAAAGGCATCAAGATGAGGAAACCAGCAACAGTCGCTTCGAGCAGAGCACGTGGCCCGATAGCTGAGAGGAGAAGATGAGGAGAGTGGTGTGAGACAGGGACCTGCAGCCCTCCACAGCAGGCCCACCGCAGGTGTGCTAGCACACTTGTTTATAGCTAGTTACAGAGACAGTTACATAAATTAAATATGATAAAATATGTATATATGGTTTTTTATCCTATATAATAAAGAGCTAATATGCTAATTAGACTGGACGGTGGAATGATCTTCCAGAACGACCTTCCAGAATGACCAGTGGGCAGGGCCGCGGGGCCGCGTGGCAGCTGGGGCTGCGAGGGCCGAGCCCCTTGCACGAATTTGGTGCATTGGTCCTCTAGTAATTATATAAGAGTAACATGCGTTTGTTCTTCAATGACAGAGGAAATGATTGTGGAAATCGGGCATCAGTCAACCGACTTCCACATGATTCTGGCATCATTCTTCCACCAATCAGAGAAACATGTCTTACAGCAGAACTCCTTTCCTCTCAAAGGGGATGCATTATTAGAGGGAAACAGAGCATATCTTATTCGTCCCATATTCCCAGTGGCTGGCACTTACTACCTTCTTAAAACATGTTATACTGTATTTTCCTCTGTCATTGAAGAACAAACACATGTTACTCTTATATAATTACTAGAGGACCGATGCACTAAATTCGTGCAAGGGGCTCAGCCCTTGCAGCCCTGGCTGCCACGTGGCCCCGCGGCCCTGCCCACTGGTCATTCTGGAAGGTCATTCCGGAAGATCATTCCACCGTCCGGTCTAATTAGCATATTAGCTCTTTATTATATAGGATAATAAAACCATATATACATATTTTATCATATTTAATTTATGTAACTGTCTCTGATAAATATTTGAGTCCTAGTTTCAAAAAACATACAAGAGTTAGCAGTAGAATATATTTCCCTATATATCTTTAGTGTCATATTTTTGTATATAATACTACTGAAAATATATTTCAGGCCATGACAGAATGTACGGTTTCATCATAATCTCATATTATCACTAAAGATTACTGGGCGTTAGAAAAGGATATATTTTGATTTTTAAATCATTATCCATCCATGTATCCATATATCCATCCATTCATTCAACAAACACCTACTATGGGCCAGACACCACACTGAGAATTAGGATATAGTGATTGGTCTAACAAACTTCATGGAAAACATTTTAGGTTAAAAATTTGAATGAATAAAAATGATACTTTATGTTAGTAAACAATAGACTGTTTCAAAGATATATCCCTTTAATTCAAAGTCAAGTGTTTCTTACTTATTTTATAATTAGACTTTCCTAAAAAATGCTTAAAACTTAATATTATGTATACCACCTTGAAGGGATTATCAAATTTTGGAGAATTTCCAATGAAAAATTTTTTTCTAATGGTCATTATTGAGAAAATAAAATCAAAAGAAAGTTTGTTTTTTATTTACCAGAATACCAGTAGTTTTTAACTTTAAAATAAATTTGATTGAACTATTAATATTTTAGCATGTAGTTTTAATATTCTCCTTGAGACAATTCAGATACCCAGATTAGCTACTCTTGGGCAATTAGAAAAGAAAATGTTGGAATATTATTGAGACATGAAAAAGGAGAAGGTACTGATTATGCTACAATATGAAAACACTATGCTAAGTGAATGATGCCAGACATAAAAGGCAACATATTGTACGATTCCACTTATATTTAACGAGAGGCCCAATGCATGAAATTTGTGCAAGGGTAGGCCTTCACAGCCTCAGCTGCCTCAGCCTTTGCAGCCCCGGCTGCCCGGGCACTCTGCCTCTCTGCCCTGCCTGCCTCACGGCCTGCCCCCCAACTGCACCCGCCTTGGCCTGGCACTGCCTGCATCCACCACCACACACACCCTGTTCCATGGAGCCCCTCCCCCCCAATTGATTACCCTGCAATCGATTGAGCCCCACAGAGGGAGGCCCTGCCCACCCACCGCAGCCTGCAGGTCAGTGGCCTGAGCCTCCTTCTTTGGGGCTATTGTGGAGCTCCCCAACTGATTGTCCTGCTGGCTGGTGGCCAGGGCCTCCCTCTCTGAGCGATCATGGGGTGATAGCCAGGCCCCTGACCAATCATACAGCACCTGCCTTGGCTGGCCTGGTGCCAGTGGGTGTCATAGCATGGGAATCTGATGGTCTTTCTGCTGTTCAGCTGTTCAATCAGTTTTCATATTATGCTTTTATTATTATAGATGTCCAGAATAGGCAAATCCAGAGGGACAAAAGTAGATAATGGGGTGGGTAGGGAGGAATGGAAATGAGTGTTCATATATATGGGGTTTCTTTTGGGGGTGGTGGAAATATTCTGGAATTAGATGGTGGTGATGATTGAGCAACTTGGTGAACATCATCAAAAGTAATGAATTATATACTTTAAAAGAATGAGTTTTATGTGTGCAAATTCTGTCTCTATTTTTAAAATGAAAAGAAAATGCTGACTCCATTCATTCTTCTAATAGTTCAACTTTTCTGTGGGGAACTCCAGACTAGGAAGAGACTCGTGTGGGCTGGCAGATATTAATTCTTAGTCACAAGGATGCTATACATGTCTTACTTCTCATTAGTTTTAAAATAAGACAGCATTTCATATCCAGTGTTTTCTTTCTGTTGGGGATAGAAAGGAAGATCTGGGAAATTCACTATGGACTGGAAAGGAATTCAGTACAGAAAATACAAATGAATCTAAAGACTTGTGTGTAGTGTCAGAAGATGAAGAATGGCATGATGCCTCTTCAAAGACCTGCTTAGTTTGTAAAAGAAGCCTATTTTTTTCTATAATAGGAGATGCTCAGAAGACAAAAAAAAATAAACTTGAGATATGCGTGTCCCATGAGGCTTAGAATGGAATGATCTCAGCCTGGGAGGGATAGCATTTGGAATACAATTTATCCAAGTGGTTGAACATAAGCTTTGAGCTAAGTTACCTGAAACAAAAGATCCTCAGTTCCATTTTTAACTAAGATTTTGGTAATTCTCAAGTATATAAAACTTCACCAGGCAAAAATATAATAACAAATGTTGATGATACATCAAAACTCACTCCAGTAAATGGCTACTTTGGAATCGCTGAGCAATAATGAACGTTATGCTAATATATACACCAGTTGTGAATGAAGGTTTTGGTATAAGAAAAAAAGTTGCTGGCTTTTGTTATGGCCTTGGGTATTAAAAATGTCCCTTTCTTTCATGCCCTTCAGACATAGGACTCAAAATATCTTTTGAAGCCATAAACTAGAGCTTTATTCTAAAAGAAGCAATTTAAACCAAGAGCTTGGTTTAAATTTTACAGGGACTGTTATACCTGTTAAGATGTGTGTATTTTTATCTATATAGAAGACTTTGAGCTTCAATCTTTCTAGAGTAAGATTTCCAAAGTTTAAGGAAAATATGAGATGGAGAAAACAAATATAATTTGCTATTCTCTGAAATCTTGCCAAGTGTTTATTAAAGGTTTAAGTCATCTCTTCTATGGAGATTTTCAAAGGAAGTTATTAAAGTTCAAAGTTGGGAGACACTGTGTTTTCAAATGACTACAGACATTAGCAGCTCAGTTGAATGTATGCTTTGTACTCTCCCAGAAGGAAGAAAAAAAAAAACCCACTTTAGTTATCTTTTCTTTTAATATATATTAAAGCTCTCAAATGTGTTAGATATTTGTTTTTACAGTCTCAGAGGAGGAACTGAACTACAGAATTCCAAAACGGGTTTAATAATGTACCTCTAGCTGCTGTGATAAGGAGAAGAACCTGACACTTGATTCCTTTCCCTTTAAACATTTTAATAAGTTGGAGCTCCTGACAGGTGGCTTTGCCATCACTGTAGACTTGGTAATACAAAGGCGCGCCCCCTAGTGGCCTTCCTGTCATTTGGTTGTTGCTGTCCTACAGGAGAGAGCCCAACCTGGAGAGACAAATAGGAATTGAGCTTCTACTGGGCTTTCCACTATATGCTACAAGTCAGCCAGAGTACCTGGTTTTATAGAACCGAGCGGTGGTTCCGGCTCCCTCCATGCCAGCCCCTCCCTAGTCAGGCTGGTGTTTAACAGTGTCTTTACAAGCCAGCGCTTGCAATTTCTAACCTTGCCGTTGACACGGCCATCTGCTTAAAATGAAGGCTGTGGGGGCCTGGATATACCTCTTTCCAAATAGCCAGCCATGCAGGGCTTTGAAAATCTGGCCTTTGATGTATTTTATAGGGATAAGGAAACATATATTAAAGTCAGCTCTGCTCTGCACACTAGGCCACATAACTGAGTCAATGCTAAACTTGTAATTTCATCTTCAGTTGTCGTGGAGCTTAACTGTTCTAGCTTTCCTGTTGCTGATGACCTCATAGGAAGTCACTGATGAGCTGACAACCTTTTATGATCTATCTGAGGATACATTTCTTTTGTCTTTCTCTTCGGTGTATAATGAATACCAGGGCCTGCATAAATGTTACAGAATTATCTGCAGAAGAACACTGCGCCTTCCTAGAAGTAGATTGACGGGAAAGCCAATGGATTTTTCTTCTCGGGGTTTTTACTTTTGCTGTATTACCAGCCATGGAGGTTCTAGGAATAGAACTCACTCAGAGTTGGAAGGTGACTTGAGGGAATGTTAGTAAGCAGATGAAGACTGGAAATAACAGGAAAGAAAATGACCTTATCAATCAGTTTGGGTTGAATCAAAGGTCTAGTTAATGTGAAGGTTTTTGTGTTTTTCAGCCTAGGTGTGTACTGATTTTGAGTTTGCATGCCTTACAGCTCCCTATCATCTGAGTGGAAAACTACCACCTTAGAGAAGAAAAGCTAGGACTTTCTCTTTATAAAGATGTTTAAATATCACCAGCATTCGTTTTAATACAGTTGTCTCTATATGCTGCCAGTAGAAATGACTCTGAAGTATAAAGTAGCAAACTCTTTTATTTTCATTAATTGATTGTGGAGTAGAAATAAGTGGTTGTGAAATGGAGGTCATTTTATGTTCTAATGACAGAGATGTATTTTCAATTTAGGTAAGAATATAATTGTGTGACCTCTACTATAGAAATGATATTCTAATGGTCTATGTCCAGAGGCTATTCTACAAGGAGAATGAAATGGACTAATGAAAGCTGGCAAGGGGTTACCTATGGTATCAGTACATCAACATGGCTTCTTGATTTTAGAGAATTTTAGAATCTTTATTTCCTTACAAAGAAATACAAGAAGAAAAATTATTGAGTATCTACTAAGGGTCAGGTACCCTGCTGAATGCTTTGCAAATGCCATTCCATTTAACCCTCACATTGATTTTTTTTGAGTTAACAGATATTTCCCACGGATCAAAAAATTAGAACACATAAAGACTAATGAACTTGCCCAAATTCATGTGACTACTAAATGGTGGAGATGGGATTTAAACTCAGGTCTTTCTGGTGTCAAAATCTATACTCCTCTAACATTGACATAAAAGCCAACAAAAGTAAAGAAAACCAAAAGAATAATACTAGATGATAGATAGATAGATGATAGATAGATAGATGATAGATAGATAGATAGATAGATAGATAGATAGATAATAGAGATAGAAATATGTAAAAGTCAAACAGTCTTCACTATTTTGAATTTTAGCCTTAAAGGATAAAAAAAGCGAACTTTGAGGACTATCCTTCAAACAGATTCCCAGAATTTCATCGGTTGAAATAATATTCACTTCTTGAGAACAGGGTTATATATTTTTATTTCCTTAAATATTTGGTAAAAAGAAGAATAGATGTAGATAATAATGATCTGAGCGATAGCCAAATGAGGATAGACAAATATCCTTAAAATTTTCATTCAAATGCTAAAATGCCATATTTAATGTCTTTCCTCATATGAATTTTTTAAAAAGTTTGTGAATTTTACCAAGAGACTAAAAATATACATTGCTAATATTATTACATATGATCAGTGATATTATTGCATATATAATTAGCAACTACTAATACTATTAAGTAATTTCTTTGTGCCAGGCACTTCTCTACATCCCTTACAAGTCTTATTTAATGTTGTCACAATAATCCCATAGGGTAGGGAACTATGATTAACCTCATCTTACAGGTGAGGACACTGATTAAGAGAGTTTAGGTAACTTGTCTAAGGTCAGATAGACTGTTTTGGATCCCGGATTCAAACTTAGTTGGATTCCAAACTTCAAATTCTTAAACACTGTGCTATCTATAATAATAAAAGTGTAAAATCTAATTAGACTAGCCGTCCTTCCAGACGACTTTCCAGAGGACCTTCCAGATGAAGCTGGGGCTGTGAAGGAAGCCCGGGTCCTGAGTGCCAGGGCGAAGCCAGTGCCAGCAGCCAGGGGAAGGAAGGCCTACTCTTGCACGAATTCCGTGCATCGGGCCTTTAGTTCTTCTATAAAATGAATGTATGTACTCTACTTTTCCTTGGTGGGGTATAGTTTCTTCTCAAGATTGAAATTCTTATGGGATTGTTCTGACAGTTGATAACCAGATTCCTTTTTCACTGCCTCGGTTTGATGGTCCTTGAAAGTACAAACTTTGGTTCCAAAGTTCACCGATCTTTCACTACCACTAAGCATTAGATAATGTTTTCTCTTCAGGAAAAATAATTAAAATTATTAATAATGAATGCTTTGACCATGCTTCCTAATATGCAAAAATATAAGTTGAAGGTTGTAATTGATAAGATGAAGTCTTCATTCTTTTACATTCCTAAATATAAAAAGGTGCCCTTGTGTTGCATCTTTTAATCACAGTTTATGTAAAATAGTTCTTCAGCATCTCATCATTTACAACATGGACATTTAATAGTAATCTTTGGTATTGCTTTATTCTAGGGTTTCAAAGTCTTTTTTTCATTTCATTTTAATGATGAGGAAACTGAAATATTAAGAGATTTGTTATGAACAAAGAGTTTACCTCCTGATACCAAAGAAAATACTAACTCGGAAAGTATTTGATGCCCTACGTGATCAGAGACATCTTGAAAATTTTTTTGACGTCAATTGCATTGTAATAAAACATTTCATTGGCCATTATCTGCATTTATGTAGAAAGTTCGATGTTTTCCAAAATCTGCATTAAAAATTACTTTTATCAAAATTACTTTTAACAAAACTTTGATTACTTTTATCAAAATGATCCAAACAATGTACTAAGTAAGAATAATAATAAAATGCCTTACTATACACCCAATACCGTGTCAAATGCTTTTAGACTTTATTACATTTAATTTTTTTAGTTTACTTTATGATATAGATAGTATTTTCCTTATTTTATGGAAGAAACTGGTTTGGGAAGATTAGTAACTTGTTCAAAATTATAGAACCAGGGAATGATAGAGCCAGGGTTTGATTCCAGATTAGATCTTAAAGTCCAAAATTTTTTTCTCCTATTGTACAACACTCAAATTAGCATAAGAACCTCTAGCAGGAAGGCTGAAGATTTATACTAGTAAATGTCCTATGAAGTAGAGAAAGGAAAAAGCAATTCCAAAGTGATCTGTTGGGTTAAAGTTCCAGAATTCTAGATGTGGGCTTAAGTCTAAGAAACTAAATCTCACTCCAAATTCTCAGTGGGAAGGTATGTCCTGGGGTTGAAGGGGGAAGGAGAGGTTGACATAATATTAATCTGGATTTGTGCTATGTAACATGACTATCTCAGCATTTAAAGATGTTCTGCTACTCTGGATTTATTTTTCTTTCTGTAAAAATAAACAGATACAAGGTTTATAGGTGAGATTTAAAATCAGTCAAAAGTCAACCAAATTACAAAAAGTATTAATCACAAAATATCAAAGGGCAAGGGTACAGATACAGACAGCCTGGACTGACATGTTTTTATAATGTGAATATGCATAAACTAGCCCTTACAGAAGGCCAAATGGGTCTCTCTTAAGCCTGGACAACCTTTTAGAGACCATTTAAGTATACAAGGGAGGTCAGTTCTGGGACTAAATGTAATCAGCAAAGCCAGTATCATATATCTACAAATAGATAAATGCATCTGGGTGCACACATATTTCCAACAACACATGTTCTTACCTATGTCATCTAAAAAATAGCACTCTTGATATTTGGGGCAATACTATTCATCTTAGAGCAGAATTAGGCTTGCCTTGGACCTTCTCCAAAGAAAAGGTTTAGTTCCAAAAGTACCTTGAAAAGACTGCATTGTGAAATGACTTCCCATAAAAGGCAATCACCAGAATGGACTGAAGACAGCCCTGAGGGGGGAAAGTGGCTTTAAAATTTAAAATTGACATGCACTTTTAATTTTTTTTTCTTTTTGCTGGAGAAGGAGGTAAGGCAATCACAAGATCTGGGCCACACAATCACTGTGCTGACTGTTTACATAGTTTTTGACTCTTTTGGAACAATGGTAGTAGAGAGTGTTTTGAACTCTGTTTACCACAAGTAACAAAAATCAAAATAAATATTCGGTTGGCTTCATAATGAAGCAAATATTTTCTGTATTATGTAGTAATAAAAGCCAGTGTGCACTGTAAATAAAGTTTGCTCAAGGGCTCCGTGAAAAAAAGCCAAATGTCTAATGACAGCCAGAATTCTACTACAGAGCACAGAGAGCTGAGAAATTAGTCACCATCCCCGAAGCTGAATGTTGCAGCGTGTTTGGTTTGGTTCTTTTTTATTTTGTAAAAAGGGGAAAGTGTAAGGCCCCGGTAGGATTGGCTTCATGCCCTTGGTGTCATTACTCATTGAAATAATGGGGAAAATGGGAGCCAAACCTACGGGGAGGAGGGGAAAACCTAGACACCACAAGGCGCTCAGTTCGATATTTAACAGAAAGCGGGGAAAATAGAAGCCATGAAGGAAAGACAGCAGTGGCATTGTCCTGGGGATCATCAGTAGGGGAAGGAGGCTCTTTGTTTCCCCTGATGCACAACAGCATGACCTGTAATGTTAAGTGTATGTTTGGGGGCTTCGCAGGTCACGGGGTGCACGCGCCCTCATGAAGTGCTTTGCGGGACCAGCTCTGAGGATCTTTCTGCTCATTCTCTCATGAGATAGAGCACCTTGCTACTAAGGGTCTGACACACCTCTCTGCCAAATGAGTTTGCTCCCTTTCTACAGGCATGCCCTTCGGGGGCTTGATGACAGGAGCTCTTGGAATGTAGAAAAGGCCAATCTTTGATGTATAAAAAAATTGCAGGTGTTGAGTACACATGGTTGTGCGTTTGTGGGATGTGAGCAATTCTGTTTGGTTTATAGGTTTTAGTCCAAAGCTTTGAAAAGTTTGGAAAAAGAACTTTTCAGGACTCCAACAAAACAAGAG
Source organism: Myotis nattereri (assembly GCF_964212035.1). NCBI lineage: Eukaryota > Metazoa > Chordata > Mammalia > Chiroptera > Vespertilionidae > Myotis > Myotis nattereri. Next base: position 23,708,846 of record NC_138087.1, on the reverse strand, counting down.
ATCCCTCTTTCCTTTCTTTCTCTCTCTCTCTCTCTCTCTCTCTCTCTCTCTCTCTCTCTCTCTCTCATCTCTCTCTCTCTCTCTCTCTCTCTCTCTCTCTCTCTCACACACACACACACACACACACACACACACACACACAACCTGTTTGACACAAAACAAAAGAGAATAAGAGTCAATTAATAAACAAAACTCCAAGGCTTTTGTTGAGCTTCTCAGGAGGAATGTCAGGACTAAGCTCTGGAGAGAGAGGTTTGGCATGGACCATTCAGGCCCGCGGCCAGGCCACGCGGGAAGGACATCGGGCACTGGATGAGCTAGCCATCCTCCCAGTGTCCAGGGGAAATTATTGCTATTGTAATTGCAAACTGAGAAGCTTGAAAACTGGAACAGTGAGATCAGGGCCGTATGTCACAACTGCCAGGAAGAAAAGGGAAAAAATTATAAAGTTCGTGACCTATCTTTCAAAAATTTTACTTTCAAAACTCCCTAAAAGAATTTAGAAAAAATACCTACTACAGGGACATTTTAAGTCAATATTTAAAATTTGTCAGCATAAGTTAAAATAGTTGCGAAGTATGTAATATCTGGAGAATTCTAAATATTGACAATTCTATATGTTTCTACCGGAATCTTTATACTATACCAATTAGAGATTCACAATTATCCATCAAAATACATACTGGACATTTATTTCATTTACTTTTGTCTTTGAACTCATGTTATTTTAATGTAATAGGTTTTATGATGGAAAGTTTCCCCTTTCTGCAAAATAAAAAAGTACCAAAAGTATGGTCACCAACAATCATATTTTCTGCAAACAAAAGATGTATGTTAATAAAATGAAATTTAATTTTTGTTAATTTTTTATGTTCATATATCTGAGTTTTGAAAAAAGTTTTTCTAGGTGATGATATTATTTCACTTACCACTAGTACTCTAACAATAACACAAATAACACAAATTTTGATCAGTAATACACTTTACTGAAAATACTTATCAAAATAAAACATAGGGGGCTTTTCCCCCCAAGTAGTCCATCTATCATGGATAAATGTTATTTATTGCCAGAATGAGACAGGGTTACTCATAAATCCTACTTCTAATTTTCACATTTATTCATGTAAGTGCTAAAAAATAGTGATTACATAAAAGAAATGAATTTGTGGGTTAAGGGAAGAAGTTTTAAAATAGTGTAACTCAATTCTTTTAACTCCTACTGAGTTACATGCCAAAAATCACTTAGTGATTAACCATCAAAAATTATATTTAATAGTTTATTAGCTAACAACTCAATTATATCATTTAAAAGCAAAGGATATAAATGGCTTGGCCAACAAAATGATTTGTAACACAATCATTAGAGCCATTTATCTTCTTGGTTTCTGCTTTACCAAAACTTACCAAATGTCTACTGACACCTCATTTAACTTAATGTGTTCAGGAAGATTTAGGAAAGTTGGAATATAGTTAACTTAATATACCTTTGCCAGTACAATATGTTTTGATAAAATGGTATTATCATCATCCCATGTTTTAAATATATTTTTGTCAAAACCTTGTAATTCCAAAATGCAGGACTAGTGTACAAAATACAGGGTGTCCCAAAAATGTATACTCACTTTCAATAATTAAAATTTTTTTTAAATATATATATTTTATAGATTTTTTACAGAGAGGAAAGGAGAGAGATAGAGAGTTAGAAACATCAATGAGAGAGAAACATCGATCAGCTGCCTCCTGCACACTCCCCACTGGGGATATGCCTGCAACCAAGGTACATGCCCTTGACCGGAATTGAACCCGGGACCCTTGAGTCTGTAGGCTGACGCTCTATCCACTGAGCCAAACCGGCTAGGGATAAATAATTATAAATGTTTATTAAAATACATTTCATTTTCAAAATGTAATGGAATCTACAGACATTGTGTATATACATTTTTGGGAACCCTATATATAAGGACCCCTCACAACTAGGTAATAAGAAAATAAACAAATCAATAAAAATCAGACAAAAGAGCTAAATAGACACTTCACCAGAGAATAGGTACAGGTGGCAAATTGGCACATGAAAATAAGTTCAACATCTTTAGTCATTAGGAAAATGCATATTAAAACTGTAATGATATATTACTTCATACCCAGTAGAATGGCTAACATTGTAAAAACTGACAATATCAAGTGTGACAAAAAATGCAGAGAAACAAACTCTCTTACATTGTAAGAATGCAAAATGAGGCAATCACTTTGGAAAACAGTTTGGCAGTCCCATGTGTAAAATTAAATATACACTTACCATAAAACCCAGCAATTCCATTCCTAGGTATTTGTAAGAGAAATGAAAATTTATATACAGGCAATCATATGTATAGGAATGTTTGTAGCAGTTTTATTCATAATCATCAATAACTAAAAAAAGCAAATGCCCACCAGCCAGTGTATAGATAAACAAATTATAGTTCATTCATACAATGGATGGATATTTAGTGATAAAAAGTGGGACGAGGATTAACTATAAAGGGACACAAGTAAACTTCATGGAATGATGGAATAATTACATGTCTCTGGTTGACATGGTGGTTACACACTGTATATATTTGTCAAAACTCTTAGAATTGTATATCTAAAATGCATATGTCACATCTCAACAAACCTGATGTTTAAAAAACACATACAAAAAACACCATTTTGTAGTTGCAGATTTAACTCAATTAATGGAAAATATTTGCCATATAATTTAATCAGTAAATAAGTCAGAAAAGGTCTGACTTCAGTGTGTGTGTATGTGTGTGTCAAGAGAGAGAAAGAATGGAGTTGTTGTTATGGAAAATAATACAATCTAATAAAAGAGAAACATGCAAATTGACCGCACCTCCGTTACACCCCAAGCCACGCCCACCAGCCAATCAGAGCAACTATATGCAAATTAAGCCAACCAAGATGGCGGCTCGCAGTCACAGAGCTGGAGCAAGCAGGAGGCTTGGTTGCCCCGGCGATGGAGGAAGCCAAGCTTCCCGCCTGCCCTGGCCCGCTGTGCCTCTGCTCAAGGCAACAAAGTTTCAATTATAGAAGATAAATAAATCCCAGATACCTGCTTCCATCCAGCCTCCACTGGGAGTTTGGGTGGCTGGGGGCTGTGGCCAACCTGCAAACAACCATCAGCCCCTAACCCAGGATGGCCACACCCTCATGGGGCGAGGGTCCCCACTGCGCGGCTTGGCCAGCCTGCAAACAGCCATCAGCCACTCACCCAGGCGGGCCAGGCACCGCAGCGGGGACTCCCTTCCTGAAGGGGGTGTGGCTAGCCTGAAAATGGCCCTCAGCCCCTCACCCAGGCTGGCCAGGCACCCCAGCGGGACCCCCACCCTGATCCAATACACCCTTCAGGGCAAACCAGCAGGCCCCCACCCATGCACCAGGCCGCTATCCTATATAATAAAAGGGTAATATGCAAATTGACCCTAATAGCAGAACGACTGGGAATGACTGGTCACTATGACACACACTGGTCATCAGGGGGTAGACGTTCAATGCAGGAGCTGCCCCCTGGTGGTCAGTGTGCTCCCACAGGGGGAGCTCTGCTCAGCCACAAGCCAGGCTAATGGCTGTCAGCAGAGCGGCAGTGGTGGGAGCCTCTCCCGCCTCAGCAGCGCTAAGGATGTCCAACTGCAGCTTAGGCCTGGTCCCCACTGGCAAGTGGACATCCCCTGAGGGCTCCTGGGCTGCCAGAGGGATGTCTGACTGCCAGTTTAGGCACAATCCCCCAGGGAGCGGGCCTAAGCCAGCAGGTGGTCATCCCCCGAGGGGTCCCAGACTGCGAGAGGGAACAGGCCAAGCTGAGGGACCCCCCCTCCACCCCCCACCGAGTGCACAAATTTGTGTGCACTGGGCCTCTAGTTAATAAATAATAATACAAGAATAAACTCTGTTTTGTGTACTCACAACTGTAAACCTACCCTGCTTATATATTTTTAACCCAGCTCATCATCAGCTAGAGGTGATTTTATGTCTGTGATTTCCATTTGATTTTACACCTGTGAAATGAAGTACAGCTTTACTGTCTAAATGAGTTTGTGTACCCATGTGATGGTGATATGAATGGGTAGAAAAGAGGAATTATATTACTGAAACCATTATTTGTGCAACTTTCAGAAAAGCTATTGCCACTTAGATAAGTACTAGCTTAAAATTTGTATGACTCAAACAGCTCTTGTGTAAATATATTTGTTTATCTAGCCACCCCGAAATGAAACCTTAAAATTTCCAGCTCCATGTGTTATTAATTTACTGTATCTGAACTGGTTGTTTCATTGTGTGAAGTTCTTCAAATCTGAAAAAAATGAAGACCAAAGAGTTGATGCTAACGTCCCAAATATGCCAGGAGAACATGCACCTATCTCCCTCAGTTATTAGTCTGTCAATGCAGGCTGGCATTTTGTGCCGCAGATCAAGAATCCGGAAAACAGAGTTGTAATTCCGTTTTCTCTCTCCTTGTTTCTGGTTCTCAATTTTACTACTGGTTTGTACTCTTCCCCTTCCTTTATAATAATGGAACCAGAACTAACGATAATTTAAGATTCCGTTGTGTTTTATAAAAGAATAATTGCATACAAAAATGAAATGATTACTGATGAGCAAATAAGAAAAATGTTTGCAAATTTATGCAAAGTCAACTATATTTACTCAATAAAGATCCAAGTGAGTTTTTAGGCTTCATAGACTTTCTACCTTTTATTACTGATCGGATCATAGCAATAAGAACAGAATAGAATTTTGTGTTTCACCTGTTTCACCAATGCTACAATTTTCCCTGTTTGCACAATTCATAGGGTGTGGATGTGTGTGGATATTATCTATATGCCCAATTGATTAGGATTTTTCTGATATCGCTTTCTGTGGATCTCTGAAATCTGTACTATATTGAAAACTGTTTAATCCATCAAGTTAAAATTACTGTTCTTTGTAAAGTAAGCTTTGGGTAAGAGAAATTTAATATGGAACCTGATAGCCTCCTACTTATTAACATTATGATTTCTTTCAGTGTTTTACTGCTTGCTTATAAATACATTTTTTGTTAAAAAAGAATAGTGCATTCATAGTCACGATTGTATACAGGTACAAGTTGTTCACTTTTCTCAAACATTTGGAAGAAATACAAACAAAAACCATATGTTTTAAATATTCCACAGAATATCTTTCTCCCATTTGCTCATATGTTGCAAGTGGTTTTTTTTCAGTTGGTACTATTCCCAAGGAGTACCACTTACCCTCCAGTTTTATGACAAGAGTATATATATATCTTTATAAATGCATTTTTCACTTAGAGGTAATTTTTTAAATAACCAAACATTAAACTCCTAATACACATTTTCTTAATCCTTAGAGCAGGTCTCTAAGTCTCCTAAGTAATGTATAAGATACTAGGCAAACTTGAAAGGGTATCTAGTCCATTCGCCTTCTTTAGACCAAAGTGTTCTTCAACTGATCCAAATAGATGAAAATACAATTGTTTCTTAAAAGCAGTGATTTTTAAACATTTTTAGGCATGGACCCAATCTAATAAAAGTTGCCAGTCTTCTTCCCAGAAAAAAAACAGTACATGTACCCACAAAATTTTACATTGATCTTGGCAAGGATCATGAAATCCATGTGGAAGGGGTTCAAAGATCTTAAGTTAATAGCCCCTGTTTTAAAGTTTAAAAAAGGAGACCCAAAATGCTTACTAGGTAACTCACTCTGTTTTGGATACTTTATAATCCAAAAATTCTTATCTCTAACTAAGAGCCCTCCCATTTCAACTTATTCTTTTCATGGAGGTCATAAAGAACAGTTAGTCCCCATTACCTTTCATATTCTTGAAGGCCATATTAAGCCATGCCTTGGATGTGTCCTCACCAAGATAAATAATCCTAGCTAAGTAATTCCAGTTTGGCTATACCTTTTCTCAGAGGCCCTATTATTCAATTCCTAATCATCTTTGTTGACTTCCTCTGAATAGTCTTCAAGTTTCCCATTGTGCTCTGAGATTATGGAGCCTATCATTCCTTATAATGTAGCAAAGGTCCACCAAAGTGGCCTTACAGCTTAACAATCCTTGTGTAACCCACTAGCCTGCCCTTTTCCTGCCATATTGGAAATCCTGAGCTAACAAGTTGCTGCAGATTTTATCACTGTTATTCTTGAATGCTTGGTCTACCAGATTTTCCTTTGAGACATGTTATTTCCCAGAACTCCATGGACATTATCTACAGCCTATAGGACAGCAAATGGAGACCCTTTTCTTAGTACCTAATGGATCCCTTTAAAACAAACTTTGACTTTCCTGGATTCCTTTTTCTTCAGTTAATACATCTTTATTTTATTTTATTTTCAAATTAGGAGATTTTTAAAATCACAGCTAAGTAAATACCAGTGCTCATACCTACTTGCTTTTTTTTCTTTATTGATTAAGGTATTACATATGTGTGTTATCCCCCATTGCCCCCCCACCCCCACCCCCCACTCCTGCTCTCACGCCCCTGATGTCTGTGTCCATTGGTTAGGCTTATATGCATGCATACAAGTCCTTTGGTTGATCTCTCCCCCTGACCCCCACCCTTCCCATAAACCAGTCAGAGAAAGATAAATATCACATGATCTCACTCATTTATAGAATATAATGAACAACATGAACTGATGAACAAAAACAGATCCAGAGACAGAGAAGCATCGATCAGACCATCAGACCTACTTGCTTTTTAAATATATCTATATCTATATCTATATCTATATCTATATCTATCTATCTATATATATCTATATCTATATCTATCTCTCTCTCTCTCTCTCTCTCTCTCTATATATATATATATATATATATATATATATATATATATATATATATATATATATATAATTTATTGGGATTACGCTGATTAACAAAATATCAGTTTCAAATATACAATTCTATAATACATCATCTGTATATTGTATTGTGTGTTCAACACAGTCAAGTGTCCTTCCATCACCATTTATCTCCCCTTTACTCTCTTCTACCTGCCCCCACCCGCCTTTCCCTCTAGTAATCTTACCTTTTGCTACAGCATGGATGGAACTGGAGATTATTATGCTAAGTGAAATAAGCCAGTCGGAGAAAGACAAATACCATATGATTTCACTTATATGCAGAACAAAATAAACAAACAAAATAGGAACAGACTCATAGATACAGAGAACAGACTGACAGCTTTGGGGTGAAGGGTGGGAGTGTTTGGGTCTAGGTGAAATAGATGAAGGGATTAAGCAAAGAAAAAATACTCATAGACACAGGAAATACCAACATGTTTTAATTTCCCTGGAAACTCTGGTTACTTTCTTCCTGTTTTTTTTTGAAATATTGGTTCAAAGGTCACCCCTCAGTGACTACCCCAATCTCGTTTTGTACCCCAAACCCACCTTGAGGTCACTCCTGTTTCTCTTTGTCATAATACTTACTACTATCTGAAATTACCCTGTTCTTTTATTCTGTTTAATTTTTCTTCAGACCTTCCCCCCAATTAGAGGAAGAACCTCAAAATTGGAGGTCTTATCTGCCTGTCTCATTCATTTCTGTCCCATTTAGAACAGTTCCTGACACATGACAGCCACTCAGTAAATGCATATATTTTAGTGTCTATTTTAAAAAAGATCCATCTCATCTCTCATTTACCAGACTTCAGAATCTTTAAATCCCATGTCCTTGTGAAAAATTTTCTTTTCTATGCATTTTATGTACATAATTATTTATTATGATAGAGTGCTGTGGACAATTCAGTTATTGAACTAACTGTTCTGATAAATAATAGATGGAAATACTGACTCATCGGTTAAAGTAAAATCAAATTACTTTGGGGGGAAAAGTTTTATAGACATACTCCAAGAAGAGAAAGGAATTTTTATATGAGGTGTTTCCACTTCTAGCATATCCCCCTCTGTCCTCCAGAAGCCACTATGGGTTCTGAGAAACCCCTTAGTCAGAAATTAAGATAGGGTTAAGGCAGAATCCCTTTGGACACAGTGCCGAAGGAGAAAGGAGTTGGAGAAAGCTGCAGTGCCTCTCGTTTCCTCTGAGGACAGGAAAAGAATTCCTAGTTGCACTTTTCTGTGTGCATATTATGCTTCAGTATTTTTAATCCCTTGGCTGGCCTATATTCTGTCTTAGTTCAGGCACAGTCTCACTTAGGTGTAGCTGACATCAAGGTCAGAACAAATGATGTGCCTATGTCTCCAATCAGATCCATTACATGGAAGAGGTTAGACTCAGTGTTCTTGGCTTCTGCTGATCAAAATCAGTGGGTGAGTCTGGTACTGCTTTCCTTTGACGAAAGAAACACTTCCATTCATACCTATCTCTTTTCTGCAGTTGGATAGGATGCCCATGAGGTCTTCAGGATTTCATAGAAGGAATTATAGACTTTGAAAGGATTTTGAAAGGCTGTTTTCATTTAAACCAATGGTTTTCAAACTTTTTTGAATGTGTCCTATCAGGAAGAAATAGATAGTATGTGTACACCTACACTGACACACACACACACACACACACACACACACACACACACACACTCCTGAAGTAAAACTTATGTCAAACAATATTTACTCTTACTATGTGATATGCCTCAATATTTTCTATTCTACTGTTTAGGAACTATTGCCCTTTTTCCTTTGTTTTTAATGTTGATTGTTACTCACTAAATTGATTTCATGATCTGTTAGTGGATGACTACCCACAGTTGAAAAATGACGCTTTAACCATTTCACAAAATGGTGAATGTGCGATCTGAGGACTTTCCCTCATTTTGCCCAAACCTCCCATGACATTTCGTGCCTTCCCTCATTGGGGCATCAATCCCCAAACTCAACTATGGTCCATGATAAGCTCTTTGTGGCTAATTTCACAAGGTTTCCAGAACACCATTAAAAGAAAAAAAGACTTTATCGAGGCTTACTACACTGTGGACAACATTTAGCCAGAATATGCTGAATCAGTGAGTAGAAGTCTCTGTCTAATGGCAGTGAAAGTTCTGAGTTACAAAGACACTACTTCCCCATGGACAGATTTTTTTTAAGCCAGAGTCATAAAATTTTAGAGCCAGCAGAGACTTAAGCAAATCTAGTTCAACCCTTTGATTTGATGACAAAAATATTCCCATGCACATTTGAGGAGTTCAGAGCATGAGTATCACTCCCTTATCAACAATATTTTAAAAAACAGCATTTGCTGCCATGAGCAGATACATTTTAAACAAACAGAATGTTTATGTTGTAAGAAAGAAATAACACAGGACTAAAGATTTTTAGCATTTTCAAAATACTAGAAATATTATTTTTAGTATTTAAAAGGGAATAATGTTAGGATCTTAGCTCTGTTTTTTTAAAAGTGGTCATAAGAACTGAGTTGTAGAAGCCTTATACTTATGACCCACACATCTGCTTCAGAAAACTTCTATAGCATGGATTTTCCATTATTTAGACATTCAGCAAATATAATTTGAGAACGTAGTATCTGTTCTCAAGCAGCTTATATTATAGTGAAATATAAAATGCTTGTTTTTTATATTAAAAATTATGTTATCCAGGAAATAATACATCATAAACAGTGTGTATTTCATGGTCAGACTTTATGGGTGTTTTATTCGACATATTTGATCTACCACTCTGGATCCTAGTTTCTGGGCTGGGATCTAGACTTTTTCATTTCAAGTCCTTTTGTACTCAGCACTCTATCTCACTAGTTATTTTATTCATTAATTCAATAAATATTTTTTGAATACCTTAGATCTATCAAGCACTATTCTAGATCCTGGAGTTATAGAAGTGACCATGAAAAACCAATATTCTGCATTCAGGGAATTTATACTGAAGGAGCCCATTATGAGTATATAACCTCCACCCACCAGCTTAGTTAATCAGATCCTTTGGATAAGTATTGTACTATGTCAAATTTTACAAATATTAATGCCCCAATCTCCAACGACATAATGAAGATGTGTTTAACAAGGGGAATTCATTAGGTTTCTTAAAAGTGAGCACATTAGCCTACATTGCTGGATGTTGCAAAGAGCAATCCCTAAATATATTTCTTCGCATTCGATTTTATCCACCACAGTAATAATGTTATCCACCAATCATAATTGACAAAGACACAGGGAGGGGAAAAATGGATAGAAGGAATGTGGTAGGAAGGCAGGCTACAGGGAAGGAAGGTATACTCAGAATGAGGGAGCAAGCAAGTTTAAAATTCAAGATGTACCCATATTATTTTCAGTGTCATGACTAGACAGAATAATGACAAAATCTAATATCCCCAATTCCAGTAGAGTTGCGTCTAGCAGAAGTGAAAAAAGAAAAACCAAAACTGTTGGCACTCTGCTTTCAGAATTGCATTGTTTTGATGTTCTGACTCAAGTCTTAAGCATGACATTTCATGATGGGCTAAGCTGTGGAGCAACCACACCCTATTCTTGGCAAAAGTATATATCATATTACATTACCAAGGAGAGAACAATGGAAAGTTTTTAAAATAATAAATAAACACCAAATCTTATTTATAAATCTTGTCAAGATATTCAAGGACTTGCCTAGGTCCACAGCGAACCCGCTGTTTGTTTGCTGTATAAGATGCCACATGCAGAGTAACTGCTTGAACAGCAAGCTCCTTTTCCATTTCAGCGTCTTCAGCCCTAACCATGGGGGGACCATCCTCTTTAGTAGTAAAAGTAGATCCAGGTTTTATGGCTGGACAGGGTCCAGGGCACTCAAAGTGAAGCAGACGGTTGTGAAGAATTATTTATGGCAGATTTTGTGATGCCTGTGTCGTGCTCTGATTTAATGGGAGGAAAGTGAAATCTGAAGCAGAGTGAATTCAATTTCCAAATTTTACTACGTGTACACACAAATTTTTATACTGGGATACTATTGCTGCCCCAGCTTCTTTTCATGGATTTCATTTTTTGCAAAAGTGAGTTGCTTCTTGAACAGACCCATGAAAAGCCGACATTGGTTCATCCACAAAAAGTCTTTAAGCTAACATTTTTCAAGTTCACCCAATGAACCTTTTCTACTGTGACACACACAATGTATGACATCTCTATGATGAGCAAACTCACATTTCGATGGAAATCACCCCTCCAAATGAAGAGAAAATAGTTATAGAATCCTTAAGCAAATGACACCAAAGGTTACTTTTGCTGGTTGTTCATAAAAACATTATATTGGCCTGTGGTAACATTGGCCATTTAAGAACATCACAACATTGCTATTTTGCAAGGAAAATTAAGTTCATGTGTTCAGTCTAATTTTAATAAGTGTAACTATTAAAGCAAGTCTTTATTATATTTTGTGCCTCATCTTCAAAGAATATTGCAAATCTAACAAAGTTGCACAATTAAAGAATAAGCAATATAAATCTTAGTTAAGAAAGATAATACATGACTGTACAGACAAATAAATATCAGTATCAAATTTTATTATGTATCTGATTTGAAAATATACCCAAACATATTATTGTTGATAAGAATATTTTGTGTGCATCATCTCTTTTTACTTCGGTAAGCAAATTATATTATTATGGTTCTTAAATCATTGCATATAAGTATTTGAAATATATCACTTTTGTTCATATGTGAAGTAGATGTAGATGCATTTCCCTTGCATTTTTATTTAATCTACCCAACCTCAGTCATTATTATATTAGACTGGTATGTCAGAATAACATATAAAGAAGAAATGAAATTGCATTTACTTGTAGAACAATAAATTGCTTGCCTTTATCTGTCTAACATAGACCTTTGGACTGAGAGAAAGGAGAAATAGAACAGATACTGAACCAATAATGGTCTTTGAAGAAATAGGCAGGAAAAGGATTAGACATTAGGAAATAACATTTGACTTCCTTGGTCCATTCATTAACAGTTGGGATATAAATATTATTTATAAACATATATGCATATATATATGGCCTGTGTGTTTAAGGTATACATAATATAAATTATGTATATGTGTATGTATGTGCATAAAGTATTTTAAAAATAACAAAATGGCTATGTATTACCCATTACCCAGTTTAAGAAATTGACTGTTACCAAAGTCTTTGAAGATGTCTGTTTAGGTATTAATTTATTCATTCAACAAATATTTATTGAAAACATACTATGTGCTTAGATCCTGTGCTAGATATTGGATACAGTGTTAACAAAACTGGAATAGTTCTTGCCTTTATAAAGCTCCAAGTCTAATGGGAGAGAGAGAGACCTGAGTATATAATCACACAAATGAATGTAAATACAAATGATTTATAACTATGAACTATGATGGGTTCTGTACAAGAAGGCATTGAAAACAAACAACAGGAAAGGCCAATTTAGATTGACAGATCTAGGAAGCCCTCTCTGAGGAAGATGAGGACTGATTGATTAACTCCTAAGATGAGGCATGAGAACTGTCAGAGCATAATCAATAGAAGCATGAGAGGAAGAGCATGCCAGCCAGCAGGAAGAGTGAGCGCAAAGGCTCGGGGAGCACAGCCCCATTTTACATTTATGTTGAAAGAAGGACATCCAATCTACATATGTGAAAACTTAATCCAAGAAATAATTCTCTAACATGTGTTCTCCTTTTGAGTGAGGGTGGCATTGTTGATATAACATGGTAAAACTTGTGCTCACTTTATTTATTTTTAACTTGTAAGAAATGTAGTAATCAAACATGGCAGCATATCCATTATTATACTGAGTTCCACACTTATTTGGCACAAGGATTAGGAGCTCACATCAGGGGATTTCACTGGGACTGCTTTTACACAGGTAACTTATTTTTTTATTTTATAATTTTTTTTTCCCTTCCTTAAAATTTTACACTGTGTAAATATGTAGCACATAAAATTTTACCATGTTAACTATTTTAAGTGTACAGTGCTGTGGCATTAAGTACATTCAAATTATTGTGCAACTATCACCACCATCCATCTCCAGAATTTTAAAAAATTCACCAGCTGAAACTCTGTGCACATTAAACATTCATTCTTCATTCCTCCTCCTTCCCCAGCTTCTGGCAACCACCATTCTAGTTTGTCTCTATGAATTTGACTGCTCTAGATACCTTATGTAAGTGGATTCATACATGTCCTCAAGTTTCATGCATGATGTAGCATGTGTCAGAATTTCCCTCCTCTTTAAGGCTGAATAATATTACATTGTCTGTACATACCACATTTCATTTATCCATTCATCTGTCAACAGACTCTTGGGTTGCTTCTACCTTTTGGTTATTGTGAATAATGCTGCTGTGGACAGGGGTATCCAAATATCTGTTTGAGTTTGTTTTCATTTCTTTTGGTATATATCCAGAAGTGGGAGTACAGAATCACAGGGTAATTCTATGTTTAATTTTTTTAAGAAATCAAGCATATGGTTTTTAATTCATACTTGCAACAAACGTTACATGCCAGGTGGCCATGCCAAAGGCTGGGAAGGAACAGACAAGACACAGACACTGCCTTCAAGGCTTCCAGGCTAATGTTTCAGTAGTTTGTTGTTGTTCTTATTGTTGATGGTAGTAATGATTTAGAACTGATTGATTAACTCCTTTTCTCAGTCTTCTTGAGATAGTAATATATTTGTACAGTATATGACTAGAGTGCCCTCATGACCCTAAGCTTCAGTAACTTGAGGCTTTGAGTAACTGAGTCAACTAGAATCAGATGGGAACAGTACATGTACATTGTCCTATAAATCAGATGACTCAGGACATCCCCAACCCTTCCCCTATGTACACCATCTATACTAATAATCTATACTAATAAAAGGGTAATATGCTAATTAGACCAGGTCAACCGGATATCTTCTGGTTGTCCGGTCCTCCTTCTGGACGAAGCCACGGTGGTGGGGGCTGAGGCAGAGGCAGTTAGGGGCGATCATGCCAGCAGGCAGAGGCGGTTAGGGGCGATCAGGCTGGCAGGCAGAGGGGTTAGGGATGATCAGGCAGGCAAGCAGGCAAGTGGTTAGGAGCCAGCAGTCCCAGATTGTGAAAGGGATGTCAGACTCCCCGTTTAGGCCCAATCCCTGCGGTTTAGGCCGTCTGACATCCCCTGAGGGGTCCTGGATTAAAGAGGGTGCAGTCCAGGCAGAGGGAACCTCCCTCTCTCCCCCCCGTGCGTGAATTTCATGCACTAGGCCTCTAGTCTGTAATAGTAGCTTGAAGAGAAAATCATTTCAGCTAAATTAGAAACTTGATTAATAGAACCAATACAAACAAAATTCTAGTATTATTATATGTTATCATTCTGGTCACAATAAGGAGGAAAGAGGATATATCCTCTTTTTTTTAAGGACATTATTTGGAATAGCACCTATGCCTTCACTTAAATCTCCTTAAGAAGAACTTTGTCACATGGTCATCACACATAGCTGCAAGAGAGGCTAGAAATGTCTCTTTTCAGGATAGCCATCTATGTTTGTTACCCAAGCAAAAAAAAAAGAATGATAGATATTGGGAGACACTTAATATTTCTGCCATGGGTATGTTGTTTAAATTTTATTGTCCTTAAAATGCAGGCATGGGTTTAAAAACTAAGCTATTAAGTACAAAAGTAAATGTATATGAGTAAACATCCTATGTATAAGGCCATGCTGAGGCTGACAAGACCATTTCTATCTTGGTCTTAGAAAAGTGAGAAGCACAGAGGGAGAGATGGGGAGGTGCAAAGGGAAGATATGTAACCAAACATTGAAACCAAATGTGAGGCCTCTGTGACCATCTGGACAAAGGTATACTTCTCTAAAGAAGATCATGAGAAAACCATCATAGTCACGTGCCTTGGACCTTACTGCCTATTTATTTTGCGCACTGCAGACATGCCTCCACTGGTATTCATCCTAGAAGTTTGCTCAGGTGACACATCGAACTTAGCTTGCTGAACTTAAATGCAAGAAACCTCCAGGCTAGGATTGTATCCCATCTAGATGTTCCCAAAGGCTTTTGTGATTGGCTCTGACCCTATAACCAGATCTAAGGACCAAGGGTTCTTCCCTTCATCTTTGGGACTCTCTGCTTTCAATAACTACTAGTTTCTGTGCTATGAAACCAACATTATATTTTAACTTCTAGGAAATGCACGTTAAAAAAGAAATCTCTGGATTCTTTTACCTATTTCTACCAATTGTACTCCATATTTCACTGTCAAAACACTTGCATATTGGTAATGTTCTTGTTATTGGCTTGTATTTAATTCTTTATGTTTTTATTCTGTATAATTTTTCCCTTTTGCCATACTTACCAATTTCAAAGTTTCTTCATGAAAATTTTTTAAAAAGAAAGGCCCACCACGTTTTCAAGTAGGAAAGATAAAATATCCAGTTTTACCTACCAACTCCATGTCCTTTTATGAAACCTAAAAAACAAACAAACAAAAACCCACTATATTGTAAGTTATTTTTAGTTATAGGTTTATAAGTTGTTTTTCAAGATTTCATTATATGACAATATTTTTGATAGTATTTATAATTGTGATCCTAGATAAACTTTCTAACTTAACAGGAAAACCATTCATCCACTTGGTGTTAGCAAATACAACCAACATATAACAGGAATAAAAGTACAGGCTCACAGTGATCTATTTATTTTAGAGAAAGAGAACTCTGGTTTTCTGTGGTTTAATTGCTATTTTGAAATTCAAATCTTATTCATTTTTTATTTAGATTTGCCTCTGTTTTCAGAGGCCATGTTTTCTTTTGTAACTCTTCTGCTTGCTTTGTTTTTTTGCTTCTGCTTTTCTCTCTCTCTCTCTCTTTTTTTTCCTGCTACCATATTGGTAGACATAGCATATGTTCATTAACTCATATCTTATTTTGACAAGTATTTATCTAATGTCAGTTATATACTAGACCTTGTGGAGAAACTGACATTAGGGCTATACTTTTGAGGCAGAGGTAAGAGTAAGGGCCTTCTAGGCAGAAGGGACAGAATGGACAAATATATGGAAATGGGAGAGCTTGGAGTACTGGGGCAATATCAGGAATTTCAACTGGGCCGGAGCATAACTTTCTATTATCCTGGGACTGGAAGCAGATCAGGACGTCCTTGAATGCCAAGCTGAGGAATTTGGCTTTTGCACTTTAATCCCACTCTCTCTGTATTGTCTATAAATCTGTTAACACCCCTTCACCTTATTGTCTGGCTCTGGTATAATTATTTTATCTGTAGTGGATGATGTCATGGAAATAGTACTGAACTAAGAATCAAGGGTCTTGGATTTATATATTACATTTGGGTTTAATATATGAATATTGCAACCATAATTCAAATGTCAGCCATTAACGTGGTGTCTCTCTATGTCAAAAAGGCTACAAAAGGCAGTGTATCTGTTGCCAGATTCTCTGTTTATCATGCCTTGCACATAGTAGGTGCTCGTAAGTGTTTGTTGAATATAATTCAATTAGAGGCCCGGTGCACAAAAATTCGTGCCCTTGGGGGGGCAGGGGGCGGTCTCTCAGCCTGGCCTGCACCCTCTCACAGTCCAGAAGCCCACCACCTACCATGGTAATTATTTATTGAGCTCTTATTTTGTATCAGGCTCTGAGCTAGACTGCAAATCCCTCACTCCACTGCCCACAACAGCCCTACAGTGCTGAGTGTTAATCTCATCATTTAACAGCTTAAAACAAAACAAAACAAAAAAAAAAACAAACACAACTGGGCTCAGACACTTTAAGTAGTTTATTTCCTTAATGTGTTTTTGGTAATCAGTGGGACAGCTAGGATTGAACAGATTGGCTCCAAAATCTGGGTTCTTTGCACTACACCAAGCGGTCTTCAGAATTCCTCTCTGTTACTGACTGGGGTCACAGATTCAAACCAAGTACCTACTGTGTGAGAAGCCCTGAATTAAGCATTGCAGACAATAGGAAAAAATGTGAGCTGAGACTCTTAGTGTTTTGGGCAGCTAGAAATGAATCAAACCAAATTTTAAAATGTGTTATGTTCCTTCCATATGGAACATGCAGTGCTAGACACTTTGTAGGGAAAGGAAGACTGTGAGATAAAGAATTTAAAAACATGTTTTCCCCCTTTAAACAGTCTATAATAGTGTGGGTCAGGGTCAGTAAAAGCCTACGTCTCACATGTTCCTGTTTTCTCTCTGCTTACTCTGTTCTCACCCACAAAGCCTTTTTCTTTTCATCTCCTAAAGGACTCTGTATCTTAAGGTCTTTTTCAATTTCTATTTCTTCTACTTGGGTACTCCTCACTGAGTTCTCAACTGGCAATGACCTCCTCTCTCTTCTCTAAATTCCTATGGCCCTTTGATCTACAAAGGGGCAGTGTTGCTTAATGGTTAGGAACACTGATGGCCTGGGTTCAGATCTTGGCCTTTCCCCTCTCTGGGTATGTGATCTTAGGCAAGTTATTTAATTCTATGGGCCCCAATCTTCTCCTTTGTTAAAGGGGATATATCAGTCAAGTATTCTGTTCCAGAGAACAGAATGTATCCTTGCTAATACTATATAATAAAAGGGTAATATGCAAATTGTACCCTCAACCTGGAGTTTGACTGGAGTTTGACCAGAAGGCAGGGCTGGTCTGACAACCTCCTGAGTCCCCTTACCCCCCACCCCCTCAAACAAGCCGATCATGGCAGGTGGTCTGGCCAGACCCCACCCATGCAAGAAATGGTGTGCCGGGCCTCTAGTCTAAGTATAAAGTGTTATCTTATGGGGTGTCAACTAATAGAGAATTGGAAAAAGTCTCTGGTTTGAACTTTCTGAAGACTCCCATGCTACTCTACAGCAACAGATCACCATAGGAGCAGCTGCCTCTTGCATAACCAGGAAGTCCCCTGCTGAATGGAAATACAAGGGCTTTAAGAACCTTGCCCACATTCTTTGATCCATCTAGAACTGCCTCTTGCCACCTACAAATGTAGTGAATGGCTAGCATGACTGCAGACAAAGCACCTTACTCTGTAGTCATTTTTACAAGCAAAAGAGCAAAGTGTGGTCTCTGCCTCACTTTCACCTTCCAAATCTTATGAAATTGTTTCTGAGTGGCCAAATCTAAGTTACATCCAGTGCCCTAGCTGCAAGGGAGTCTGGGAAATGTAGTTTCTTGGTTTCTGGCCTCTGTTTCAGGAGGGCACTGGTTGGGGTGAATGTGGATGCTGATCTGCCATAAATAACATCCATATGGGGATAATAAGTATACATATATTGTAGAGTTGTTGTGATAATTAAAAGAAATAATAAATATAAAGTTAGAACAATGCCTGGCATGTGAAAGACTCAATAAATGTAACTATTCTCATCAACTTCTCAGAGAGTTGTCCAGGTCAAAGCCAAACCACTTAGATACAGTCCAATTTTTCACCTGCTAATAAGTAACTTTGATGAGCCTACTTATAATAAAAGCACTAGTTTCCTCATCAATCATTGAGGGTAATAATTACTCTCTACCTTATAGAGTTTCTGCTTATATTACACTAGGTTATGTGTGAAAGGTGATTTGAAAATTTTAGCAAACACTCCAATCGCTTGTATGCTAACTGGGTATGAGGTGAATTGGAGAGCTACAGTCACCTGCTCAAATTCCAGCTCTGTCCCTGAGACCAGCAGTCAGCTTCCTGTAGTTTTATCTTATTCATTCGCACACCATTTTTCCTCCCTTTAATTTTCAGAATTAGCTAGGGAAATCACACAACTTCCACGCATGCCCGTGAGGACAGTAAGGCTCAGGTGCCACCATAACCACCTCTTTCAAGAGGGGAGATGAGGCCTTACCCGGGTCGTCTGTGCTTCCCACCCCTGAGTTCTTTCCAGAAGACCCTCTGCCCTCTTTACCCCAGTTACTCAACTGGCGGGCCATGTGAGAAGGCCCAACCTCAGGAAGAGACAGGTGGCTCCAGCGTGAACACTGTAACGTACTCTCCCCAGGGAGAGAAATTCCGAGAGTTTAGCTCACTCTTTCCTGCCATAAAGCACACTGAATGTTAACAGCTTGCTCCTGTCCAATCTGGTGTTTTTTAAATTAAGTATTGTTAAATCCATACCATTTGGAATGATGCTTCAGACAGCCCTGACACTCTTGCTTCTGCTTTCATTTCACCTAATATATTGTGCAGGGAGCCGGTAACCAGTATTACAGCAGCCGGGTTTGCTGCTGCCGCTGCTGCTGCTGCTGCTCAGACACTGGCAGACGGCTTTAATTTAGATACCTGAAGAGGAAAAAAGGAACTCGGCCAACGCCCTGCTCACATGCCATAAGAGGCCTTTCCCAGGCTGCCGTTAGCATGGAGCTAGATTACCTAGGGTTTGATGTTATTTTTCCTCGGCTCTGATAAAGGTTTTAGAAATGACGAAGAGAGGAGACAGAGAAGTTATACACTAATATGAGATACTTTCCATTGTCAGGTAGTGTGGACCTATAGTAAACCTGGGTAGCCTGCCTCCTGCCCCCTTGCCTTCACTATAAACAATCCCCTCCAACCACTATGACACCACTACCAACACACACACACACACACACACACACACACACTCACACACATGCATGGATGCGTACATATAAATGATGAGAGAGAGTGAAAGTCAGAAGGCCTCTTTCAAAGGCCAGTTCTAGCCGGTGGAGCCTGAGACAAGTCACTTCACCTCTTACAGCCTCACTTTTCACATAAAATGGGGCGAGTTACTTAACTAACTTCACAGAGTAGTCATAAAGGTCAAATGAGATGCGGGTGTAAAATCATTTTGTAAACTTTAAAGATATCACATAAACTTCACTAGTTATCAAAATTCACCATACCAGAAATTCACCTCCATCACCCTAACACTTGTTGGTTTTGTTCTCCTATTTCTGCAGTTATAGTAAGCTTGTTCGCCCTAGGATGCTTAATGCTTGACTGTGCAAATGCTTTTCCTCATTTCTAGGGGCATCCCCCAACCAGAAAGGAAATGCTACAAGCATAGGGACCAGAAGCATGAGACACTGTGGTGGGCATCCTCCTGACAGTCAAGAAATGATTTAGAGCTTGACTTAAAAAATATTCTACTATAAAGTGAGGGTTGTGGTGACCATCTTGCTGTGCATTGACATGTCCATCAAAGCCTAAAGAAATCTCTGACTCGACCATCTTGACAATATTTATTTCCAAAGCAGGAAGGAATCTAGACTAGCATATAAGTGGCTACCAGTTATTCTCTTATCATACCAATTTTTTCTATTCTTCTACAAATGGTATTGTACCATTACCATTTTTGCTATTATTCCTTCTCCACCACCTCTTCTGCCCTATTGACCTGCCTCATGAGTGAAGTTTAGGTGTGAGGAGGGAGATAAAATATTCCTTTTTTTTTTTTTTTTGCAGAACTAGTTGGAACTCTACAACTAGTAACTGACAGAAGAAAAAACCCGGTGGCAGAAAGCTCTAATGTGTAAAAGAGAGAGATGTAACATAGCTTCATAAATGAAAGGTTATTTCAATCAATCCATTTTTAATATGATAAAGACTTCAGATCACACCATTCAAGTATTTTTACAGTTACTCATGAATACTCTTCAGCTTATGAGCCTTCACCAATTTTTGAAAGACTCGCGAAATGAATCTTTGTGAAAGAGAAAAGCACACTTTAGGAACAGAGCCTCTGTGGTATGGATTAGTACTATCCATTTTCCTAGGTGAAGAGAAGGGGAATCCTTGTATGCCCTTGACTTTCCTCACAGGTTAAAAATGGGAATTTTAAAGCTCTGCTGTCTTTAATTGATATATCATAGGAAAAGCCAGTAGCCTGAAGTTGAACAACCTGCTTTTCCTCACCTTTCTGCAAAGCAACACTGCAGATCTGTATATAGGCAGACCTGCCTGTATTCACATGCCTACTATGGCTTCATCAGGTTTTCCATATTTGTGTGTTTCATGCCTCTTGTCGGTATTTTTTTTTTATTATTAACGAAAGGAAAGAACATTAGTGCTAAGTGTCTTCTGCCATATATATATATATATATATATATATATATATATATATATATATAGCCTATCAAGAGATCTACAAAGGAAAAGCTTCCTGGCGACACACCTATGGAAATGTAAGGCCAAGTTTGCTATTTCATTCTTTCAAAAACCCAGTGATTTCCTTAGCAGATAAGGAGAAAGACGTCCTTGTTGGACACTTGACACTTTCCTAAAACTGTAATAAAATCCCCTCTGGTAGAGTGAAATCTTGCTCGCTGGTGGATTAACAGGACTCAGAAGCTTCCTGCCCTTCCCTTGGCCTTGTCATCATTTCACTGCTTGTTAGCACTTCCTCCAGGCTGGGCTGGACCTGGAGGGTCATTCTCTCCATCCACTGAAGGAGGGAGAGGAAAAGGAGGCAAAACTCACTTCAGCCTTTTCTGCTGCGTTACAGCAGCTCTGATGAGGGACACGAAGGAGGAGGCTGAAACTGTCGGTTAAAAGGTTTGGGGATTAATTGAGGATTTAATTCATCCTTTTTTTCTCTCCCCTCCTAACGCAGACAGTTGAGAGTTGGCCATGTGTCAAAAGCAGGCTGTTCTTCAACCTCAAATTTCAGTGCCAGTCATCCCTGCCTTTGTTAAGGTCTTCTTTTTAAACGAGTGGATCTAAATTTCTAATTGTGCCTTTAGCCTTAGTAAATCTTGGGTGTTTAAGATTGTCACTTTACAAAGAATCAGCTTCCTTTTTTTTTTCTTTTTTTTTTTTAGATCAAGTCATTAATACACTAAGTAACTTATGCCACTATTTAGGTTTAGGGAGTAACTTCCAAAAATTTATATAGTCTCCCTTCTCCAAGTCAAGGGGAAAAATAAAGAGCAACTTTATGGAAGAGGAATAAAGCTGTTGTACAGCACACATTTAAAGGGCACATTAAGTCAGGTTTTGTCTATGATTCTCTTCCTTTATGGCATATGTTATATATTGACAGGGATTAAGTTTCTCTCCTGAATGGAACAATACAGAGTCACAGGGAGCTACTGTACTTTACAAAGCCACAGGCATCAGCACAAGCAAATGGCAAAACAGAAATGTATCTCACAAAGAACTAACCAGGTTAGTTCATAGCACAGGGCTTGGCTTCATCGTCTGCAGTTCTGCATCTTTTGCATTTCTCTCCTGGCTCTGCTGCGCGCTCTGCTCTCCTTTCTTTTTCGTCCTTTTCCCCTTCTTTTTTTGCTCGCACTGTTACACTTTCTCTGTCCCCCTGGCTTTGTTATTCAGCATGTCTGATTAGCAGGAGCCTGATTGGCTGGCTGCCTGCTCCGAGAGAGATTCCATTCAGCTTACCCCCCACCCATCCACCTACCCACCCACCCCTAGTCAGGAAATGTGAGCGGGGCTGATGGAAGCTGATAGGCAGGGCTGGAGTGTTAGCACCAGGACTGGATGTGACAGCAGGCAGAGGAGCACTTCGCAGCTTATTCAGTGTCCGATCCGGATTCCGGCAAGGATCCAAGCATGGAATGCTGCCGTCGGGCAACTCCTGGCACACCGCTCCTCTTTCTGGCTTTCCTGCTCCTGGTAAATGCCTTTTCCTTTTTATACATTGCTATTGCCATTTAGTCTGGGTGCTGTTGGGGTGCCGTGTATGTGTGTGTGTGTGGGGGGGGGAGGTATATCTTGATCTTCAAACGCCAGGTAAAATAATTTACGTGCTTAAAAAAAAAATTCTTTCAGAACTTTAACCCCAACTTCTCAAGCAAAATAAAGTCTGCCAGACGTTGTGGGATCAGTGAGAGGTCTATAATAATATCGAGACACGAACTTTGGGATAGACTGCACAGAGTTTGCGAGCTGGGGACTGTATAAATGATGGTGTGTATGCTTGGAATTTGGATGACAGGCGTCCTCAGATCTCTCACTCACTGCTGTGTTCCTGGAATTTTTTGAAGGATGGGCTATGAGGGGCTTTCCCCCACTGCCGTTAGGAACTCTTTCCCCTCTGTGAGCATGTGCTGCGGAACCAGGTAAAAGAGGGAATGAGCGCCTCTTTGCAGCCAACCCAGATTATAGCTCATAATTACTCCAAGTCATGTATGGATACAAGTTAATGCTGCTATTTATGAATTGAGGATTATGGTCTTTGATCTCAGATCTGCTTTTGAAGAAGAAGAAAATGCTGACTTTCTGTACGGCTGCTCTCCATAGTCGCAGTGATAAGATGCTCTGCTCTGGAACATCAGCACACTCTGCATTTTTGACTCAAAGTAAATGTTCCATTGTGACTCATACTTGGTTTTATGGGCAGAAAATGAACATTTACTGTCCAAAAAAAATCTACACTCAAAATATTAATAGCAATGCACATTTTTTAAACCAGAGTGTTCTGGGCAGGCAGCTTAGTAAACCTCATCTGAAGGTTTCATTCCAAAATTTGCACACACTGATTCCAAACAAACGTGATTGTGGCTCTCCCTGTGACTTTAAGGATGCCCACACTTCCTCAGGAGGCAACAAGGCCAGGGGGGGACAAGGTACACAGGCAGCGGATTATGTAGGTTGCATTGATTCGTCAATGGTGAAGGACTGTTTCGTTCTGATTACACGCTGACAAATTTGATCTGCACTATAATTATGAAGAAGGGAAGTAAGCCATTTGGTACAAATTGAAGATTCATCAGATAGAGTAATCAGACAGTGATTAACAATTTTATACATTTCCACTTATTGGCATCATTGTCACCAAGAAATCATAATGCTACATTGCAAAGGCTGTAAATATAGACATGTATTTTTAAGATTTCTTGAAAATTTAAAGGAGAACTGAATTTTAGGCATGAATGGACTGAAGGTTTAGCTGTTTGGGGGAATATAAAAAGCAGAATGCCTAGGTGTGCTTTATGACTACTGAAGCAAGCAATTTATGAAAGGTGTCTCATTTTTTCCATATGGGATGTGTTACTTACATACACACCATTAGGTTGCCTCGTCTTTTTTTTTTTTCTTTGTGATTTTTTAAAAGTATGTGTTATGTTCCCATCTAATTATATCATAAAGCAAATTACCAGTACACATTACTGTTTTGGTATCTTCCATATGAAGTATGATCTCATTTTACATTGGAAAAAAACTTTCCCATTCAGAAATAGATTGTTTTGCTACCCGTTTGGTAAATGCATTATATCCCTCTTTGATATCTTGACTATTCATATGTGTATTTGAGCACATAATGAGACTTATTTCAGGTTTAAAACATAAAACATATTTTGTTTCAATTACAATAATTGTATTGAGGATAAAATGAAATCAAATCCAGGTTTGTTTCATACCTGTATTTAAATGAACAGGGGTCCTGAGAGTTATGGTAGAAAAAAAAGAGAACTGGCATGTGCCAAGATACGCCCCTGTGCCGCGTACTGTGTGTCTGAAAGGGCCAAACTAGGCCGGTGGTTTGAAAAGCATTACAAAGCATCCACACAATAAACTTGCAAATAAGACATTTTAAAACCCATTTTAGAGATAAGGAAATAAGCTTATATTTGAGTCCCCAAATCAACACATAACGGAGAGAACATAACTTGTTTGCTTTTTACTGTGGTTATAAATTATGTAGCAATGATGGAATCAATGGCATATGCTGATCTTTGGACTTTGAGATACGTAGGCTTTTTGCGTCATCTTGGCCATTAAAGATGTGTACAATATTATGCACAGTTGTTACATTTGCTCATTAACTGCCCCCTTTAGCTTTGTAGCCAAAATTAAATTACTGGCCTAAGAGAAGGTGACCTTCGGACTGATCTTTAGTTGACTTAGAACTAGAAGTGTGACATTGTCAACTCAACCCTCAGTCTAGATAGAGAAATTGAACTGGTTGCCTTGTATTTTTTTCTGTAGTTCTTTTATACAAGAGTCTGTCTACTCTTAGAATTAATTTAAGCAATTTTGAAAGATCCCTTTAACTTAGTTGGAAAACACTCTGTTTTAGCGGCAAGCCAGTTTCTACTTCAAAACAGCCTTCATATCACTGGCAGTTGAATCATCCGTATCATGCCTTGCTTCGTGTGTACAAACCTCGAATGTGGTTCACTGAAGCCCTTTTTATCTGGAGCATTGTTCCTGAGAGAATGCAGTCCTTGTGTCTATTGTATCTCGTTTAGGTTACCACCCATACTTTCATGCAAAGCTCATACACCATAGACTTAATTTTTATTCTGGACACAATAGGACAGTAGTACTGACCAAAAGGTTTTCATCCTGATATTCAGGTCAAATGAAGCCACATAACCCAACTTCCCACATCTTCCCACCCTGCTTTCCTTTTTCATTCTCCTTTTCTTTTTTGTCCCAATTGTTTAGCTCAAAAGGAATGTGCCAGAAACCATGACCAGCCATTGACATGTGTGTCCATCCAAACTTGAAGTCAAATCACTTCTTGTCAGAAAGGCATTTAACCAAATTTGCATTTGCTTTTTGTTTCTTTTAAGTGGTTTTAAGCTCTTTTGCCTGCTATTGTGGGAGTTGCAAGAGTAACACTCAGAATTATAATAAAGTACATGTGTTTTCCTGTTGAATTTCTTTTTCTTCTCTGCACTAATTTATACATGGAAACTAGTCAAACACAATAGCCATTCCCTTTAGTCACTCTGGCACTCTCCTCCACTATTATCTAAGTGGATCTATCTTGGATGGCTAGAAGCACCATTAGCTTGTGGAATGAATGTTAAATCCCTTATTTACAGCAGACTGTGGTCTGCTCCAATAAGAGGTGTGTGTGTGTGTGTGTGTGTGTGTGTGTGTGTGTGTGTATACAAACACCTTTGTATATATATTGTTTATTATCATGTCTAAATTGTCTTTAAGTCAAACTTAAGGATTTTTTTACATAAATCTGCAAAACAGTGAGGCACTTCTTTTAACATTATTTTCTTCGTGTTTTTGCAAAGTTTCTTGTCTAGACATGGTCAGCTGCATTTTTGTTTTCTCAGGCTTCTGTTTTTAGTGTCTGGTCTGTTCGGGACCACTTGTCTCCGTTATTATTTTCATGTGAACCAGTTCTATTGCTTTATATAAGTTGAGGCAAGTATGTCCAATAGTGGTCACTAGTGAACTACAAAAGAATCCTATTACACCAGGAATTTCCTTCCTTGAAAAACGACATGGATTTTGAAGACTTGTGAGAGAATGAATAAATGAATGTATCCGTGCATTTCAGTAAGTGTTAACACATATTTGATTCCCCTTTATCAATATGCATGACTAAGCTAGAAAGCACTTCTCTAGCATGTCATGGGGTAGGCTGTTACTCAAACTTAGGAGCAGCACAAACTTTATCCTTATATCCTTATAACAAAATTGAAGGAGATTTAATTCGTGCAATTTTAATCAGTAAAGTGTGGTTAACCCTTAGACTTGGAACTCATTTTTTTAACCCAGTTTACATTGGTGCATTTGGCACAGGATTTATATTTGGATGAGACGTGATCTGGTGTTTTGATTCTCCCCTTTATAATAGCTTAATCAAAATATAATTCAAAGCTATTTCAGGAAAAGATGCGGTGTCCTGTGAATTTCTGCATTTTCTGCAACAACTAGTAGAGTATCTCGTGTATATATAGGCATCATAACTGTTTTTGAACTAAATTAAGAGAAGAAAGAACTTATAGAGACTATCACACAGCTCTCTAATTCTCCACACACATATTTGGTGTTTTCTAACTTGATATGTATAGTTCAGTTTCTTTGGTCCAGTGACAACTCTGCTTTGAATGTGTCTATTTCAGGTTCCAGGGCTGATTATTTAAGTTTCTCCCATCTAATTATTTAAGTTTTATTCTACCCTCCCCTCATTATACATAGTATATGGGTTCCTGTGTTCTCATGAGCAGGGTGACTCAAAAGAGACCTCTTCATAGCATGAAAAGCACAGTCTTTTTTTTTTTTTTTTTTTTTTAGTGAGAGCATTCCTTGAATCATCATGAGTAACCTACTGGTTAATTGTGATGAGATAATGGCAGGAAAATGTGTCTAAATTAAGTTTTGCAGTCTTGCCATTTTCACTAACTTTTTTTCTTCTAAAGAGCCGGCTTCAGACTTTATGTTTTCACCAGAATGAGACAAGTCCATGTCATTTTCTGTCTACATCATAACAACCATACCATGTGGTTGAATTTCGGCTTGATTGGCAGTACTGGCTCATGAGCGGCTTAGGACTGGCATACCAGGGGTGATCTCAGTCCTAAAGGATCCTAATTGAAATAGGCCAGCACAGCTGTGTGGGGAGCCTGCCTGCTAACTGGGGTGAGCTGTCGCTATCAACCCCTTCTTTCCATGAGCTCAAAAATAAATGACTAAACCTCCCCCAATTCCCGAACTTCAAGCCTGAAACCTACATTGAATAAAGCTTAACTGTTCTGGTTTCCCCTCCCCAGGACTTTGCTAACTGGAGTACCCAGCATGTAAGCCCATGAGACGTTTTCTGGCCATGTCATGAAGATGTCCTGACGGTAGTAGTCTGTAGCCAGCAATGACCTCTGGCTTTTTATTTGTTGTGTTTCCAGAAGCTCAGTATTTATAAATCAGTTGGGATATTTTCCTATATTTATTAATAGTCTCTATTTCAGTCATAGAAAGAGATCTTATCTCATTTAACCTTCATTAGAAGAAGTACTGTAATTTCTCTATTTGATTACCCCCACCCCAAATTCCACCAATATTTAGCCACATGTATAGGCAGCATTTAATAATTGTTTTTCAGAGGCATAAATACTTCATTGTATTCTCCATAATATTTTTAATTGTAACTTCTCGTTCTTGTGCTTCCTTGCATTTATCGCTGACTTTCTGAATCTCATATTGTGCTTACATGCCTGTCTACTCCACAAAGATGTGGGGGACAACAGAAGGAATGACTGGTTCCTCCCACTCCTCTCAGGATGTCTGGTCATTAGATCCCAATAAATTTATTTTTAATGAATGAATGGATGGATGAGTAAGAATGACTTGGCAAAAGAAGGTGAAAAGAAAAGAAAATACTTGTAAAAAGGGAAAATGTGAACACCCATCTCACAATATGAAGCATTTCACTAATTCTGATGTTGGTAGGACCAAGTCAACAATCCTAATAAATTTCAAGGTGAAGACATCTATTTTGTTTTTCTCTCTCTCTTAAACACATACATCCACACAATGAATAGCAATTGAACAAGAATCTCTTCTGCTGTTGTTAATTAGAACGAATTTTGCATGTTTCATATCTTTTATAATTCATTTAGTTTTCAAGTATTTTTTTTAAGAAGTTGATCCTCAGGAAGAAAATGACATTTACATTAGCCACAGTTTTATAAAATTGGAAGGTAGTTATAAACTCTAATTTTAGCAGAGATAATGCTATGGAGTTACAAAAACTCATTTCTTTTTACTACTTGGCACAGGATAAACTGTATTTTCTAGCCTTCTCTGTGAGTGGATGGAGCAATATGATTGAGTTCTGGCCTACGAATTATAGTTAGACATGAAATGTGGCACTTCTAGGCCTGGCATCTCTCATGTAACCCTCTAAGCACCAAACACTCTCTTTTCCTGCCTGCTGGATGCCGAGAATTCAGTAAAGAACTTCAAGAGAATAGGGAATGGCAAAGCCACCAAATCGAAAGCCTCAGTCCCTGAATGACTACATGGAGCAGAACCCCAACCCACCACCCTCATAGAGGCACATCTATGAACATTCATTTAACCATGAGCAAGAAATAGACCTTTGTTGTGTTAAAACACTGAGAATTGCGGGTAGGTGTTATTTATTAAACTAAAAACCTTTTCAATTAACATATGCTTCTAATTTAGATGATAAGCAGGCTAGTACTCATTGATATATAAGTACTGATACTACTTTCGATATATTAGGCAGGAAAATTGAAATAAGATGCCAAGTTATCCTAATGGCAATTCAATCTGTGTAGCTTGCACCTTATCACAGACCCAGAATGTGCTGAGTACCGGGGGCTATATATGTGCCAGTACTGCAGGAAAAACAGGAAAAATGGGTTCACATCCATTTTTTAAACGTAGAGTCCAGGAGCAAGTGGAGCAGTAATAAATGAAGAGAGGAACCAAGAGAGCAGGACTGTGGTAAACAGTTGGAGTCTGGACTCCTGGCATCTCTCATGTAACCAGCAGAGCAGGACCAACCAACCTGGTCAAGGACACAGAACCACACAGACCCAGGGGGCAGTCAAAGGAAACAAGAAAAGATACCAAGAGGCAAACACAAGCCCAACACCAAAGCAGTTCCAGAGGCAGATGTCAGAAACTCAAGGAGTGAACATGGACAGAGAGGAAAACAGACTCACACCCAAAGAAAGCAAATGTTTCCCATAGCAGCATGTGAAGTAAAATGTACTTTTGAAGTATACTTAGTCTCAAACTATCTTTGGTACATTTTTCTAGAGGTCACACTAATTTTAATGTGTAACCATCTGGGCTGTAGCACTGATTCCATCTCTATGATCCAGTCACATAACTCATTCCAACTTCTGTCCACTCATCACACACTGTTGCCCATCCCACCGAACTCTCCAGGGTGTTGTGAGAGGCAAATCAGCCTTAGATGATGAAGTTTTTGTAAACTTCAAAGTACTGTAAAACTTAAAGTGATTACTTTAATTCATGTAAAAATCATTTCTCTGTCACCGGCTGTATACCCAACACAAAGTCAAGCTCAGGGAAGATAGATGAAGATACAGTCCTTGTAACTGGGCATTGAGTTGTCAGAGTTATTTTTTAAATATTTCCAAAAACTCTTCCATAGGCAGTGGTCCTATGATGAATATTATTTTCAGTTGTCCCTCAAAAAGGCTCATCTAGTAACTTGTCTGTTCCTGCGTAGACTCTATCTTTTTTTAATTCTCTTATTCATGTGTAAATGTAAATTATGGCTTCCTACAGGTTACTAATGTGTTATTTTTATGGATATTATCAGTCGCTATTTCACTTCAAACATTATTTTCCCCCAGCTTCCATAGTTCAGAATATCAATTTGTGCAATAGAACACATTAGAATAGCTTATTTTATTATTTTTATTTTTGTGAGTTTATTTGAGCTAAACTTTTAGTCAACAATTTCTGGGAAGCAAAATCTCAACAGATTGAGATAATGCTCCTAGAATAGTTTCTTAGGTAGGATAAATTACTTAGGGAAAAATTATTCTCAAAGCAAATTGTTATCATTGTGAGAATTACCATTAATTATGTGTGACCATTATTTAGAGCAGCGGTTCTCAACCTGTGGATCGCGACCCCTTTGGGGGTCGAACGACCCTTTCACAGGGGTCACCTAAATACATCCTGCATATCAGATATTTACATTATGATTCATAACAGTAGCAAAATTACAGTTATGAAGTAGCAACGAAAATAATTTTATGGTTGGGGTTCACCACAACATGAGGAACTGTATTAAAGGGTCGCGGCATTAGGAAGGTTGAGAACCACTGATCTAGAGAGTTTCCATCTGTCCTATTGTCATTGGAGCATCGTGCTGGCAGACTTCAATCTAACATAGTTTTCGCCACGTTGTGCGTACTTTGTAATAACTGAACCATGACAAAAGACCAAGCATATTCCATTTGACATTAAATTTCTGTGAGTGAAGTTATTATAGTAGGTTGCATCTCCCTTCCTCAAGTATATTTTTCTCTAAAGTTCTCATTAAAAATATATTAATTACAATAAAACCCAAAAGGCCTGTGCATGGAAAGGGGGGATAGTGGAGAGAAAGGAAATAGTAGAAAAATCACACGTGTGAGCATACGCCATTTATAATGCAGGAGATTTATTCCACTTCTGAGGCAAGAAATTGCAGGACTCTAATAGTTTCACCACCTGTGAATTATTTGGGTGCACCTCATAAGCGGGTTCTTTCTTCTATTTGTTTAAAGAAATAGGTGGTATGTTCGCCAATTCTACACTACATTAATTTTCACAGAGTTTCCATTTTCATCTTCATTGCTTTTTCAGATTTTTTTCCAAACCTTCTGCCATTCTTCAACTAAAGCTTTGGGTATTTTCCCCTTCAATTTTTGTCCGGGGACTTTGTCTGAGTCAATTCAGTCTGTTGGCATCCATGTTGGGGCAAAGGAGGGAAGGATTGTGATAGCCCTAGATATCCTGACATAAACTCCAAGAGCCCTAAAGAAATGAGACAGGAAATTATGAGCAACCAATAATCAATTCAAACTGTCCAATAAAATAAATACACCTGACTTTGTTCTCAGAGTAAGGTATGGCAGGGTGTCCGGTTTCTTAGCCTACTTTGCCACCTGTAATCTCAGCCACTATTTGAAGTCTGCCAGAGTATTGTTCAAATATTGTACTTCATCAGTACAACCAGAACTGAAAAAGGGTCATGGAAACTATAAGCACTCCTACTGTTCAGGTGCTGAAGTGACACTTAGAGGAAAGTTTTTGTTTTTTTTTTAGAAATAGTCTGTTTTTTTATTATGTTTGTTATAACCATTGGTCATTCACATCTCATATAATTTCCCTCCTGTGCCACACACTTTTACTTTGGGGCTTGTAGCTGGTCTGAGATAACCAACACACATTGAAATTACTGTTACAGAGTTCGTGTAAATGGCATTTGGGATCTCGGGACATAGATTCATAGTGTTTTAGAAGTAAACGGCCTATTCGAAGTAGCATAAAATGTGAGTCAGTTGACTGTGATACCTCTGAAGGCAGGAGTTTGGTTTTATTTTTGTCGTGGATCTCTTTATAGCCCTAGTACCAGGCAAAAAGTTGAATATGAATAATTTAATTGCCTAGTCCAGCCCCTTTCGTTTACAGGTAATTGAATTTAAAATATAAAGAAATTTGAGATGTATTTGCCCGGAACACCTACTAGGTAGGATCCAGATCCTGGAAGCTGTATCTCTTTCCTTGGAGTCCGTACTCCTTTGAACAAAGAGTTCATTATCTTCCTGTTATACTGTGTGGGCTCCATAAGAGCCAGGCGAGCTGGCCTTGGTAGAGCAAGGTTGAAATGTTGAAATGTCACACACAGAAGAAACAACGGAACCAACGAAGCTGATGAAAAAATCATCTTGAGTTAAAACTCAGCGATCATTGTTGGTTTATAAGCCTCAGAGTGACCTGGCAAAACAGGGGACTGAAGTATGTAAAGCGTGTCTCTCGCCCTTTTGAGCGAACCTTTTGAGCTCGGCGTGTCAGCATTTTGAAAAACCCTAACTTAACTCTGGTGCCATGTCACATATAGAAATTTTTTGATCTTTGCAACTATAGTAAAACAAAGACTTATATTTTTGATATTTATTTTATATATTTAAATGCCACTTAACAAAGAAAAATCAACCAAAAAAAATGAGTACGCGTGTCATAGGTTCGCCATCACTGCCCTAGACTGTGCCATGTCAATAGGCTTCATTTCTCTAGCTTTTCATATCAGTGAAAAATCTTGGTGATAGATATGTGAAAATAACTTCATGCTGGATATTGCACATAATAGGTCTCCAAGAAGTATTCACTTTCTTCCAGCTGTGCAAAATAGCATATTTATTGAGAATCTGCTATGTGTGAGGCACTGAGTATACCATGTTGACTAAAACAGACAGGATTCTAAAGATGGGTCTTTTATTATTAAAAAATATGTTTTTATTAATTTGAGAGAGAGGAAGGGAGAAGCATGGAGAGACAGAAACATTAATCAGCTGCTCCCCACCCCCAGGGGACAAGCTCACAACACAGGCATGTGCCCTGGCCGGGAATAGATCCAGTGGCCTCTTGGTTCATGGGTCAATGCTTAACCACTGAGCCACACTGGCTGGGCAAGATGGGTCTTTTCTACGTATAATATTCGAAAGCACTTGGGACAGGGAGGAGAGAAGAGGAGGAATTAATTGGCCCGCACTTTCCATTGGTTTTATGTTGCTGTCATGATATTATTTTCTTTAAACTGTATATTTAAGTATTGCTGATGTAAGGGTTCTCTGCCTAAAGAAATAGACACATTCATTCATTATTTATAGTGATTCAAGAAAGAATGTGTTAGAAAAACTCTAAAACTCTAAAGATTTATATTTAAGGTCACTCCTTCAAGTTATGCCTTTTTTTTTTTTTCAGGAATCCTCTTTTTCAGTAATACTGAAACCTAAGCTTAATGAATGTATTACGTTGTCTCTGTTTATTTGATACTTAAACACCTGTCTTTTCTGTTGTAGTTTGCTTAAGTAGTGAAACCTTTAAACCAGCCCCTCATTCAAGAGAATAAAGGGCCTCGGTAGCCTATGGAACACTAATGGAAGTAGGGTTTTCCTGAAAAGGCTTAGCTCACTCTGTGGAACCATTAGTCTGTAGGACTTTTACAATCTCTGAGCATCATCCTGGTCACCCGTCAGCGTGTTCTCAGCTCTCTGCTAGGAGGGACTCTGATTTTCCAACACTCCCGCCAGGTCTCTGTTACTAACCCCAGCCTACCTCAATCCAAGGCAGACGTTATTTCCCCGGAAGTTCCACTTGGCTAACTTCAGCCCAGCAGTGCTGGGACTCACACCAGTGGGACTGTTATGGCTGTGGACTCAGGATCTTGATTTTGAGAACCCCATTTATGTTCACTTCAGGGTTCTAGATTATTGAGAGCAGTGACTCCCGGAATTTTGGATTTAACAGGCCATTAAAATTTCAAAAGTAATAAGGACATGTTTGTAAATAGGCAGGAAGTATAGAAAATCGATACGAAGCTTCATTTTTTTTTATTTGTTGAGACAGTAAAATAAAGTTCTATTATTATAGTTGTACAAATCTATAGCTATACTAATAAAGGGTAATATGCTAATTAGACCGGACAACCTTTCGGATGTCCTTCCTGACAAAGCCTAGCCCGGGCAAAGCTGCCCGTCCGCGGTCCCGGGCACCTGCCACAGTGGCCCAGGCAAAGCTGGCCGCCCATAGTCCCCTGCAGCTGCAGCTGGCCGGGGCAAAGCTGGCCCGGATCCCGGGTGCCTGCAGCTGACCAGAGAGAAAAGCCCAGGTCCCGGGTGCCTACAGCCAGCCAGAGGAGGAGGGAATCCTGGGTCCCGGGTGCGGAGCTGAGGCAGAGGTGGTTAGAGGTGATCAGGCCAGCAGGGGAGCAATTAGGGGTGATCAGGCAGGCAGAGGTGGTTAGGGGTGTGATCAGGCAGTCAGGCAGGCAGGCAGGCAGGCGAGCAGTTAGGAACCAGCGGTCCCATATTGCGAGAGGCATGTACGACTGCCGGTTTAGGCTTGATCCCACAGGGGTCAGGCCTAAACTGGCAGTTGGACATCCCCCAAGGGGTCCCAGATTGGAGAGGGTGCAGAACGGGCTGAGGGACTGCTCCCCTCCACCCCGAATTTTGTGTACCACGCCTAAGTGGCTGAATGACCAGTTGCTATGACATGCACTGACCACCAGCGGGCAGACGCTCAATGCAGGAGCTGCCCCCTGGTGGTCAGTGAACTCCCCCAGCCAACCTCCCACGGCCAACCAGGGTCCCTTCCCCCAGCCGGCCAACCTCCCATGGTCCCTCCCCTCGGCTGGCCCTCTCCCCCCGACCCCCACCGATTGGCCCTGATCACAGGCCAGGCCAAGGGACCCCACCTGTGCATGAATTTGTGCACCGAGCCTCTAGTATAATTGTAATAGTTAATGCTATAGAGAGTGCTTGCTTCAATGTGAGATGTACTCTACATATATAAATTATCTAATTGTCATAGCAACCCCATGGAGTAGTTATAACTATTCTCCTCATTGTGCAGATGATGAAACTGAGGCACAGAGAGACTGCATAACAAGCTGCAGGTCGATCAGCTAGTGCAGATTCCAACCCAGGTAGCTAGCATTCATTCTGATCCCAGCTCTGCCTTGTTGTTTCATTGCTGCAAATTAAAGGCTATTTGAATAAGCCAGAAGTTTCAAGTATGTCATGTCAGAGGAAAATCTAATTTAACACATCTAGCTTTATGAGAAACTACCTGGTATCCTTATTTTCCTCTTTATTTCTTCTTTGTGTCAGTGAAAACTTCGTCACGGACAGGTATGCCCGATACTTTCCTTGGGATACAAAGAGATACGACACGGTCATAAATAACACCCAGGAAACTCACCGATTCTAAACAGAGTTTTAAAAGATAACACAGAAGATGAGTGGAGGAAATAAGGTGCTGAAGTGGCACAAAGAAGGATGCGGGGGAGGGAAGCCGGCATCTATTGTCTGCAGTGTCCCGGGCTCTGGACTAGGCTCAGAATAACTTGGCCTTGAGGTGGGTCACTGCAGGTAACACAAAAGAAGGGACCTGTAAAGTGAGTCAGGTCCGATGGAGGTTCACCCTGCAGACAGAGAGAGAAAAGGGATCTTCCAGGCAGAGGCACCTGCATGGGCAGCGGCACAGAGGAAGGAAGGAAGGAAGGAAGGAAGGAAGGAAGGAAGGAAGGAAGGGAGGGAGGGAGGGAGGGAGGGAGGGAGGGAGGGAGGGAGGGAGGGAGGGAGGGAGGGAGGGAGGGAGGGAGGAAGGAAGGAAGGAAGGGGATGTGGGAATGCTGAGTAAATCCCAGTGGCTGGGGCGTGCACGCCATGCCCAGGGGCTTTGGGCCAAGCTTGTGTTTAGAAAGACTGCTGTGGTGAACATGGTGGCCCCGAGACCAGAAAGCCGGTTAGAAGATGCTTGCTCCTCTCCTGGCAAGGTGCCATGAAGGCAGCAGCAGTGACAGAGAAGAGAGGACAAGCCTATATATATATATATATATATATATATATATATATATATATATATATGTATATATATATATGGCCACCAAGTTCTGTGCAGGAAAAATTCCTTGGTGTTATATCTCCCAGCCTCAGAGACTCTCCAAAGGCCAGCTGTGTGCTGGGCTCTTTAGGCCCCCCTGTAGGCACACAGCCTGCGCCTGGCACTGAGTACGTGCTCCAGTGTTTGCTGAATGAATGTGTGAAGGAGTGAATACTTTTCTTGAAGGCCTCCTCGTTCAAAATTGTGACATACAGTCAGAGATTTTGTTCTTCCCCCCACATCATGGCAGCATATGTATCAGTATCCTAAAGAGTTAAGAACTTTCTGTCTCTCTCTCAGGAAAGAGTGAATACAGGCCCAACCCTTCTACAGAGATTGCCACACAATGTGACCTAACCTTTTAGTCACTCTCAGTCAACCTTTCAAAAAATAGGTGCTGTTTCCAGTAGGCACTGCTGTGCTTTTTGGGAAGCTTTGCCATCCCCATGGAGCACAGAGCCCATACACGGGGACATTTGGGGAGCCTGAGTGAATATTGTGATCAGAGAATGCAGTGTTTTCCTGTGGTGGTTTATCTGTCTGTTTTCTCACCACACAGCACCCTATTCAGCTCTTCAGATTCATGCCACGGTTATGACTCTTTGCATGGGAAGCCAGCAAGGAGTATCTTTGCCCCAATGCTCACAGCACGCCACATGATCTAATATGGCCTCCACATGTACGTTCCCTTTGAAAGCAGCTGAAACCCCAATAAAAGGTGCAGCCTTGAAGGTCTAAATTCGAGTGAGCTGCCCTGATGAAATATTAATTGTGGTCTTCAGAAAATAATCAACCCATATCCAAAATTTATAAATTCATTATTTTATATTAAAAATACAGTGTGACCCCCAAAAGACCCCCCAGGTTCATTAAAGATAGTGTGAGTTAAATGTCACATATCTATTTTTTAATATTTCCCTTTATGAATCCAAATGCTAAGGTCAGATTTTTAATCAGGTATTGGAATCCTATGGGTCTCTGATTTCTTCATCTCCTAATTATATGAATAGTCTCCAATGTGCACGTAGCTCTTTACTCAGCATTAGTACAAAATTGATTATAGCTTGGCCTCACCTCATAAAGTACATTTGCTTTGGAACAGCATCAAACAGGTATTTGTGTTTGAAATCATATGGTCCCTCTGACTTTCATTCTAATTTTGGACACCTACCACTTTAACTCTCTTTCCTCCATCCCCCAAGTTGACTGCACATGACATAAAAATCCCTTCGGACTTAGTGGAGGGCGGGGGAGGGGGATGTGATGTTCAGTCTTCTCCACTGTGCCAAGTACTGAGCTATTTGTTGATGGACGTTACCTCAGATCAGCCTTACCACAACCCATTTCACAGATAAGAAATCTGAGCACCCAAACCTAAAGGGCGGTGTGAATTCCTCTACTTTTAGGGTATGTGTGTTCAATTTTCTTAGCAAACAAATCATATTAAAATATGCAGTACAGACTCTTTTCCATGTTGCTGGAACGATGTTATTTGGACTCTGTCAGCAGGAGCCTCCCCAACGTGCTGAGTGATTTCCACAGTTTCAGAACCAAGTTCATTAGAGTTCACTGCTTGTACCGTATTTCATCGATCCTAAGATACACAACTTTTTTTCTCTTATTTTAGAAGTTTGGATGCATGTTATAATTGATAGCAGGTCACAGTGGAATGGGTGGCTTTTGTTATTCTTCATGGCACATAAAATAATGTGACTTCATTCTATGGCATCTTGGATTCTGTGAAATACGGTGTCAGGGTCTTTCCCATATCTAACCAATGGGAGCAAAGGTGGCTTGAGATTCAGAGGCAGAAATACGATGTATGGACTTCTCTCCTTCCTCCTCCAGCCATTCACCATCCACTGATACAGATGGTTTCTGCCTTTGTTTGCCAATCTGCGACTTTTGGGAATTTGTACGTTGAGCTTCCTTACCTTACTTCTGGTCTGTCCCATATCAAGGTCGGGACCCCCATTCTCCTTAGTGTGTGTGTGTGTGTGTGTGTGTGCATGTGTATACAGCTTTCTTATCTATAAGCAACATAGTGGTGGGTAAAAGTAGGCTTACAGATGCAAAACAGTTTACCCTTGTATTATTATTGATTTTTGATTTATCTTCCATACAGATTACTGTAAACATACTTTTGCCCACCCCATATATTGTAATGCAGTGGTCGGTCTCCTGTTTGGGGGCAGTATGAGAATCAGCTGAGAGCTTGTTACAATTATGAAGGCCCAGGCTCCTCCCACTTCGCAGGCTGGGCCCGTGGGCTTTATTGGCTCTCCAGGTGACTCTGATATTCGCCAGGTTGAGAGCGTTACTGGTGTGGTTGTTAAGAGCAGGAACTCGAGCCAGACTGCCTGGACTCAGATCCTGGCTCCACCAGTGTAAACTTTGTGTCTCAGTTTCCTTGTCTGCAAACCAGGGACCAATAATAGCATCTACCTCAAAGGATTATTGTGAAATTTAATAAAACGAGTCATGCAACATACTTAGCACAATAGCTCACACACGCAGCCAGTGCCCAATAAACATCAGCAGTTATTATTACTCCCCTCCTGCAGCCTGACTTTCCTCTATCTCATTCCCAGAAACCAGTCTGTTATCTTTTCCCAGATTCAAGGCAGCTGATAGCTTTGCCGGGTCCCTTTAGTCTCCCATACAACCTCAAACAAAGGGGCTGGGAAGGAAAACTGGGATTTCTTTTTCATCTGGGTGGGTGGGAAGGGTGGGATTCTGAACAGATAAAGGCTGGCTCAAAAAAGTCATCCGGTGCATTTACTCATAACCATCGTCTAATTCAGGGTTCTAACTGTCCTCTGCATCAAAAACACCCTTAGAACTCGGAACTAAAAGTGTCTGGGCAGCCATCAACCTCCCTCCCACAACAGAGGCCCACGCTGACGATTTTCCTTGAGTTCCCAGGTAATTTGAGCATGAAGCCACAGTTAATACCACTGATCTAATAGAATATTTAAAAGAGTCTATACACCTCTCACCTGGTAGGGATTTGTCTCATCTTTGAAGATGATTTATAGAACCCTTTCCACCTAAAATAAAAAAAATAGGAGCCCTTTCTTCTTATAACAGAAATACTACTATACCAGTTCTAATAACTCACAGTTGATGTGAATGCACTTTGTAATTTTAAGTGTGTGCGTGTGTGTGTGTGAGAGAGAGAGAGAGAGAGAGAGAGAGAGAGAGAGAGAGAGGAGAAAGGGAGGAATATAATGCCTAATGTGAAGATGATTATCCTATTTGTTAGGCAACATTCACAAAGGGACCCGGGATTCTTCCAGATGATAGGATGCAATGTAACCTGAGGTATAATCTACCAGCCATTTAAACGGATAAGGTTTTTACTTGAAAATAGAAACCATGCACATTTTATACAAGATAGGAATTAGAAGCTTTCTGAGCCTGTTTTGAAGAAACAAAATAAAACAAAACAGATACGCTGAGGGTGTCCGGTCTTCTGCATATATGAGTCATCTAATCTTTTATTTTCTTCACTTTCAATTTTTCTGGGTGGCGATTGTGTCAGAGTGAAAATTTGGCCTTATTTCCTACTGTTTCCTCAGACAGCCGAGTTTAATTTCTCTCCAGATGACTGACTTACTCTCATCCCTCCTTATCCCATTACTTAATTAGACATAGAGAGATTCTAAATTCCTCTTATCTGTTGGGGAAGTGGTTGTAAGGTGAATGTTTCTCTTATCCTTTTTACAGCAACACTGCATCCCCCAAACTTACTAGCCCTTTTTATCTAAAATGACCACAAACCTGCTGTGCTTCCTAGAGATCTTATGAGGATCAAATGAATAGGTGCAAGTACTTTGAAAACTGTAAAACTCCCATCGTACCACGCCTTGCTCCAAAGCCTTCATTGGCTTCAGGTGTCATTCATCTCAGCTGGAACTCAAGGCCCTATCCCAGACAAGTTCAACCTTACCTGCTGCTGTCTTGACACACTGGGAGCATGCCTCACCAGAACTGGAAGCAGAGGGGACACCAGTTGTGTATCATGCAGCTGAGACTAAGAAGAGTCCGATTTAGGGCACCAGATGGAACGGAAAAGAGGGGACAGAAGCGTAGCCATTGCAGAAGTAAACTACAGTATCTCATACAGGCCTGGGTATGTGTGTGTGGATGGATGGGGTGGGGTCAGCTGGGAGGACGGAGAGGTTGGAGGGAGGGAATGTTTTCTAGAAATGTTTTTATATGTTAAAGGAAGGACTGCTGAAGGGTTGATGGCCCAACTATTGAGTTTGGTTTGGGACATGTTGGGTTGAAGGTACTAACAAGTCATTCAGGTGAGTGGACGTGGAAGCCTGGAGATTGGGGTTGAGGTGTTTTTTGTACATCATCTACAAAGACAAGAGTTCACGTGAGGAGGAGAGTAGGTAAGATCAAGAGAACAGTAGAGAGGAACGGGGGCCCAAGGACAGGACGTGGAGGATTCCAGCATGTACAGTCAGGATGAGTAAGAAAAGGCAGGGGCGGAACAGGCCAGGCGTCACTGCCAGAGAGGCCCGGGAAGCACATCCCACAGCAAGGTCCGAGGGAGGGTCATGGGATGTGGTGAATGACAGGGTCCTGATGAATTTCCGAGGAACCGTGTCATTCAAGGGCTAGGGCAGAAGCCAGATGGCAAAGCTTTGAGGAGTTTGGGGGCATTAAGGAAGTGTGGGTGCAGTGGACATGGATTAGCCTTTCAAGAGGTTTAGAAGTGAAAGGGAAGGAGGCAGGAGACAGTGTAACTTCACCACTGACAAAGTGGGAGCTAGGAGATAAAAAGTGAGCTTAGTTTTAATAAAAAGAGGAGAAAGTGCTCTCTTCCTAGCAGCTCAAAGAATGCTGATAGCAGCCGTGTGTGAAATTGATTTCTGAGGCCCAGCAGAGACAGAGAGGCAAATGGGGTAGTAAACCATGATTTAGCACCTTCACTCTCTCTGCTTATTACAAAACAGGCTTTAAAAAAGACCCCTGTGGTGTGCCTCAGCAATCTTGATATTGTCTGTGGCCAGGATTCACTTTAATAGATTCCTGAGGCATTTCAGTGATTGTAACATTGCTTTAAACAGCATCAGTTCACTTTTCTCATTGCTACTAGTAAACTTGGTTAATGTGATGCACAGAAATATTATTCCTACTGTTAAATAATATTGAATGATTCTGAAAGAATTGTTGTGGAGTTGGTCTGGGACAGGGTCAGGCTAGTGAAAGAAAAAAGATTATTTCATGCAAAAAACAAAAAGGTGACAGACTCAATAGGCTTGCACATTGAAAGCAAAAATTAAGTTTGATCAATTCTGAGAGAAACAGTATTTGCTTCTACTTTATCAAGCACTGAGGGTCAGAGAAAGGCTCACCAGAATCACAAGAAAGTCTTATATTTCATTTGCTAATGAACATTTAACAACTGGTTTTCGATAATGGCTCCTTGGCATTGCCATTTAATTTACAAATGGATGGAAGATCATGTTACTTCTCATATGTACAATACTGAATGATATTTTTCAAATATGATTTTAAAATACTGACAGTATAGGAAATTTAGCAAACTCAAAAATATAAATACTTTTCATGAACTTGACTGGGAGATAGGAAGAGATGACTGGTACATATGTCTCTCTCTCATCACCATTGTTATTTCCTATCCCAATACAAGTAGATCTGGGCTGTTTACAGCAATGATGAAAAATTATAATTGACCAAGAAAGATAAAATTTTATGAGAAAGCCAAAGTCTGTCTTGTAGTGTTTTTAAATAAGGAACTTATACTACACTCTATGCTGCACAATATTAAAGAAGAAATTGTAGGCTATTATATTTGTGAAATAAAATAATTTAACTAGAGAATTCTTACCTTGATTCCTATAGTTACAGCAAAAGCTATACTACCAAGGGAACTGGCCCTCAAATGTTACTGATAAAGGACTTAATAGTTTGAAAATATACCTGGAAATGTGAATATTTTTTAAAATAGCACCTATCATAATAATAAAAGGCTAACATGCAAATGGTCATCACACCATGATGCCATAACCACCGATCAACAGGGACCTGAGGCTGCGTGGCGCCAGCTGGGGCAGGGGACCTGAGGCCGCGCCCACTGCCCAGTGTTGGGATGGGGAACCTGAGGCTGTGCTCCCTGCCCAGTGGGGCTTGACAGGGGTGGGGCTGGCCGGGTCTGGGTCTCGCCCAATGGGGATGGGGCTGGCCATGTCTGGTCTCCGCCATTTCGAGATGC
Source organism: Myotis nattereri (assembly GCF_964212035.1). Classification (NCBI taxonomy): domain Eukaryota; kingdom Metazoa; phylum Chordata; class Mammalia; order Chiroptera; family Vespertilionidae; genus Myotis; species Myotis nattereri. Next base: position 23,666,820 of record NC_138087.1, on the reverse strand, counting down.
ACACGGGTGGGCAGAGACTTGACTCTGGGTCCCGCAGTGCACCCCAGACTCTGACAGGAGGGATATTTTCATATACATTTTACTAATTTTCTTTCATCTCTGACACTTCTATTATAGAGAAAGGGCAAATAGCAATATTAAAACATTTCCTCTAATTAATTCCCTTTTAATGTACACTGATTTTGTGCACTGGGCCACTAGTAAGTTTTATAAGAACCCTAATAGCAGAGTTTCTGTTTTGGTACAAAAGAAATTATGTCATGGCCCTAGTCAGGTAGTTCAGTTGGTGGGAGCATCATCCTGATCTTGGTGGAAGTGAGGTATCCCTTTCCCCACTGAGTGCTGGGGGTCAGGTCCTTATGATATCTCAAGAAGAATTTTCTGAGACTCGAAAGAGAGTATGAGTGATTTTTATTTGCATGGAATTACATCTCTGCATTTCAAACGTTCCATTTCCCTTCATCCAGTCCTAGAAAATGTGCAGCTGGGGATTTACTAGAGCTAGAAGCAAGCCAGCATCCAAAGTCTCCCTTGCATGGTGGAGCTGGTCTGGTACAGCATCAGGCTAGTTGCAGTCCATTGTGCGGGTTCCACATGGCTGTGAGCCACGTGGGCAAATGCAGGAGCATGAGAGCTCCACTAGCCAGGAAGGAGCAAAGAGCACAAGAGAGGGAACACCTTTCTTTAGGACAGGGTGGGGAACATCCAGGCCACAGGTCTTATAAGGCCCATGAAATCATTTGGTCCAGCCCTGCTAAGGCACCAGGGGTGCGTTAATTAAATGTTTGACCACGTATATAGGCTAATTTTTAAGTTGATAATTTTGTATGGCCCACAAATTATGTTATAAATATCCAAATGACCCTTGGCAGAAAAAGGGTTCCCCATCCCTGCTTTAGGAGCTTAAATATTCCAAATCTTCCATGCTTGCAATGGCCATACCTCTTCTGGCCAGTGACTGGTTCCCAGATGTGACTGACACACAAGTACCTTTCCTCTTTTACCCAGACTTTACTGGGCATGTGTCTATTCTCTCCCTGTCCAGTCCCTTACTCCAGCGATGTGCTGGGACAGGACTGTTGGCTTCCTGGGGAGTGTTAAACTGCAGCTCCCTGCCAAAGTTTCCAAAGGCATGCCTATAATATTTTTCCTTCCCTGTAATAACTGGGTTAGATAATTGGTTATCGGTCCCATACACCAAAAGGTTGTGGTTTCAATTACTGGACAGACCACCTACCTATATAAGGGAGGCAACTGATCGGTGTTTCTCTCTCACATTGATGTCTCTCTCTCTCTTACTGTCCCATTCTCTCTCTCTAAAAATCAATAAAAACATATTCTCAGATGAGGGTTTAAAAAAAAAAGAAATTATGTCATGAAAATTACTGATATACCTATTAGTATAAACATCATAAGAAGATAAAAACATTCTTCCTTAACATAGGATAGAAAAATAAGCGAATATAGAAGTTGAAAACAATCATATAAAGTGAACTTTTATTTATCTCTTGATAAACTTTTGCTTACAAGTATTTGCCATTTTTCAAATATTTAAATAGTACACACTTACCAATAAAAAGTACAGAGTATAATTTAGCATTTCGTTTTTTATTCAGAAGTCCCTAGGTAGGATTTGACAGAGCTCCTGGATGCTGGCAATTGTATTAGTAAAGAAAAAGAGTCCTGCCCTAGCCGGTTTGGCTCAGTGGATAGAGCGTCAGCCTGGGGACTGAAGAGGGGTCCCAGGTTCGATTCTGGTCAAGGACACATGCCTGGATTGTGGGCTCAATCCCCAGTAGGGGGTGTGCAGGAGGCAGCCAATCAGTAATTCTCTCTCATCATTGATGTTTCTATCTCTCTCTCCCTCTCCCTTCCTCTCTGAAATCAATGAAAATATTTTTTTTTTTCAAAAAAGAAGAAAGAAAAAGAGTCCCAATAGAGATTCTTTACTTCTGGAATTAATTTTTAATTAAACAATTCTTAGAGCTGAAGCAATAGGATCATCTCTACTTGAATTTCACTTAGCAATTGTATAGGTCAACCCTTTCATATTTTAGCACTTTTCTTTTTAAATTAATCGGTATGGCAACCCTATGAGTTAAATCAAGCAAACGTTCATGTTTCATTTTGCAGGTTAGAAATTGATATGTTAATATGCTTTCATGAGATAGGGTAATTTAGAATCATAGACTTTTTATGACTAGGGATGTCTTTGGAAAAGATCAGGCCAAAATTCCTTCTTGTAGAGGTGAGCTACAGGGAACTCAGTGGCCTAAAATCCCATGATGGCCGAGTCTGAATCCCCAGCCTGTGTCCCTGTTTAGAAGTTTTCGCCATTAATATTATGCATGTCCACTTAATGAAACATTTTAAAAGTAAAAGTGCTCACAAAAGAATAGGTTAAACACTAAACATTTGTTGAACAATGATCTCTGTATCAAGCCCACTTTAGCCATCAAGGGTGTAAGGGCTAACCATCGCATAGACCCTATCTTCCAGCTCATGTCAATATTTTGCCTCTATTAATTTCTTTTAAACATCAGAGCACTATGATTTGATTTTTTAGATTTATTTTCACATGGGATCTAATGAAAATATATTCTCGCCAGTCCAGAACCCGTACTTTAAAACCTGTATCAGAACTTGTTTCTATCAAGTCATTTTTTCCTGATTACTTCTGCGCAACATTAAAGTTTTCTGTGGTCTGTGATTATCTTTCTGTACTTATTTTTTCATCCATGGAAATATGATTTGATAATATTCATCGCTTTTTTATTGGTAGCAGTCTATGCCTTTAAGTCAAGCTCCCTTACCCACCTATCTTCATTCCCTCCTAATCACAGCACACTCATCTCCACAAATCATGCTTTCCAAGTATTGCAGAAGAACTGACTATTGTTTACTCAGTGATGAGGGCTCTTTGGCAGATAGACATCTAGGACTTGGGTTAGGCTAGATTAAGGCAAGATGTGACAGGTTAATAATCATTTTTCAGCTTTAAACAGTTCGGCAAATTTAAAGCTGGAATAAAAAGACGTGAATCAGCAGAAATCTGATCTTGTGATCTGATGGATCTGATTAATTTTTTCTCTTCCATTCCCTGCTTATCTGCAGCTTATATATCTATATCTATATATCTATATCTATATATATGTATCTATATATATATATCTGTATCAATATATATAGAGATATAGATATAGGTATATTTATTCCCTTTCTGTCTTTAGAGAATCTGAATGCATATGAACTCTTGAGAGTGAAAGCTGACAGCCGTTATGAATTAAACTACAACTTGCCCGAGCCTCCTGCCTTGTGTTAATTATTCATTCGGTGACTATGCACTGAGACTGATTACACACCCGGTGTTCTACAAGGCCCTGAGTACATCTTTGTCACGGCCCCCAAGAAACTCACAGTCCATGCCTCGGATAGATGTGTAAACAAGTAACTTCAGTACAGTGGCTGTCAAATTATAAAACAGCATGTATATAAAGTCCTAGTTCAAAGTAAGCAGGAGATGACTTTGCAGCTGCATCTTAAAGCAGGAGCAGGAGTACACAAGTCAAAGGCAGTAAAAAGATGTGAGGAAGATGGAGAGGAAGGAAATCTAGGCAACAGCAGGGTCAGGAACAGAATATCAGAGGCCCCCACGCAGGCTCTTTTGCTGAGCAGTACCCCGTCACTGGAGTGTAGAGGACACGAGTGGTCGGGAGCAGCAGAAATGAATCTAGAACGTTAATTTCAGGGCTGGTTAGGAAGGGTGTTTATGCCACACTAATAATTTGGACATCATCCTCTACTCCATAATTCTTAACCTTTTTTGGAGAATCTGACGAAAGTTATGACTCCTCTTTTCAGAAATATGATAACACACATACGCCCAAATGTTGCATACAGTTTCTGAGTCCTCGCAGTCCATCTGGAATCCATTACTAGATGCTACCAGCTATAGGGAGTGGAACCATGGAGAGTCTGTTAGGGAGTGGACAGTTTAGCTCTGTATTCTAGAAAGATAACTGGCAGCAATGTGGAGAACAAACTGGTAGGAGGAGAGGCTGGAGGTCAAAAAATCAGATGGAAAGTCTATTCTGCAAAATTCCAGGCATGAAATCCTAGAACCAGAATTAAGGCAGTGAAAATAAGGATGGAGAGGATGGGAATGGAAGAGAGAAGCATTTCAAAATGGAGTTGATAAGACTTGGTGTCTGATTAAAGAGAGAGGATATTGAACAGTCAAATATTTTATTTCTCTTCCCCATTAAATTATAAATCCTCTAATCAGCATTGCTGCACCAGGATGGACTCAGGGGAGTAAGCAGAAGCAGAAACATAAGCACTGACGTATTAGACCTTAATATTCATGAGAAAGCAACAAACCGGTCCCTCTAAAAGCTGAGAAGGAGAGTGCTTTGGGGTAGTGAGCTCTGGAGTTGATAGGCAATCACTAGCAGGCACCAAGAATCCAAGAGGAAGCTGTTCAAAATGGTAAACCTGGATGGGAGACCATCATTTCAAAGCAGCAAGTCAACTTTCTGGTTGCCTTTCGTGCCTTTCTTACAAGGCTTTCTGCCCCAGAGCATTTAGCAGGGTATAGACGCTAAGGAAATCTGTTGATTATCAGCGTGAGTCTACACTAGACAAGCATGGTGCTGCTGGGTTACTGGGACTCTTGAAGGTTTGCTTCACATTGATGATGGGAAAGAATTGGGACCAGAATAGGTCCTCAAAATGATTTCCTGCCTAACTTCAAAACCTGGAAAACGGTTTCAGGTTTGTCAAGCTGTTGCTTACAGCTACAGCTACAGGTTAAAACTACAGGGAAATGTTATCTATGGAAGAGACAGAGATACGGTAATTGAGAGAACTATTGCTTTTTGACAAAATTGATATCCTAGTAAGAAAGAGGGGGGTGGTGATACAGATTAGAACTGGAGAAAAGAAGAAAGTCCCAGAACTTGAAACTACTTGCAAATTATAAATAACTAGATCTCTCTCCCTCCCCTGGCCTCTCTCTCAATCTCTCTCTCTCTCTCTCTCTCTCTCTCTCTCTCTCTCTCTCTCTCTCTCTCTCTCTCTCTCCCCCCCTCTCTTTCTCTCTCTTTTTGCCTCCCCCACCCTACCAGATGCCCATGTATATTCCATGCCCTATATATGCTTTTGAGAAACAAATGACAAACAAACTTCAAAGCATTTCACCATCTACTATATGCAGGGTTGGGCAAAAGTAGGTTTATAGTTCATATGGAAAATAACACAATAATTAATAAATAATAATATAAGAATAAACTCCGTGGCATACTCACAACTATGCCCTACTCCTGTATTTGTCCAAATTTCTTCACTTTCTTTTAAATGACATGCAAAGGAGTTATTTCAATTAGACATGAATATTCATGAGAAAGCAGCTATAGGGAGCTCAAAAGTAGAAAGTATCATCCCTTTCCTCACAGTCGCAATCTAATTAGGAAGATATTTGTTACATGCAACGATAATCCTGGAGAGCTACAAAGTCTTGTTATAAGTTTCATTTACTCTGTACTAAACCTTGCACATTAATAATGCATGGGTGTGACATCAAATGACTGCAGATTAGGCAAAATATTGAGATAGTAGGAGCTAACTTAGGATAAATGATTTTTAAAATTATTGCAATTTCTACAGGATACAATTCTCCTATTGCACAATTTTCCTTTGTAAAAGAAATGGAATTACTGCTTTCAGCTTTCTAATTGAGCAGCCCCTAGGTATACGAGTTTGGCTGTTATTGTTATTATCAAGCAAATGATTATACTAGAAAAGGAAAACCAGGCTGACAGGCTATTTAATGGCTATTTAATGACAGTATAAAATGGCTAAATCTTCTAAGATAAATAGATAGGTAGATAGATAGATAGATAGTCTATAAGATGTACCCCCACAAGTATGTATGTATGTATATATGTTTTCATCCAAACTTAGAGTTTGAAATTTCTATCAGAAAAAATGCATGGTAATATTTCTATTAATATCCTATTAGTATTACAATAAAGCAGAGTATGTATACTCTTGTTAAGAGTATGCTTTTAAAGTAATACAGACAGTGATAGAATATTTTACCATGCCTTTCCCTGAGATAAGCTGACTCAAAATATTCCACAACCAGTTGCAAATTTCCTGAATACTAATCTTTGCTTACATTAGCAATTATTGATTTTAATTCAACTGGCTGTGAAATTGTATTCTGGTGGAGCTCTCCAAAATTGCCCAGACGTTTCTCAGCACTTTTCCAGATGAGCCATAATCCAGCCTTGCCCTTGGATAGAATGCAAAAAAATCAATTTATCATCATTCTGAAATGAAAATCTTACTGAAGCATTTGACATTGATCAGAGTCAGGTTTTTGTTTTCTAAAATGTTATGAAGCTGTCTCAATTCCATTTCCAAGTTGTTATTACTAGGTTGGGAAAGAATTCTGAGGACAAAGTAGTTTTTTAAAAGAAAATTAGTAACATTGGTTGTTGTTCTATTAAAAAAAAACCATGCACTGATAAATACTGTTTAAAATGCAAAGGAAGGTCAAAATTTCAAGCTAGACAGCACAGAAGGTTATGTCAGATAACCTTCATATATGTCAGATATGCATATAAAATATGTTTTCACCAGGTACTAGCTATGTGACAGGTGGTGGTGTGTGTGTACATATGTGTATGTGTGTGCACTTGCAACGTGAGTAGAGAGAGAAAATAATTAACACTAACATGCCAGAAACTACCACATATGCTTTATATACGTTCTCTCGGTTAACCTTCATAATCATCATGGTAAGAGAAGCATCAATGTTGCCATTTTACAGATGAAGAAACTGACTCAAAGAGATTGGACGATGTGCCTAAGTCAAGTTCACTAGAATACGACTAGTCAAGTCTGTCTGACTCCCAAGTCTGTGCTCTTTCTCCTGCACCATGATGCAGGTGGTTCAACTTCTGTGAGCCGCAATTCTCTTATTTGTAAAGTCGGGGCGTGGGGGGGAGATTTCTAACTTGGCATGGCTCATTGTGAGTATTAAATATGATCATTTGTGTAAATTCTGGCATACTTCCTGGCACATAGATACTGAGTAAATCCCGGCATTTTTCCCTCATCACCAATCCTTCAGGCTTCGGTGCAACGTAGGTGCCCTAACAGGAATGTGAAAGGGTTGTGTGTGTGTGTGTGTGTGTGTGTGTGTGTGTACACACACACAGTGAAAGGAAAAGGAAGACAGGTACCCAAAAGGCCTTCTGTGCCCAGATAGCTCTTACACCGTGTTACGGGATTGACTTTTCTCCTCAGTAGCAAGGGACAGCTTCAGGCAGTGGCCTCTGAAAGACCGTGCGCTGTGTCACTGGCAGTTCATCATATTCCCCAGCAGTGCAGCTGTGATAAGAACCAGATGATCCGAATTTCCTCAGCAAAGCCAGCAGCACATATCTGGGAAGGCTCATGCCTCAGTATCCACACACTCTGCTCTTTAAGAAAGTACATCAAAAAGCTAATGGACTTTTACAAGAGCCCAGTTACTGCTTAACGTCTGTAAGCTCTCAGGAGCAGGGAATCACAACCCCTACCACGTACAGTTGGCGGCAGAACCAGTATTCCACGTTGTTATAGAAGCCAAGGATTAGATAAGATTTATAGAGACCTGATGTGTAGGGGAGCTAAAAATGGCATCTGCAAATTCATTTCCAAAGCTTGGTCCATGGACAGGATGTTTCTGGGTATAGATTTCTCCACTTTGCATGGGCACACCACAGGAAACACGGTTCTCTCATCACTGGAGGGCTCGCCCCTCGTTTTAATTTAGAGGTGTGTGACATCCATTTTCTACCATCACATACACAGCTCCAGATGGCTTACGCTGAATGCTGTCTGTCTGGGAGGAGAGAAAAGCCAGGGACTCAAGTGCCTTCTTGCTGATCTTGAAACAGTAAGAACCGTTCTTTGCCTCTTCCCGTAACGCATTTTGCTACCTTTGAGGATCTGTCGATGTCTGAAAAACACTTTGCTTATAATAGAACTTCATCTGTTGTATGATTTCAATTTTACAAAATCTATCATCCATTTCCTCAGCACCTACTTTCGTTTTCATTTAGTTCCATGTATCCTGACCTCTTGTTATAACATTTGGAAAATATATTTTCCAAGAGCTCTGTGTATGTGTGTGGGGGAGCAGATATAACTCTAGAGTCTTTTTATTGCTAATTTGTGCTTCATCCTACAACATCTTTCATAAGTCCTTGATAACCTGTCCAGGTCCCAGGGAAAGCGGTTTCTGGATAAAGTGGTTCAGGGGAGGTCATTGTAAGGTTAAGTGTCTGCTGGGCAGGGTGATGCAGAGAAGCTATTGCTTCATGTGATTACTCAGTGTTTAACTACTTGTAGCTGTCAGGCTTGAAGCTGATCACCTGAGACTTGGTTGCTACATTTGGCCCTGAAATCAACCACAAAACTATCAGCTGAAAACCACATTTAGATAAGCCAGTAATGGCGAGGAAATGACACCATTCTGAGGTTGATGGATTTAGAGCTCTTTTAATTTTCTCCTGATATTCCTAGGTGGTATATAACGGTCTATGGCCACAATCTGTAGGCATGCCTTGGAGATATTGCTGGTTCCACTCCAGGCCACCGCAATAAAGAGTGTATGGCAATAAAGCAAGTCATAATCTTTTTGTGTGTGAAGGGTTTTGTCTTCCACTTGCAAAAATACGCCTGTGGCGTGCAATAAAGCAGAGCACCATAAAATGAGGCATGCCTGTACATTGCATGCAGTTGGCATTGACTGAGGTGTAGAGCCACTTAACTGACCAGGAGCTATGATAGATGGAAATGGGGAGTGGATTGATGAGTTTTTAACAAGTAGTTGATTTAAAAGTCATCATCAGTACTAGTACATTCAAAGGTCATCATGTGGCACCAAAGATTTAGAAATAGCTAGACATTTTTGAAATTGAATAACTGTGGTGTGTTAGAAAACCTTAGAATTTTAAGCTCAAAAGAAATCATCATTGCTTTTAGGCAACTCATGATCTATTGCTTATTTCCCTCTGCTTCAGTTTCTCTTGCTAGATGCAATTCAAAATTTTTACTTTTTAAAACTGCTACTGTGGAATGAAGAGGACAGCACAGTCCAAAATAAGAGAAATAAGCACAGGTCCCACCTGAAGCAGGCACAGATATTGTGTCTGTGGAAGGCCCTCTTCAAAACTGTAATAAGCAAATTCTTTTAGGTCTTAAATGACCTGCAAGGCATTGCTGAAATGCCATTTTGGATTATAGATGTAAAAAGCTAGCACAGTGAAAGATGAAGAAAATCACTTGATATTTTCTAACATTGAACATGGATTCAGTTGAAATGAATCATTTGTTTCAGCTTAAGAAATAGGCCCATGACCAGCTTCTGGGATACCGTGCAATCTCTTTCCGAGAAATGTGTGCACTGGGTATGTCTAGTTGTGCTGAAACTTGTCTTGTGATGAGGGAAGATGTTTAGGCAGTGAGATCTCACCTTAGTACTCTTTAAACAAGGCACATGAAAAAGATCAAGCAACTTCCACACAGAGTATGAAACAATTTGTTTCTCTAGAAAACCAAAATCTCAATTCTACATTATTTCCTAAATATCTTATCCACAGAGCAGCCAAAGAGAAACCTCCCCAAGATTTGGCATTCTGGTGTTCTTATCTCACATGGGAATGGAGTTCACATGGGAATGTCTCATGTGGATTGTTTTATGTATTGGTTGTTTTTTGGGTTGTTTTTTTTGTTTTTGGTTGTTTTTTTTTTGCAGTTGTAGTAATTGGACAGTATCACTCATTTTGGTCATTTTAATTATTTCCTGAATCCTAGCATGTGTGATGTTGGTTTTTATCTCAGTCATATTTAATTTTAATAAAATGAAGGAAACTGGATTATATAAGCTGTTTGTCACACAAATAGTTACTGATCAGGCAAGTACTCTCTCAACAGAGCCATCTTCCAATAACACAGAGCAAGCAACAGGAGAGTCAGGAGATGCAACACAAACTTTTTTAATATCTGAGGAATGATTTAATGGGTGTATGTAGAAGAGGCTTGGTATACTTCAATGGCCAAAAGCTTTCTTTGCCTCACTACTTAATTAAGCTTTGGAAACAGAGTACCCCACATTGCCATGATTAGAGACTGATTTTATTAATCCTAAACCTCAATAAATACTTCCTTTAGGAAAGGACAGGCTTTGCAATAACCAGTGTGTTTCTGCTACCCATTCTATGCCACCTCAAACTCCTGGCAGGTCAGATTTCCAGGCCAAACAACGTGGCAGGTCTCCGGGAGGCTCTGCTGTGGGAAAGTCAGGATTTTCAGAGATGATCCCTTAAGAGTACAGTGTCTCAACTGAACTCAGAAAAAAAGAAGAAAAACACGTGTACCTTCTCAGTATACCTTTTAGGTTTTTCCGAGCCCAAATATGTTTATAAATGATGTTAATAAGTAATGTTAAATAATAATAGCATCTATTGCTTATACAGTGTTTATTCTTTAGTCCCTATGAGATTTTTAAAATATATGTATGTATTTGCTTTTTTATTTTGGTATAATAAGCATAACATGAAATTTACCAGTTTGACCATTTGTGTATAGTTCAGTGGCATAAAGTACATTCACATTACCGTGCAAACATCAAGACCTCCTAGCTCCAGAATTATTTTCATCTTCTCAAACTGAAACTCTGGATCCATCTCCTTTCCTCCCTTTCTCCAGCCCCTAGCAACCACCATTCTAATTTCTGTCTCTATGAATTTGACTGCTCTAGGTACCTCTTATAAGTGAAATCATATCATATTTGTCCTTTTGTGTTGGGCTTATTTTCACTTAGCATAATGTCCACAAAACTTCAGTCATGTTATAGCATGTGGCAGAGTCTCCTTCCTTTTTAAGGCTAAATAATATCCTAGTATATGTTTATACCAAATTTATTCATTCATATACCCATAGATATTTGGATTGCTTCCACTTTATGTGCTTTTCATATATTTTTTAAATGTGCCTTTATTATTGAGAGTATTACAGATGTCCCCCATTTTGCCCCATTATCCTCCCCCACCTGGCTCCTGCCCCACCTCAGGCCTTTAAGGCACTATTGTCTGTGTCCATAGGTTATGCATATATGTATATAAGTACATATTAACTATTTTAGTCCTCATAATGTTTCAGTGATGTGGGTATCTTTATTATCCCCATCTTATGATTTAGAAATAACTGAATCATAAAGAGATCTCAGTTAGGATTCTCTGGAGCAGTATTCCACCCCAGGCTGAGCAGGCCTACACTCCCTGCTCTCAACCACTATCTACCCCACTGCCCTGGAAATGACTTAATAATCTAAATAAAGCACATGCCAATTAACCAACCCTTGATACAGAACCCTAAGGCCATGTTTCTGGCTGAATTTGTACCAGGTTTAAAACTTACAAGAAGTCATCAACTTGGCACCTGAGCCTCACAGCAACTGATTTAGTTTTCTGGGGAGGAGAGGATATTCTTTGCTTTTCCAGAGGCCCCTCCTGCTTGGATAACATAACCCTAAGTATGACTAGGTAGGGCATGAGAAAGTAATTTAAACATGCTAATAAGAGCTACCATTTATGAGCCTACTATGTGCTGGTGATGTTGTTGGCTTACATCATGTCAAGTTTTCAAGTGCTTTGTGAGCAGTTACTCTTCTGTCGCTCCCTGTCCCATGCTTTCCCAGTATTCCACACTGCCTATGCTCTCTCTTCAGGGAGAAAACGGAACATGAAATTGCCATATTGCTTGACATGCACATTTTCTTAATGGTTTTGGTGTTTACAAATATGGATTTGAAATTTTAATATTTATCCTACGTATGTCTCTGATTGACATGAGCAGATACCACCTTTAATGTTTAGATATCACATTTGGTTTATTCAGTAAAATGATTTGGCCACAATTTACATTAGCTATTTGTAGAACTGTTGCTATGGATTGAATTGAGTCCTGCCCCACCCCCTCATATGTTGAAGTCTCAATACAATAATATTTGGAGATGGGTTCTATGGGTGGTAATTAGGGTTAGCTGAGGTCATAAGAGTGGGGCCCTCATGATGGGATTAGTGCCCTTATCAGAGGAGACACTGGTGAGTTTGCTCACACTCTCTCCATGCTAACACAAAGTGGAGATCGTGTGAGCGCACAGTGAGAAGTCAGCCATCTACAACCCACAGAGAGAGCTCTCACCAGGGACTATCCATGTTGGCACCCTCATCTTGGGCTTTTATCTCCCAAAACTGTGAGAAAATTATTTTCTGTTGTTTTTAAGCTACCCAGGCTAATATTTTGTTATTATAACCCAGAAGACTAACATAACTATGTAAATACATATATGACATATTCTCAATTTATAAAATGGTAATATTTATGATTGCTCTACTCTGGAACTAGTCCTAGGCTAAGTTCATTTAGCTAATCCTCCTGTAGGGTGTGTGTGTGTGTGTGTGTGTGTGTGTGTGCATGCATGGGAGGTAGTGTAGTTATAACATTATCACCATTTTATAGAAAGAGAAGTTGAAGCGTAAGGAGGTTCAAGGACACACAGTAAAAACCAGAATCCGTATCCAAACCATACAGTTTTAACTCCAGAGCCTGTTCTATTAACCATGGCGCAGATTTTATCCTTGATTCTTCTGTGTATGAAACGTGAAGCACAACATGAGGCCTGTACGTAACGACTTTCCTGACAGCAGATGCAGTTTTCATGAGGAAGCTTGTCAGTAACAAGTGTGTCGATCTATCTAAAGTCAGTCTCTGCTAAAGTCACTCCATGCAGTTACTTTCATGAACAAATCTGAAAACTGAGAATAACATTGCTTCTTTAAAAAAACAACAACAACTGTCAGTTGCATAAACAGTTGTTCTGGAAAGCCGTGCTGGTATGCACATATCCAGTTTCTCAGAGCAGAAGCCTCCCTGAGAGCAGCTTCTCTCTTCACAAAGAGATGAAAAGGAGACTCATAACCTCTGGCCAAAATTGTGACTTTATTGCAATTTACCTCCCACTAACCCAGATTCTTCTTTTTGGCCCCCTTTTCCATTTACTCTATTAGTCATTACCTAGGGTCTCTAAGCTGAAATATTCTTCTCCCCTAATATATATACATTATTACGTGAGAAAGAAGCTGATGCATGCTTTCATCCCCAGAAAGCCCACCCTGTACAGACATACAGGCCACCAGCGTTTTAAGTCATGTGTTTCAAGGTTCATTGGAGACATGAGACTGACCATCCTCTTGTTTCCCACAGAGCTCCAGGACAACACGCTCCGAGGAGGACAGGGACAGCCTGTGGGATGCCTGGGGCTCATGGAGCGAGTGTTCACGCACCTGCGGTGGGGGCGCCTCCTACTCATTAAGACGCTGTCTCAGCAGCAAGTAAGTCCTAAACCAGTGATGGTGAACCTTTTGAGCTCGGCGTGTCAGCATTTTGAAAAACCCTAACTTAACTCTGGTGCCGTGTCACATACAGAAATTTTTTGATCTTTGCAACCATAGTAAAACAAAGACTTATATTTTTGATATTTATTTTATATATTTAAATGCCATTTAACAAAGAAAAATCAACCAAAAAATCAGTTCGCGTGTCACCTCTAACACGTGTGTCATAGGTTCGCCATCACTGTCCTATACCCACCCTGGGCCCAGAGGTAACAGGTTCGAAACCTGTGGTTGGGGTTATGCAGAGCATTTTGTTGCAAACAAATCCAGACAAAGGAATGTACAAATAATTAAATTTGTCTATCTTCAGCTAAGTATTCTATGTACTCATACAATAAGCAATACACAATTTATCCCATTTACCAAGCAAATTTTGTTAATGTTTTTAGGTTAGAACTAGAAGGAGAACTTAATAGAAATGGATCTAGTACCTTTAGCTCTCTATTATGTTATACTTTTTGCTGTTTTAATCATAGTGACAGTAGTAGCAACAATATGAACATGAATAAAGTGTATGTTGGATTCCAATGTTACCAAATCCTTTGCAAATGAATGGTATATTTGTTTAGTTTTTTAGATATTGGAATGGCCAAAGGATTGGAATCCTTTGCAAATGAATGGTATATTGGTTTAGTTTTTTAGATGTTGGAATGACCTTTCCTAAGGTCATTCATATTAATGGATTTTGACTATAAGAAGATTTGGAAGAATATATAAGCAGCAGGAATCAGGGCATGCATAGTGAGAGTAATGATGAAGGTGGAAGTGAGAGTGGTTAATGGCTTCTCAACTGAAAAGAAAAGGCCCAAGGTGTTGCAATGGAAAGTCTTTACTTACAATAATAATTCGTAGCCACTTCTTGAGTTGTGTGGTCTGTGAGTAGATTTTTCTCCAAACTGTAAACTATAAAGTACGTACCCTGGTAATATTTTTCAAAGAAAGATTTTATTCCACAGTAAAAAGTGTTATATGTGGAAGCAAAAGGTTTGGTCAAAATTATTACATATCATAAAGCATGAAACAGAATAAGGAAAAAACATACACCTCTGATTCTTCTAGACTTTTCATAAACAGCAGAAAGTGGTGAGATGTAAGTTCAGGAAAACGTCAACTTATTCTAACAAGAGTGAGAATTTCTTGAAAATCGGGGTCTACTCTTATTCCTTTTATATTCCCCAGACCTGCACAGGGTCTGACAGATGTCAGGAGCTCAACAGATGTTTCTTCACTGGATCCAATGATAACTACAGACCATTTTGGTTCTAGACACAGGTCCAGTGGAAATGATATACCCTGGAAAAAATGGCCAAAGGGGATATCTTGACGGAAACCAGAGCTATTCTGGCATTTAGCAGTTCTGATGTTTGGGTCTGCACGGTAGGTGGGTCTATTGGGTTGTAGCCAAGTTTGTTTATCTTCTTTAGAGGCCAGCTTCATATCAAACCAGATCCCCGAGCTGGTAAGAACAGACCTTTCATTTTTATGTCTCACCTGTTCTCTTAATCTGCACTACATGATGCTACGTGGCGACAGCACTCTGAGGCATAACTGATAATAAACATCCACCAGTAAGGCCAAAGTGTACAAATGTGGAATGTCCGTATTATGCAGCTTTATCAAATTAGCATGCTTGAGTGTTCTTTAGGGATGAGCCAAAACATGTGTCTCACAAAGCTAGTAAGAAATGCATGGGAACGCTCATGTTGGCTCAGTGAATGTGACCCTGTGAGAATATTTTATTGAGTGAGAAGCTGAGAAGCCACTTAAGGAATAAATTAATATCACAAGTAAAACTCTGTCATTCTGCATTTTACCAAATATTGGTGTTATGTGAAGTTTAAAAATACCATTTTTGCCACATGGTAAATTAAGACTCCAGTCGTTAAGATGTTATAATACAATAGAAGGTCTCAGTTGTCGTCTACCGATAATGAATTGCGAAAGTGGAATATGAATTCTAAAATTTATAATCAGTCACTTTCAAATTACACCCAGTAAACACATACGGGGCTAGAAAGGAAGGTTTAAAATGGGAGTGGAATGGACCACCCGTGTTCTAGGGACTTGATGAAGAGAGGAGCCTCCAAATAGATGGCATAGCCAAATCCAGTAAGAACATAACGAAATACTGAAAAGAACGGGCTAAAAGACTGGATTGACATATGTGCCGTTTGTCCCAAGAGAACTAGAATAGTACAGCTGAGTGTAAACTGACCTCACAACACAACCCCTATTGAAGAATGGTGTCAAAACATGTGCTGGGGCACAGATAAATAATCCTGTCCTGATTGTTTTTAAATGCACATTGGCCAAGTAAGTCATCTGGCCAAGCCTAGAGTCAAAGTGAGAAAGCAAAATTATTACATGGAAAGCATGCCAGGTAGGGAGGGTGAAGGACTGGGATCATTTTTGCAATCTACCATGATGGTCTATGGCAAGCATGTCAAACTCAAAGGCTAACACCGGCCAAGTAAACAAGGCATGCAGCCCACGGGCCTCGAGTTTGACATGCTTGGCCTATGGCTTTCACGTTTGTTTTACAATGGCTGATGGACTTAACGGCTTTTCTCTCATCTCTGCAGCACAGATTTAGGCATTTGAAATCAGTTCAGCTACCTTATACTCTTGGGAAAGATCAGAGACTATGAATGTATGTGTCTCTAGAACCCCAGCGGGTAACTGGAATGTGTGTGTAGTAGTCTAATGGCAGGCATTCAACTTCAGCCCAAATAAATCCCACCCACCTGCTGAAATTAACCTGCCAACCCAGTTTCTTAGCCCTGGTCCTAGGCTCTCTTAGGGCACATTTAGTTGTAATATTTTTAACTCTACCACCTAAAAATTATTCTACTCCCAACATGATAGAATTGTAAAGAGAGCTACAATACCCAGTTTTATTCAACAGATAACTGCTCAACTTCTGGAGTTCGTGATGTTTCCTGTGGATTGGGAGCTTGTAAGGAGGCTTGGTTAACCTTCTGATCTGATAACATCTTCTCTGAGTGACTGTTTTGTGGATACAGGGATACAAAAATCAGTGGAGGCAAAACAGAGTAAAAATACAGACAAGCATTAAATATTAAATCCTTCACTCTCAACGGGCAGTGGTTTAATGCTGGGGGAAACCTCTGACCCGGGAGATACTGAGCAGAAGTCTTCCCTTGGCGTCTCCCTCATCCTTTCCCGAGGCTCACAGAAAGTAAGCAGTGCTTGATATTCCCAATTTCTGGTTTCGGAGCTTTGATAATTCTCTTTACATGCAACCCTTTTTTGAGCACTGAAGAAAGACACTGTATCAACTTTTTTCTACAACATTTACTCATTTCTATAAGATTATATTATGTTTTATTGAGCAACTCTACTAATGCAGCTGTTGCTAATCTTGTATAACCAAGTGGCACTATAATGTCTGCTTTTATTTTAATTAGAAAACAGACTATATCTACTTGTACTTTATGATGGCTCTTTATTTTATTTCAAGTGAATTAAACAAAATACCCACAACCAGAAAGGCTGCTTCTTCTCTTTCCAGTTCTTCACCTTTCCCACTAAATCCTCTGAAATAACAATTTTAGCAAACTCATTTTCCTTGTTGACCTACCTAGTGTGTGTTCTTTAGTGGAAACAATCCTTCTTCAACCTAAATTACTTAAGCATATTTTTAAAAATTTGATACTAAAGATCTGTCTCTGAGAGCTCTAGGTTTGTCTTCAGCCAGTTAATTTAGTTTTGCCCGTAAGGAGTTCCAGATGCATAAGGCTCTTAGGAACAGTGTGTTTTAATGTGATATATACCATTGTAGTAGGTCTATGCCAAGACCAAGGTCAACAGGGGAAACTGCTCCTTATCTGAAATGGCAGTGGGTCAGATAGCTGATGCTCTTAAATGTGATGTCTCCGTTGCATTGGTGACTGAAGATTTAAAGGTCTTTTATGACCTTTTTTACTTTATAAAATGCCACATTAATATGCAGATTAGTTAGTCCTGTGGCTTAATGAATTAACTAATATATTAAAAATATAAATATTTTGTTAAATCTCAATGGATTAAATGAAGGGCATGTCAACTTCATATATATCCAAAGAGCAAAAAGGAGCCTATCTAGAAAATATGAAAGCACTTTTTAGAAGTTAATACATTTTGAGTTGAATAAAAAGTTTTTGAGTTGAATAAAATTGTTAGATAAACAAAAGATAACATCATCACACTATGGAGGTGCCGAAAAAAGTCAGGTTATGATGTTATTCCAAAGGGATATGGCTGCCACAGTGGTCTCAATGTAAACACAGAAAATTAAAATAAATAACCTCAAGGAGTCTTATCTCACAGGAATGAGGAAGATCATTCTAATCACCTCATTTCATAATAATTGGGCTAAGGGAGAGAGGGCTTAGTTTTTCTGATTTTTTTTAATTGCAAAGAATTTTTCTCCAATAAAAATATTGATAGTTAACACTAACATAAACTTTAGTTAGCAATTAATTTCTATATCACATAATAATAAATACCAAAAGAAAAAAATTAATGTTCAAATTTAGCTTCTTAAACAAATATTTTTTTTTTACAGTTATCTCATCTCTGTCATAACATCTAATTAAGGCTTGTTTCAAGACGTTTCAGAACTTTCAGTTCAAGTGAGCCCCAAAGCAGGATTAATCTGTTTTTCTTCATCTAGTATTGCATGTTATCAGCCTTGTTTTCCTTGGAAATGTTCGAGTTTTTGTTTAAAGGAAAGATATACAAGTTCAGAGTGGGTCTGACTCTTCATGTCTTTTATACGAGGTGGTCTTTTCATTGTGTTAAAGGAGGTTTCACATTTTGGGATTTATGTTTGAGAGTTTGCGGTTGCCTTCCTTTTACTTTTTGGGTCAAAGCCTAGTCTAAATGTATTACCAAGACTTCTAATATTCCAGGCCATATATCTTAGAGGAATGTTTTGTTCCAAGATCTGATCTTCTTTCAAGGGGAGAATCCACTCAGGCCAATGACTGAATGTTTGGGACCAATTTATAGCTTGGTTTATCCCATAAACCTGTTGTTGGAATAAAAGATGTTGAAAATGTGTTTGGTGTCCATAACCTTTACTAGCCATATTGGGATTCTGTAACTATTGGCTGTCTCTTTCTCTTTATTTAAAAAATCCTTATTTGGTTAGTTCAATTGCCTTTCTGAAGTTTTTATTCCTTCACAATTTTCTTTTTTTTTTTCTTTCACTGCTGTATTGTGATATCTTTGAAATGTAAAACATATATATTGAAGATATACAATTTGATGTTTTGATATATGTATACATTGGGAAAAGATGAACACAATCAAGCTAAATAATTTATCTATCACCTCTACATAGTTACTGTGTGTGTGAGTGTATATTGAAAAAAATTAGTTTAAAATCTGTTTTCTTAGCAAATTTCCAGTACACAATACAGCGTTGTTAACTATTGTCACCATGCCATCCGTTAGATCTTCAAAACTCTTTCATCTTGCATAACTGAAACTTTGTATCCTTTGACCAATATCTTCTCATTTCCCTGGCAAACCACCATTCTACTCTCTGCTTCTGAGTTTCACGATTTTTTAGATTCCACATATAAATGAGATTATGCAGTATTTGTCTTTTTTGTGCCTGGCTTATTTCATTTAGCATAATGCCCTTCAGGTTCCTCCCTGTTATCACAAGTGACAGGATTTTCTCTTTTGTTAATACTACATAATATTCTATTGTGTTTCTCTCTCTCCCTCTCTTTACACACACACACACACACACACACACACACACACCAAATATTCTTTATCCATTCATCTGTTGTCAAAGTACACTTAAGTTGTTTCCATGTGTTGGCTATTATGAATAATGCTGCAGTGAACGTGGGTGTAGATACCTCACTGAGATGGAAATTTCCTTTCCTTTGGATATATATTTCCAGAAATGAGGTTGCTGGGTCATATCATAGTTATATTTTTAGTTTTGGGGGAACCTCTGTACTGTTTTTCTTAATATCCTTAATCAGTTTATAACTCCACCAACAATATACAAAGGGTTCCTTTTTCTTTACATTCTTAACACTTGTTACCTTTTGTCTTTTTTATAATAGCCATTCTAACAGGTATGAGCTAGTTGCTCATTGTGGTTTTGATTTTCATTTTCTTGATGAACAGTGATGTTGTGCACCTTTGCATGTGCATATTGGCCATATGTATGTATTACTTGGGAAATATCTATTCAGGTCCTTAACCTATTTGTATTGGATTATTTGATTTTTTACTATTGAGTTGTAGGATTTTCCTTTATACTTTGAATACTAAATCCTTATCAGATGTATGGTTTGCAAATATTTTCTTCCATTACGTATGCTGCCTTTTTATGCTGTTGAATGTTTTCCTTTGCTGTGCAGAATATTTTGGTTTGATCTAGTTCTGCTTGTCTATTTTTGCTTTTCTTGCCTATGCTTTTAGTGAGTGTCATAACCAAAATAATCATTGCCAAGACCATTGTCAAGAAGCTTTTTCCCTGTTTTCTTCTGGTAGTTTCACAGTTTGAGGTCTTGCATTTAATCTTTTGTCCATTTTTTGTGTGTGTATTTAATGTGAGGTAAGGACCCAATTTCATTCTTATGCATGTGGATATTTAGTTTTCCTGACATCATTTATTGAAGAGGTTACCCTTTCATACACCCTTGTCAAAGATTAGTTAATGAATTTATATTAGTTAACCTAAACATATTTCAGGACTCTCTATTCTGCTTCACTGATCTGTATGTCTGTTTTTATACAATACCATACTGTTTTGATACTATAACTTTGTAACTTAGTTTGAAATCAGGAAGTGTGATGCCTCCAGTTTTATTACTCTTTCTCAGGATTGGTTTGGCTATTTTGGATCTTTTGGAGTTCTATATGAATTTTATGATTGTTTTTTTCTATTCCTGTAAACAATGCCATTGGGATTTTGAAAGGAAGTGCATTGAATCCATAGATCACGTAGGGAGTATTAACGTTTTAACAATATTAACTTCTACAACCCATGAATACAGTATCTATTTCTATTTATCTGTGTCTTCTTTAATTTCCTTCATCAGTGTTTTATAGTTTTCAGGGTAGAAGTCTTTCATCTCACTGGTTAAGTTTATTCCTAAGTATTTTCTTATGCAGTTGTAAATGGGATTGCTTTGTTAATTTCCTTTTCAGATAGTTTATTGTTAGTATATAGAAATGCCACCAATTTTTATATGTTAATTTTTATCCTGCAACTTTATTGAATTCACTTATTAGTTCTAACAGGTATTTTTGTTGTTGTTGAGTCATTATGGTTTTCTATAGATGATCATATCATCTGCAGAGATGATTTTGTTTCTTTCCTTTCCATTTTTATATCTTTTAGTTAGTTCTTTGTCTTATCTAATAACTCTGACTAGAACTTCTGATACTATCCTAAACAGAAGTAGTGGTAGTGGGCCTCTTTGCTTGTATTGGATATAAGAGGAAAAGCTTTCAGTTTTTCCCCATTGATTATAATGTTAGCTATGGACTTCTCACATCTGGCCTCTATTGTGTTGAGGTAAGTCCCTTTTATACTTATTTTGTTGAGAAGTTTTTGTTGTTTATTCACTCATAAATGGACATTAAATTGTGTCAACTGCTTTTTCTGCATCTAGGAGATGATCATGTGTTTTTTATCTTTCATTCTGTTAATGTGTCATTGATATTTGCATATGTTTTATTATCCTTGCCTCACAGAAATAAATTGTGTTTGGTCATGGTGCATAATTTTTTTAATGTGCTGTTGAATTCAGTTTGCTGGGATTTTATTAAAGGTTTTAGCAACCATGTTCTTTAAGGATAGTGGCCTGTAGTTCTCTTTTCTTGTGGTGTCTTGTCAGACTGGCAGAGTGATACTGGCCTCATAAAATTAGTTTGGAAGTGTTTTCTGTTCTTGTATTTTTAAAAGTGTTTAAGAAATGTTGGTATTTTTAAATATTTAGTAGAAGTATCAATGGAGTCATTAGGTCCTGGCCTTTTCTTGTTGGTGGGTTTTGATAACTACTTCAATTTTCTTATTATTACTGTTATTAGGCTGAACTAGAAAAAGAAAAACAAACAAATCTCACAGTTAACAGAAGGGAGAAAATAATAAAGATTAGAACAGAAATCAAATAGAGATTAGAAAAATACTTTAAATCAACTAAATTAAGAATTTGAGGTTTTGGGTTTTTTTTAAGATAAACAAAATTACCAAACCTTTGGCTAGACTAAAAGAAAAAAGATGCAAATAAATAAAATCAGAAATGTAAAAGGAGACATTGCAATGGATAACTCAGGAGTTAGAAGGACCACAAAGGACTATTATAACAATTTTACCCCCACAAATTAGATCACCGAGAAAAAATGGATAAATTCTTAGAAACACACACTTTCCCAGACTGAATTGCCTCAGTGTTTCGTTTATTCATTTAATAAGTATGTATTGCATATCTACTATGTAATAGTAGTAGTTACTAGCTATGTAAGTATACAAAGTCCAAGGGGCAAGCTGCTGCTCTTGTGAATTTACTACATTATTAAGTTTTGATAGATTTTTCTGAGATTCTACTAATGATAATGACAATAAATTTTAAGAACTAAAGGGAGTTTTCTCCAGATCTTTAAATGGGTAACACACCTATAGCAGTGGTTCTTAACCCTAGCTCCACTATAGGACCACCTGAGAAGCTTTTCCAAAAATCAGTACAAATATCTGGGTGCCACTGAAAACCAGTTCAGTTAGAATCTCTGGGTGTGGAGCCCTGACATCCATAATTTTTAAAAAGCTCTCCAAATGGTTGAAATGTATATCCAGTATTAGAACTACTGCTCTATTGAAGCAGATAATGGTGAGATTTGTCTTCAGTTCTCCAGAAATTTAGAGGTTGGGATCATGAAGACAAAAAGAAGTTTTCTAGTAAAAAAAAAAAAAAAAAAAAAAAGTTTAGCTTGGCGGGGTGGGGGGGGGGGTGGCGGTCAAGCAGGGAAAAAGGAGATGTATGTAAAACTTTAGACAACAAATAAATTAATTAATTAAAAACAAAAAAGAAAGGAAAACATTTACGTTTAATTTCTCACTTACATTTCTATAAAATGATCCAGTCTGCATCACGGACACCAGCATGTCAGGACGTAGAAGTGGCGATTGCCCCTGCACGACAAGGCAATGACTTTTCTGAGTAGTTATCCAGTTGTCTAGTATTAGTCAAGATCAGCCCTGCCCCAAGTGGCCAATGTTATGTAAGGATAACATTCCATCCCATTATTAAAGCCTATATTCAGGGGTTGGCAAAAAAGTAGGTTTAAAGGTGTGAGTATGTGAAACTCAGTTTATTCTTGTATCATTATTAATTTATTCATTATTGTATCATCTGTATTACACTTGTAAAAATACTTTTGCCCACCCCCGTATATGACCATTGAAGCCTGCATATTGTTAGTATATGATTAAGTGAATGCCCAGCATCTGGGGTGTTTTATGCAAATTCTCTGATATTCACTTCTCCTCAAATGTATTACATTTCTTATCCACAGAGTGGAGTTTAACTTTCCACCTTCAATTCAGCATCTGTCATTACCCCTGCCCCCCAGAAAGAAAGAGAGAAAGAGAGAAAGAGAGAAAGAGAGAAAGAGAGAAAGAGAGAAAGAGAGAAAGAAAGAAAGAAAGAAAGAAAGAAAGAAAGAAAGAAAGAAAGAAAGAAAGAAAGAAAGAAAAAAAGAAAGAAAGAAAGAAAGAAAGAAAGAAAGAAAGAAAGAAAGAAAGAAAGAAAGAAAAAAAGAAAGAAAGAAAAAGGCTGGTTAATACTACTTGAATTCTGTTATTTTCTCTGTTTGAGCCCAGTTTGTATAAAGAGAAAAGGAGATTTTCTCTAATCCTAACTGTGTAGCTTGGTTTCAACCACTAAGGCAGATTATGGTGTGTGGAGGGAGAAGGGGGGGTGCGGAGATCGAAATTAAAAATTAAAGGGACACCAGATACTAAGAGCAAAAAATGAGGGATACCAGAATTGCATACATTAGAGGGTGGATACTTTACCTGGAGGCAGGAAGAATAAGTATAGAACGACAAATAACATCATACTTATGTGTGATGCTCAGCCAAAGCCCATAGCTTACCTTTGCCAACCTCAAACAGCTGCCGAGTCAATCCCTACCTCTGGGCTTTGGTGTAGGACTCACTGGTCAAGCGGGCAGCACCTAGAACAGAGTAGGTGTTCGATAAATATTTATATTGGACAAATATCGAAGGTGCCCTTCAACTCTACAATTGAATGTGTGATCCTGAGGGAGAGAGGTTCTTTCTCCTTCACACATGCATTCAAAACCCATTCTGCTGCTAGATAGGAAGAGGAGCAAAAGTTGCTCTCATGCGAATGGTTTTAAAGAAAAATGAGATTCTCCAGGCTCCCATTTTGCAACGGACATCTGGACGATATGGGCGGATTGAGGAACTTTTGTCTCTAGCCAAAATAATTCATAAATTCCCAGCTCCAGGGTTGTATGGGGTGAGGTTGTGAGAGTCCTAGAGTTTCATAATATACATTTTCCTCATGGGGAAGAAGGAAAAGTTGGACTTGGTGCTGCTAAAACACATTTGTTTTTATTCTCATTCTTTGCCTCTTTTGGCTACTGAGCAAATGTAAGATCATTTGCAAACCTTATGGCATGTGTATATGTATTAGAAAGTGCGTGCCCTTCCTGCTCGTGGATCTCAAGCCAAAGGCAGCAATCCCCGGGCCCCCACTCCTCGTCAGCTTTCAGAGGGACCAAACACATTGCAGTGACAAATACAATTTTGAGTAAATATGTGAAAATAAACATGTTCACAGCAAAGAGCCAAGGTTTCTTTCCTTTGGTAGCTATTTGGTTTCACTTTAAATTTTTCATCTTTGGTTTATTATAGAAAGATTTTAATCCAGTTTCAGGGTTCAAAAATTAGAGCAAGCAGGAGGCCAAAGAGTCTTCGTGGCCTGAAATTATTCTAATAGCATTTCCTTCTGTTCTATTCTTCCCTTCTTCCTTTGACCCTTCCTTCTTTCCCTCTTTCCCGCCCTTTCTCCCTCCCTTTTCTTCTTTTCTCAGTAAATGATTGTGGAGGGCTCACAGGCACTTTGCTGGGCACTGAGGCTCAAAGATCACACTGTAGGAGAGAAAAGCAAATAAAGAAGCAAAAATATGTTTTCTAATAACCACGCAGTCTTGGCAGGGTGGCCTTATGTAGGTGTCTTGTGGGGCCTAGTGGCGCGGTCTCCCTGGTCACCTGGATGCTACGGGAGTCTGTTGTATGAACTGTGACCCTCCTATTATAGTTGAGCCTTGATTGCTGTTGGCACCTCAGTGGGTGGGGTTGACCCTCAGGCTACTGATTGTGAGTCCCGGCCATGACCTCAGCAGATGAGCTGCTGTACAGGGGCTGACCCTACAGAGCAAGATAACACTCCCCACCCCCAGCGGGACTCTGGCTGCTGAGACCATCTTTGGGTGTGCCATTTGTGAAGCTAATTGGGTAGTGCTCTGTAATTAAAATTTTTTAAAAATATATTTTATTAATTTTTTACAGAGAAGAAGGGAGAGGGATAGAGAGTTTAGAAACATTAATGAGAGAGATACATCGATCAGCTGCCTCCTGCACACCCCCCACCAGAGATGTGCCTGCAACCAAGGTACATGTCCTTGACTGGAATCAAACCTGGGACCCTTCAGTCCGCAGGCCAACGCTCTATCCACTGAGCCAAACTGGTCAGGACTATAATTGAAATTTAAAAAAAAATTAAAAACCTATAGCTGTCAGCATCAGATGGCATGAGGAGGGTGATGAAGACATATCTATACATTCTGGCCTAAACTGAATTGTAAAACTCATTTTTGTGTGTGTGTGTTCACACACATTTTGCTGAGTGAAATAAACCTTCCACAAAAGAAATAAAATGTTTTCTGAAAGGAAGAGTCCGGGGCAGCTGCAGGACTGTGTGTCTTAGTTTGTTAAAGCACCAGCCCTCTGCAGACTCTGCCTGCTCGTCTACAGAGTCTCTTGCTGCCCGCGTCCCCCTGTCAAAATCCTAGGTGTCATTTAAACTTACTTCCAGCAGTGGCCCTTAATGTCATTTCGCTGTATTTACAAGGCATTATAATTACATTTACATAGTCTGGCTTGTGCTATAATTATTTATATGACACCGGCCCCCATTAGTCTATCAGCACTGTGGACCAAGGTTTTATCTTGTTTTGTTTTTATATCTAGGAACCCAGTCAGTGTTGAGTGAATTGATCAAAGTGACTATTAGAGCTAAGAACCTTCTGTAGTACTTTGGGAAGCAGGAATAGGGAGGGAAGGTTATTTCTTGAATTCCCCTTTCTGCTATCACATGCTTGGGACTCATATGGCCCACACAGGACACCCCACCTAAGATACATCTTCATAAGTTACGTCCTGCCATGTACCTGCCCCTTTGCCCAATTCCTTCTATATTTAGCATCCAGACCACATCCATTAGTTGTTGACTATGCATTATACTGTTGTGTGTTCTTTTTGGGCTCATGTGGATTTTTTTTCAACTAAATTTTAACTTTGATAAGGGTCAGGGAAATCATCGTTTTTGCATCGTTCACAATGCCTTGCTTAATACTGGTTCAGAAGGGATGCTCAGTAAGTGTAAGTGACTGTAAATCAAAACCTTGTTCACCAGGAAACCCTGCCCAGGGCTCATCTTCACTTTCACACTGTGTACTGTGCGCTGTCTCAGTCAATTGTCCGAGCGGGTTCTGACTTCCTTAGATGCTGGGCATGAACGTGATGGCTTACAATGTCATTGTTCTTTCTTCTTTCCTTTTTGATTCCATGAGCACGCTCCTCTTTTTCATAACCCCGTCCATATTTGTGAAAACACGAGGCTTTGTTGCAGCATGCCTGTCTTTGAAGAACAGGCAGAGATATGTAAAATCATACTTGTTTGGGGGAAATATTGGCAGCGAGTTTTCTAGTTGTAATTTAAAACATACCAAACACTCATAATGGCAAATAAACCACTCTGAAACTCCCAGGACAAACTCCAAAATTCAATCTGTAATATCCTCACATGGGTCTAAATTTTAATTTAACAGCTCCGCGGCCTCTTACCCAATGCAAAATAATTTGTAAAAATACAGGGAAGCTGTCTTCAGTGACCTATGGTCACAAGAAGATCGAACAACCATATGAGATGACATCTTAGAACATTTTCCCTAAACCTACATCATTTCCATGTATATTGAATTTGGGCTCCACATTCACTCTCTCTGTAGACCAGTGGTTCTCAACCTTCTGGCCCTTTAAATACAGTTCCTCATGTTGTGACCCAACCATAAAATTATTTTTGTTGCTACTTCATAACTGTAATG
The DNA here is from genome assembly GCF_964212035.1 of Myotis nattereri. Taxonomy (NCBI): domain Eukaryota; kingdom Metazoa; phylum Chordata; class Mammalia; order Chiroptera; family Vespertilionidae; genus Myotis; species Myotis nattereri. The sequence continues at coordinate 23,639,911 of NC_138087.1, read as the reverse complement.
TTGCTACTGTTATGAATCATAATGTAAATATCTGATATGCAGGATGGTCTTAGGCGACCCCTGTGAAAGGGTCGTTCAAATGCCAAAGGGGTCGCGACCCACAGGTTGAGAACCGCTGCTGTAGACATAAATCAAAGCCTCCAAGCTGGGACAGCATTGAGAATGTTTTTAAAATAAGAGATTAGTATAGAGCAGAGGTGTTGAATTCTAAAACTGAGGTTACAAAAATATGTTACCTGTGCCAAAAAAACACTTTTAAGTCAAGGCCTCAACTCATGCACTGTTTTTCAACATGGACCGCCACTACCTCATATTCTGTTTAAAATTGCTGTGAAAATGCAGCTTTAAAGCTCTCTCCTCCCCCTCCTCCTCCTCTTCCTCCTCCTCCTCCTCCTCCTCCTCCTCCTCCTCCTCCTCCTCCTCCTCCTCCTCCTCCTCCTCCTCCTCCTTAGGCCTTTGGCAGATTGCGAGGAGCTAGTGTGACACCAGGGCTGTGTCTGTTCCCAGGCAGCTCACCTACTGATGGATGAGGCCTGGCAGCATGCCTCCTTGTTGTTTGTTGTATTATTACAACAGAAAGCATTTTCAAAAGCTACATTTATCAAGTTGTCATAATAATTTGGCTTGTATATCTATCTACCCAGAAAAAAAATAAATCTCTCCCTCAGCACTAATCTGAGCCACGTGATGCATCGCATGCAGAAGAGGCCGTGTGAAACGAATGGGCAACCTGCTCAGGGTTCGGGGACCGTTTGACTAGATGTTTAAGGAATTAGAGATATTTTTATGTACTCATTGGAGGTCGCCTCGCACCAAAACCCCTGTCTCCTCATTGCAAGGTACTTTTCCACTGGCGTTATGTGTTGGGGGTTCATTAATCCTAGAATTTTGGTGGCTTGGTCTAAGGAAGGAGATTTAACTTCAGATGGGAAACGCTGTGAAGTTTGCCATGAAGAGGTCAAAGACACCTTTTAATGTTAAAGATCAGGTCTATCAAGGTTGATTCAAGTATTACCAGATTCAACATTGCTTGCTATGAAGAATATTGGAAGCAGTTTTGTTTGTTATTTATGGTAGGTGGCTGTCTGGGAGCACATGGCTCTGTTGGGGGGTGGAAGGGTAGAGGATGATTCAAAGTCATCATCCAGAGTAATATACACTCATTAAAAACTTCAAACCTATTTATGTTAATAACGTTAATACACAATAAAACATCTCCAATTATGTAGAGATAGAGTATGTAATGAATATATATATATATATATATATATATATATATATATACACATACATGTATCTGAACATATAGATAGATACATTTTTATTGAAATATAATTGACATATAACATTCCATAAGTTTAAGGTCTACAACATGTTGATTTGATACGTTATATATTGCAGTATGACTATCACTTTAGTGTTATCTAGCATCTTTATCACGTCACATAATTATTTCTATTTTGGTATTGGGAACAATTAAGATCTTATCAACTTTGAAGTTTATAATACAATATTGTTGTCTACTATCAATGCACTAGGTCTCCAGGACTTATCTACTAAGAGCAAGATCATTTCAACAACATCTTCCCGATCCTTCCCACCCCTCACCCCTGTTAGCCATGCTCTGTTTTTATGCAGATGCTTTTTAATGAAGGGACAGTGGTGAATGGACTCCTCTTGTTAGGACCAACCACCATACAAGTAGAGTTTCCACATGAACAAGGCTCATTTGATTCTCATGAAAGGCACACTAAATTAGAATTAAAGAGTAACTATTTTAAACATGGAGAGAATTAAATTAAAATACAGAGAATTCAAGAATGACCTTTTTGAGCAAAAAGTAAAGCAGAGAGTTAAGGGAAAGAAGAGAACAAGGGACTAATGGAACCCACAGGGGTGGCATGTCATTTAACTCCTCTTTCTACCCCATGTGCCAGGCAAGACCATCATCACTAACCATCTGTTATGCATGGACGCCAGTTCTCGCCCCTAGGTTTTCAGCATTCAGTTTGACCCGTGGTTGAGGACAGTGAGCATCTGGGGATAGCTTTACACACAGGGTCCGGAGGTTTATATAACTTCCTTTTTGATGGCGAAGTTGATTGGCATCAAGTGTTGTTTCCTGAGAGAACCTCTCACAATAATGTGTCTGTGGAAAATGAAAAGCAGCCCAACAATACGTTTGCATTTGGTTCTCTCAGGTGTTCTCAGAAGTCGCTATTCCTCTTGAGATCTTTGTAAAAAGCCCAGAAATGTAGACGTGTTTTTCCTGGCTTGTTGGGGACATCCTCCTGCTAGATAGCTCCCCTGAGGACTGAACTGCTCATGTGAAGTGAGGGAGGAAAGCAGGGCTCCAACACTGCAGGGAGGCCTGGCTACGGCTGCAGATGCACTTGTCTTGTCTGATCCATGGTTGTTTCAGGACCCACTTTAAAGGACCCAGTGTCCTGGCTCAACTCGCTGGTGTGGTTTTATGTCTACTCTCTTGCAAAGAATTCAGTTTCCTTTTGCATGACTAAAATTAGAGAGATATATAAGCAGATGGACTGTCCTATTTTAAAATCCTTTGCCCATTAGTTTCTATTTTAAAAGTAGAAGGTAGCCCTGGCTGGTTTGGCTAAGTGGATAGAGCACTGGCCCGTGGGCTGAAGGGTTCTGGGTTCATTTCCATCAGGAGCACATGCCTGGGTTGCGGGTTCGATCCCCAGTAGGGGGTATGCAGGAGACAGCCAATAAATGATTCTCTCTCATCATTGATGTTTCTATCTCTCTTTCCCTCTCCCTTCCTCTCTGAAACAATAAAAATATCTATTTTTTTAAAAAAATAGAAGGTATTCAGCCCAGCTGGTGTGGCTCAATGATTGAGTATCAACCTATGAACCAATAGGTCATGGTTTGATTCCCTGGCAGGGCATATGCCTGGGTTGCTGGCTCGATCCCCAGTGTGGGGCATACAGGAGGCAGCCAATAAATGATTCTCTCTCATCACTGATGTTTCTGTCTCTCTTTCCCTCCCTCTTCCTCTCTGAAATCAATGAAAATAGATATCTTTTAAAAAGTAGGAGGTATTCAGAGAAATGCAAACCCCGTTCTTACTTAGCTGCACTCTTTGCTTTTCTGAATCAAAGGCAAAGCTTCCTGAGCCTAAAGCAACTGTGGGTTGAAGACCTTCAGGACTCAGGTCTTCAACCCACAGTTACCAGACTTTCTCGGAACCGTTCATTGACACTCAGGATGAGTCTGGATATGTCACCAGAAGGGTGACAGGAAATGAGAAGAATTTTAAGGTAAAAAATGGATGCAGTTGACCCAAATTTTTTATTCTTAATGAAAAATTTAAAAAAATATATGCCTTTCTCTTTTAAAGACTAAAATTATATAAGCAGAGAGGGGACGCCAACAAATGGCCTATGCCTGGAAAGCGAGCTTTTAACTTTCCAAGGCCACTCAAGTCTTCTCAGGTCATTACATTTTGATCTTTGAAACTGAGATCATATCAGCATCTAGGGACTGGAAGGGTTTGGATTGATCATTATGTGTTCACGAGAGAAGAAGAAAAAGGCCACAAGCCTAAACTAATCTTATCAAGAGTGAACTAAAGTCTGAATAATTTGCAAATAACTTGTGATGGAGGTGATTTCCATGTTTGAGAGAAGGAATTAGTCCACATTCATAAAATGGCGGGCCAGGCGTAAAGGGCTGAAATACAAATTTGGTTTGGATATGTTTTTGTTTATATCTTGTTCTTTCATACTTGGACCAGTTTCTGAGTCCTTAATTGGCACAGTACTTACCGGGCTCGACACAGGCCTGTCGCTGCGTCAGCGTTTTCACGGAGAGGATGCGTTGACTTGCATTCTCTGTGATCGGTGCTCTATAGCTTTCCTCAGACACCATTTGAACTAAAATTTCTAAAGTTTGTTTTTATTCCAAGAGGCAGATTTCATTTTGTTTAAATGTGAAGGGAACTAGTCAGCTGTTTTATATCAACAAGCTATTTTTTTAAGGAGAAAAAGAAAATACATTTTACTGTTTAATTCTCCGATGAGGCTTTTGTGCCCAGATAAATGCCTTGGATGAAGAAAGTCACACTTGGCAAGAATTAAAATTCTTGCGGTGGAAGAGTCACTTCAGTACTTAAGTAAAATTTATATTCGGGTTTAATAAATTTGAACTTTTAAAAACTCAAGCTGCTTTGCCCTGAAGTTCTTTCACATCGCATTTAACTGACAAGTGCAGTTGCCTTGGAGACGTTCCAAGTGTACAGTGTGTGCCCAGGTACCCTGTACTCACTAGAAGTGGATTTACCAGAATTGAGAAGCGGCTGATGTATTGGTGTAAGAAGAATAAAACACAGTTAACCCCCAGGCCAAATCTCTGCTCGGCCTCCCAGATTTAATCTCGTGTTAGTATTCTACACATCATAAGCATATCTTGTTCCTTTATTTTTATTTTTGTTTTATATGCTTTGGAGTTAGGCAAACCTGGGTTTCAATCCCTAGTTTTCTGTGCATATGACATTAAGCCTCCTACTCTTTCTCAGCCTCACTTTTCTCATCTATCTATTACAAGAGTTGTTGGAAAATTAGTGATGGTGTACACAAAATACCCTACAGTGGGCCAGATACCTATAGCAGACACAATACATAGTAGAGGCTGGTATTACTATTATTATTCACAACTTGATAATATTTTTCAATAATGAAGATTTTTCCAAATTCAAGCATTACCACCTTAATAGCATATTTCAGTCAATTAAACTAAATAAGCTCTCACTAAGTAAGTAATAGAATATACAAATGGAATACTTAATTCAGGGACAGAATTAAAGTATTGGCAAATTAATATTAGATGTTAGACGATCACAGGATAGTATTTGGAAATTGCAACATGTGTTTCTCTTTGCTAGTTTTTTGTTTTTCTTTTATTTTTGCTGAAGCATTTTAAATCAATACATTACATGCTTACATCTCCTATTATCTGAAGGTGCTTTTAAAACATCTGTAGGAATTTATAATTTGAAATACTTGGCAAAGGCTCATTTAAATTTTTGATGCAAGTAGTTTTCTGCCTTTTGACGTTTTTGTTTTATTTTGTTTTTAGCAAACAATGTCTCTATAATAACCCCTTGGCACGTGGACAAAGCTTTTGTAAGTTATCTCAGTTGGTGATCATAGCTGTATGCACTGCCATTCCAATATTCATTTGACAGATGGAAAAGCTAAGAGCCCCCTGAGAAGATAAGAGGAGTATGCAAGGAGATGAGCAAAGTCCAATATCCAGAACTCCAAATCCCCAATTCAGATTTGTTTCCATTCTTCCGTTTAGGGAGATAAAATTAGGAAAAGAAAATAAAAGGAGATGAAAAACAGTGATTTTTAAGGTCTTAATGATTAACACCGTATTTCACTTTTAAAAACAAGAAGTCCGCACTGTATCCCCTCTGTTTTAAAACCTTCAATGAGTTCCCTTTGCCTGTTGCCAAGTTCAAAGTTAGAAGGTATTTATCTCATCTCCTTCAATTCCTCACATCAACCCAAAACTCCAATGAAACAAAACTGCTTGAACATGTGCACATATAACATATCTTTTTGTATCTCTGTGCCTCTGCCTACAGTTTCTTCTCCACACATTCTTAACCCCCTTTCAATATCTATTATATTGTTACTTCTATTATGCATTTGATTGATTTATCAAATGTCTACACCGTGTTTACTATGTGCTAGGCATTGTTGGAAGTGCTTCATAATATTAACTGATAATCCCCATAATAATCCCAGAGGATAAGTAATAGTATCCCAGTTTACAGATGACAAACTGACATATAAAAACTGAGGAAGAGAGCCAGGATTCCAGAAAGAGGATTCTGGTTTCAAACTGGGTACTCTTATCCACTACGCTATGTCACATATGCACTTGGAATTTCAAAATCGAAAAACATATCGCATTCTGCCAATTCTGATGCCTCAGTGGCACTCTATCAAAGGCCTCTGGGTTGGAGCGTTCATTACCTTGTAAGTGTACCATCAACTGGAGCCTAGCTCACATCTTTTTAGACCCGGAAACCTGATATTTTTCAGTAATCACACCAAGAACAGACCCTTGTCTGAGAGGTGGACTCAGTGACTTGACCCATGAGATTAATGTCTCAAAGTAAAATGCCAGTGTATTAACTTACAACTAAAAATAGAACTGTCTATCGCATGGACCGGAATACTCATGTCAGCCTGACCAGCACACTGCGCAGTCATGAAAAGTCAGATCACTCTTGGCAAGTCGTTTGGTCAACATGGCATCAGAATCAGGGTAATTCCTGGGAGGAACGAAACATTCATTGGCAGCAGCTTGGTTAGTGTGAGGCATCCACATCATGATGGCAGCAGCCTTGCCAACGGGACAAGCAGGATTTCAAGTTGATGGGTCCTTTCCCTGGGACATTGCTAGGCTGGGCACCGACAACCATGTATCTGGCATTCTCCTCTTTTCTATGATTCTAATGCCTGGCCAGTGCTTTCTTTTCTTGGCCACATTTTCTTGTTAATTCATATTATTATAGTCAATCTGGTATGGTCAAGTGTTTAAGCCTAGGACCTTTCTATCGCTTTAAGAGAGTCTTTGTGCAATTGTATTTTCAGATGACATTTACTTTTTGATAGCATTCTCAGACCTAGCACATGCTATTTAGCATTCCTGTCACTAAATTATAATTGAATGATTTTCTTAATAGCAAAAACCAAGTCATATTCGTTCCCAGACGTAACTGCATTGCCCAGCACATAACAAGAGCGCAGTGGACATTTGTCGGACAAACAAGTGAATTAGGAGGCAGTAAAGCATCATGGTTATAGGTGTAAGCTCTGAAGCCAGATGGCCTGGTATCAAATCTCAGCTCTATTACTTAATAGTTGTGCAATTTTGGCAAGTTAGTTAACCTCCCTAAGTTTCAGTTTTCTCATTTGTAAAATGGGTAAAATGATAGTACCCTGATTCCTAGGGTACCTGAGACGATTAAATAAATTAATACAATATAACAAACTCAGAAATATACTGCGAACTCCATAACTATTAATTATTAGTATAATCATTCCCTTAGAGTTTTATATTATTCTAGAGACCCAGTCTGCAGATTCGTGCACTGGTGGGGGGCGTGGCCTGCAGGGATGGCCTGCTGCAGGAGCACGGCTCATCCTGGTCAGCTGACTGGCTGTGGACCCGCCCTCTGAGCGGCTGCTGAATGAGAAAATTAGTCTGAGCTGATATTTGGGGGTAATATCTTGGGTAAAGGTGTGTTCTGGGTCCTGAAGGAACCTGGTGGAGAGCTTTTCAACCCAAAGTCACTTGGTGAATGTCCTTGATGTGTGATGCCAGGTCAGGGATGTTCAGGGCAGCCTCCCCAGGAGATCCACAGTCACATCCCCTCTTGCTATCAGCCTATGCCAGCTCCCAACAGTCTTTCTAGAACACACCTTAGAGGGCCTGCATCAGCTGGTGGGGTCAGGCCAAAGTCTGGATTGTCTCAGGTATTTAATAGGTGCAGAGACTCAGCCTCACCCTGGGCCTGCTAGCAGCTGTTCAGTCACTGGGCTTTTATACATATAGGTTTTTGTGTTTTTTTAAGTGTGACTTTTTTAATGAATTTATTGGGTTTATATAGGTTTCAGATGTACATTTCTATAATACATCATTTGTATATTGTATTGTGTGTTCACCACCTCAGGTCAAGTCTCCTTCTATCACCATTTATCCCCTCCATTAACCCCTTCTATCTCCCCCATCCCCCTTTCCCTCTGGTAATCACCATACTGTTATCTGTCTATGAATTTTTTTCTTAATCCCTTCTCCTTTTTCACCAATCTACATTCCCACCAGCAGTGCATGACGATTCCCTTTTCCCCACACTCTGGCCACCACTTGTTTGTTGATTTATTGATGATAGCCATTCTGACAGGTGTGAGATGATATCTCATTGTAGTTTTAATTTTTATCAGTCTAATGATTAGTGACTTTGAGCATTGTTCCTATGTCTATTGGCCATCTATATGTCCTCATTGGAGATGTGTCTATTCAGGTCCTTTGCTCATTTTTAAGTTGGATTGTTTGTTTTATTGGCATTGTGTTGTATGAGTTCTTTATAAATTTTGAATATTAACCACTTGTCAGATGTGTCATTGGTGACTGTGTTCTCCAATTCAGTCAGTTGTCTTTTCATTTTATTGATGGTTTCCTTTGCTATGCAAAAACTTTTTAGTTTGATGTAGTCCCATTTGTTTATTTTTTATTTTGTTTCCCTTGCTCGATGAGATATATCAGAAAAAAATCTTGCTATGAGACATGTCCAGGATTTTATTGCCTATGCTTTCTTCTAGGATTTTTATGGTTTCAAGTCTAAAATTTAAGTCATTGTGACTTATTTTGAAAAGAGCAGAGAACTGCTGCTCTTATGTCATCACTGAATGCTTAATCAAAAATTGATTGTTTTTGTTCACAAGAGTTCAGTAATATGAAAACTCCCATGTATTGCTGATGGGAGTATGTAATGGCACAAAGTTTATGGAATGTAATTTATCAAGAGCTTATAAAAGTTCATTCCCTTTAGTCCAGTAATTCTTCTAGAAATGTATCTACCCTAAAGACATAGTCAGAAATTTAGGTAAAGCATATGCATGGATATGGCTCATTACACTCTCATTTATCAAACCCCAAATTGGACATTACTTAAGTAATAGAAGAATGATTATACAAATTATATCATTTGATGGAATATTATGTAGCTCTCAAAATGTTGTCAGTTTCTGGGAAAATACCTTCAAAAATTTATAAGTGGAAAAACAAGCTGCAAAATTATATAAGTGGTGTGTTTTTTTTCCTCAGTGGAAAGAAATTAATCAAAATAATAGTGACTATCTTTAGATGAGGCAACTATGAGAGATTTTTTTTACTTTTAGGTAATCTTTCTTTCCTGAAATCTCTGCAATGAACATGTATTTTTTTAAAAATAATTCTTTAACAATTATGACTTTTATATCCATTTCATAATTTATAAAACATGTTAAACGGTAAGTGCAAATTTTATCATATTCACAATTTTAAGTTTTTTTCTGTGAAATATCTCTAGTTTCATACCAGAAATAATTAGGATGGGATTCATTTAATATTAATACTTTTCAGAAAACCTTGAATTTATATTTATTTGGTTAAATAAGAACTAAGTATAAGTACTTATTTTAACAACCAAATGCTTAGTTTTAATTCTTACATGTACAACTTCGTTAGATCTGCGCAATTTAGTATTTGAGTGTAACTCCACTAAGAATGTACTCAGAAGAAAAGAGAGTCTTTTATATGAATATTAAGAGAGAATTCTTTTTATAAGGAAACTAGAAGCCCAGTGCACAAAAATTCATGCACTCGGGGTGGGGGGTGCCTCAGCAGTCCGGGACCCCTCAGGGGATGTCCGGGACCCCTCAGAGGATGTCCACCTGCTGGCTTAGGCCTGCTCCCTGGGGGGATCGGGACTAAGTTGGCAGTCAGACATCCCTCTGGCAGCCTGGGAACCCTCGGGAATGTCCGACTGGCGGCTTAGGCCCACTCCCCCTGAGGACTGTTCCTGTGTATTGCTGATGGGAGTATGGCACCAGTCGGACATCCTTAGCACTGCTGAGGAGGAGGGAGAGGCTCCCACCACCACCGCTGTGCTCGCAGCTGTCAGCTTGGCTTGTGGCTGAGCGGAGCTCCCCCTGTGGGAGCACAGTGACCACCAGGGGGCAGCTCCTGCATTGAGCGTCTAGCTCCTGGTGGTCAGTGCACATCATAGCAACTGGTCATTCCCAGTCGTTCCCAGTCATTCCACTGTTAGGGTCAATTTGCACATTACCCTTTTATTATATAGTAGAGTTCAAATATTGAGCCTTTTATAGGTAGTAATAAGGTGTTTGTTTTTCTTTTTGTCTCCTAGGAGCTGTGAGGGAAGAAATATCCGATATAGGACTTGCAGTAACGTGGTATGTATTGAGATTTTATGATTGTGATCATGTATTTTTTAAGCACTGAATACTGCTAAGCAATTTTATGTATCCTGACAGAGATCAATCAATTAGCACTTCACTGAAAGTGATTTGTCTCACACCACATGGATGATGCAACATTGAAAAATAAGTATTTTTAATGTTCCTCAATATAAACTTTTACAAGTGTGGCCATATTGAAACTTACTGGGATATTTCACAACCAGAGGTCTCTGGTTTCTGACTTTTTATATCTAGGTTTCAAGATAACAAATAAAAGGAATGACAAAAGGGAAATCACTTGGGGTGTCATGAAATAAGTATTAATCAACTCCGGTTTAATAAATTCATTTCATTCCTTCATTCAACAAATACTATTCAATGCCATCAGTGTGAGGCACTACACTAGTACAAGGATAAATAACATGGTCACTATCTTAAAACATCTGTTGATATAGTAGGAAATGTAATGAAGGAAGACAAATCAAAATATGACAAATGCTGGGAAGAAGTTCTTTGTGGGTTAAAAACAGAGAGAAATATGAAGGGTCTTCCAGGAAAAGGTTATTTGAGGTAGGGCTAAGAGGACTGGGAGGGCTGTGACTTGCCCAAATTGTGTGGAGGAGACATAATGGGGAATTTTGGAAGCAGGAATATCTAAGATGGTAGATTGTGGGTAGATTGTGTTTAGCAGTATGGAAGAGAAGAACTGAAAGATATTTTGAGGTTACACCATGAACAGGTTTTAATGTTACACCTCCCAAGTTTATAATAGTTCAAGGAATAATGGGGGGGTGGCGGGCAGAGAGGGGACATCATCACTAGAGGTTTTGGAACGAGAGTATAATATTGTAGTTTTACTTTAAGAAGTTTAATTGTGTAGTGATACAAGGGATGCACTGGAAGGTGAAATAGTTGGAGAGCGAGAAGTAATGAAAGTTTAACCAGGAAGATATATATACAAAAGAGGTAAAAATTGAGGTCATTCTATAAGACGTATGCAATTAAAATCAGAGTAATGCATTGAAGTGGGAATAAAGAAAACAGACACGTGCATATTTAGAGCTCTTGCTGATCCCACTGTTAGAGAAGCTTTTTCTTCAGCATTTGCATGACGGTCATTCTCCTTATTCTAGTCTCATCTCAAACGCTGCTTCCTCAAAGAGGTTTCCTGGACCGTTTTATCTAATTTGGTTGTTCCACTGCCCAAATTCATCCCTCACAATAGTCTATCAATCAAATTTTACTTTTTTAAATATATTTTTACTAGAGGCCTGGTGCATGGATTCGTGCACTGATGGGGTCCCTCAGCCAGGCCTGTGGGGATTGGGCTGAAACCAGCTCTCCAACGTCCCCTGAGGGGTCCCAGATTGCGAGAGGGCGGTTCTCCGGTGACACACCCCAGAATTGGGCTCCCTCCTCTCTGGTTCCAGGTGTGTCACCTAAGAACCGCAGCTGCCAAGTCACCGCAACTCGGCAGCTCCTGCATTGAGTGACTGCTCCCTGGTGGTCAGTGCGCATCATAGCTTTCGGTCAAAACGTCTGCCCCCTGGTGGTCATTGTGTGCCATAGCTACCGGTTGGATGGTAACTTAGGCTTTTATATATATAGATTGATTTCAGAGAGGGAGAGAGAGATAGAAACATCAATGATGAGAGAGAATCATTGATTGTCTGCCTCCTGCACACCACCCTACTGGGGATCAAGCCCGCAACCCCAGCATGTACCCTTAACCAGAATAGAATCTGGGACCCTTCAGTCCAAGACTGATGCTCTATCCACTGAGCCAAACTGGTTAGGGCACATTTTACTTTTTTTTTATAGTATTTGCCTCTACCAAATTTATTTTATTTAATTACCTGTTTGTTTTCTGTTTTCTCAGTATAGAAAGTAAATTCTCAAGGACAGGAGCCTCATTCATCCTGTGCACTCCTATATCCCCAATGCCTAAAGCTTATAACTTACATATATAATAGATGTTTGCCAAATGCAAACGGGCTTTTGGAATAATGGGAAATGTCATTATTAAAAATAAGAAAGTTGGGAGGAGATTCGGGAAAAGACAATAATAAATTTGATTTAGGGGCACCATTGGGTTGGACATAAAGGCTACACTTGTACATGGTATGTTCAACGAGGCAGTGGGGGTTTGATGTAAGGAAAGAGATTGTGACTCAAACCATAGAAACACAAGGTAAGAAATATGGAATTTGAAAATTTGGTAGCAGATTGTTTGGTAAAGTATACAGAATGATGAGAGAAGAGAATCTCAGATCTTTGGTGAATATCTGTACTCAGGTAGAAAGAGAACATAGTGCCAGGTAAGCTATCAAAGTCACCATGAGAAAAGTAAAAGAAGAAATGAGAGAGGATTCCTGAAGGTGTTCAGTAGGATAAGTGTTGCCAAGAAGTTGAAATATGCAAAAAGGCCAACAGGGGAGTAATTTCTATCATGTATTAGGAAATCAAGATTGCAGGGGATTAGAGAAATATTTTCATAAGGAAATGGAGTCCGTGGGTATAAGTTATTCTTATAAAATGTTAATAGAGACATCTCATCATTTGCAGAGTCACAAAAGGGTGGTTGGGTTGTTTGTTTGCAATGATGAACTCTTGAAAGGTGAGTTGATCTAGAGCAGTGATTCTCAACCTTCCTAATGCCGAAACCCTTTAATACAGTTCCTCATGTTGTGGTGACCCCCAACCATAAAATTATTTTCGTTGCTACTTCATAACTGTAATTTTGCTACTGTTATGAATCGTAATGTAAATATCTGATATGCAGGATGTATTTTCATTGTTATAAATTGAACATAATTAAAGCATAGTGATTAATCACAAAAACAATATGTTTTCTGATGGTCTTAGGCGACCTCTGTGAAAGGGTCATTCGACCTCCAAAGGGTCGCGACCCACAAGTTGAGAACCACCGATCTAGAGGGAGAGACAGGCAATATGTGGAGGTCAGGGTATATTTGATGCCAAAGGAGATAGTGGATGAAAGAAGAAGAGGAATTTTGATAAAGGAAAAGGACATATACTTTATTCTTAGGAAACAGGCACAAACGGAGAAAGAAAGGATGAATGTATAGAAAGGTTTCTGAAAAAGAGAACAGTTGAGGCTGTGCATGAAGAGCAGGCTCTAGCGTGTCTGCAGAGAAGTGTTCTGAGTCATCTGCTGAAAGTGAAGGAGGCAGTCTGGATTTGGGAACGTGAGCATAAAGGCCTGGTAGTGCCACTGAGGAAGTTGAGTGGAAGCCAGCCTAGCCAAATAAAAGGATTTTTGAGTAGCAAAGAGGGCTCGACTGAGGTTAGAGAGCTTGATCTGACAGAGGTCATGGTCAGCAGGGGTAAGGACATAGTCTGACAGTTCTGCACTGAAGCAGTAATAGAGAAAATGGACATTGGAAGTGACCTGTGTTCAGAATACAGATGAGTTGAGAGAGACTTAAGTGAATGGAATGTATAAGTTTTTAAATGCCTGAACAGGTAGAGTATAAGGAACTAGAAAGCATGATCATTGGAAGTAAGAGTAATTATTCAATGGAAAATTTTGCCTAGTTCATTTCTCTATTTTCATTAAGAACAGGAGATGCCAGATAACATGAGTTATATCATTGCCTTTAAAACACACACACACACACACACACACACACACACACACACACTTGTGTGCACACACAACTGTTATAGGTGTGTGTGTTTTAATTTTTAAAAAATTGTATTGACTAAATGAGTTTTAGAAATTGTATGAATTTTTTTTTCAATGGAAATGTACTTTAGATTATTGGTTTTCTTTACTATCCCTTTTATTGTAGTGATATCTTATATATCAGGGTTTAAAAAAAAAAAAAAAAAAAAAAAAAAACATGCACCAGGATGTTATGAAAGAATCTTCTTACCTTACCCTTTTCTTTCTAATCTTTAGAATAGTGGAAAGTGTCCAAACTATCCCAAGTAGATGAATGCCTAAAGCAACATGAGCAGATGTCTGCTTGCTCTTTCCTTAAAGCTTTTCAGAAGCAGCCCACGATTTCCTTGCTGTCATTATGAGCATTTTCACGGGCACATGCGGGCTAAGACTCTGACCCAATATGACTTAAAACCCAGAGCATTGCACGAGCCAGCTCTTTATAGCTTGTAGAATCAAACTGACACTGAGTTTTTATGAGAACCTAGAGTATTCAAATAATTTGAAGTATGTTTTTTTTTTTCTTCTTCTGGCTTTTGGCCATGACAGAAGCAACATTGCCAAAAAAACAAATAAAAACATCTCATAAGAAAGGACCTTTTCATAATCACATTCCAATTTTTTTCTAACTAAGAAGTTCAGAAATATTCAGTTAAGTTCAGTTAAATATTCTCCTTTCAGATACTTGTTTTGGAAAAACTGGAGGGTCCTTGTTAGCTAAGTCTGCAGGGCCACTCCTTAAACCCTGGACAGCTTCCTGGGCTCTTCTGAACCATGTCTCTTCCAGAGATGCACATTTTCTCTATTCTTTGTAGAGTTGCTAAGATAACATTTCTTTGGGTTTTTGTCCCCCAAGGCCAAGGAAGAGAAAACATCTCCTCAGTTTCCCAATTTTTCTGGCTTGCCGGAAAAAATTAGTTCATAAATTTTAAAGTGTTATTATTAATCGCTCTACAGAGTGCATCAATATCAATAAGAAAGTTCAAGTTCCCATAATGTTTGCATACATCTCATAGCCAGGATACCTTCTTACACTATTTCTAGAGGGTCCAAGTAGACTATTTTCATTCTTAAGGACATAGTTCATCTAACCTTTCCCTATTCACACTTTCTGCTTTTCTTCCAGGAAAGTTGCAAGGCTCTCTTTTTGGAAGGAAAGACTAAGGGTACTGTTAGGAGACATAGTAGGTATGAACTGGCAAGCCAATCAAGCAAGTCATTTAGGGCTCAGAGATCTTCCAATGGGGCCCCTCAGAAAGGTCTCCTTGGGTCACATCATCATATTTATTCAACTTAAACCTCTAATCTGAACCCCTTGATTTTAATTAGGCATTTTGAATGTACTTCTAAAGTGTTTAGACTAATGCTGTTATTCATAAACTGCTGTATGTGTTTCTGGGGCTTTTGTTCGGTTTGTTTGTTTTTTGGTCACTATCCTTAATCTTAACAAAATTTGAGATTGAGGAGGTAGTGGCCACAGTTAGCAACACAATAGGCCAAGATGCCTGTGGTAGCTGATGGTGCTCTTAAGTCCTTTATTAAGATGTTATTGCTCCATTGCCAAATGTTACCATTCAAAAGAAGAAGAACAATGACAACTGTAGATTAAAGTTGGGAAGCTGCTTTTCTGTATCTTCTAGAACTCCTAGGGAGGTGAGTGGGCAAAGGATTTCTGTCTTCCAAGGAACGGTTGAAACAACTAAAAATGCTTTTAGCACATGAAGGCAAAACATCCTCCATTAATTCCAAAAATAATTGAGCACAAGGATTGTTCTCTGAACCGGGCTATACACTGGTGAAGAAGACCAAGTCCTGGTTCCCCTGAAGCTTTTATTCTAATGGAGGAAACCAGACTATGAACAAACATGCAAACAAATTATATAAGTAGTCACCAATCACCCAGTTCTCTGCAGAGCACTGATCAGATGGTGACTTCCTTGGTCAGAATTTGAAAAAAAAAAAAACAAAAACACAACTAACTAAAATCTTCTGGAACAACCTTTAGACTACTTCAGAATGGATGGTCTGGGAAGTTCACTAGCAGAGTGACATTTGAGAGAGACAGACAGGAACCAGCTCTGTGAATATCAGAAGAAGAGCAATCCAGATCCAAGGGACAGCTCGCTCAAAGGCTCTAAACTGTGAAGGAAGTTGGTGTGTGTAAAGCCCAGGATATCTAGTGTATAGTCTGCATGTGGAAAAGTATTAGAAGATAAGAAAACAGCTGAAGGCAGACTGGAGCTGGATCATGCAGATGTTGTAGAGTATTACAGTTTAAGTGCAACGGGACGCTACTGGAGAACTATAAGGAGGGGAAAAGAGAGTTGGATTTGTGATGATGAGAAAAGATAGGTTTGGCTGCAGGGTTACTCTGGAGATGGGTGGCAAAGAAGGGAGTGGAAGTAGAAATGCCAGGTAGGAGGCTATTGCAGTAGTTCAGGTGAGTGCTAACGGTTTCCTGGACTAGAGTAGCACTGGTGGGAAGATTTGAGATGTGTTTTAGAAGTAGAATATCTTTTCCTACACCACCTTGCTTCATCCTCAATTTAATTCATCTTATGGTCTCTAGTATTGTTACTATGGAACATCTTAGGTGTAGCATTCCAACAAGACATAAAGGCAGTGGCTATATGGCCAAAGAGAATAGAATGATTGTGGGCAAGTTTATAGTGTTTTGTTTGTTTGTTTATTTGGGGGTGGGGGTTTAGTTTATGCACCCAGACAATGAAAGGGTTGAACTGAATGATTTCAGAGGTCCCTTCTAGCTCTAAAATTCTGTAATTCTTCAAAAGTATTATGTCTAGGCTATACTGGATTTGGATCTGAATGCAGACCAATGGAGAGAGCTACGGTAGTTTAGGAGTACTTAGTAAAAAGATTTGCAGCTAGCAATAACATCCAAGTGAAGAGAGCCAATGTGGACAGTAGAAGCAAAGTTCCCATCCATGCTACAGAACTTGACCATCCATCTTAACCTGTAATTCTCATCATCGAGGTTGTAAAGGTTTATGGCATTCATTGAATTCATCACATTGTTCTTAATGGTTGATAACAGATAAATTCCCATTTGCCAGACATGTCCATTTTTCTCATAGGACCTTTGTACAGCATAAAGTCAGGGCACATTTCTTCTTTATGTCAAGAGTGAAATAGTAACACATGGAAGGAATGAACATTCAGCTACAAGCCTTCCTTGGTCAGAATTTGGAAAAAGAAACCTGCTGGAACAACATTCTGACTAGTGAAAATACCCCTGGAGCCTCGACAGATGCTTTAGCAAATACTAACAACTGCAGGAGTCAGTCAGGGAGGCTGCATGTGGGCCGTTTTCCAGCCAAGTGCCATGGCTACGATGGGAAGGAGGTTAACTTTCCCATAGTTGAGTCTTCATTCTGGTAGCTGAAAATAAGCCTTTCTGCTACCGGTCAGGGCCATTTATTTGTTCACTTGTTCACTTATTCATCCGCTTCTTTATTTTTTTTCCAGTTATTTACCCAACACTTATTGAGCATTCAAGTCTTATTCTGCTTTCAGGATGTGAGGAACAGCTGTTGGTATCAATAAAAGAACAAGGTACCATTCTTCAGGGAAATCAGAGTCCAGTAGAAAATGCAAATATGCATCACATTATTAATTAAAATGTTGTAAACACTCTCAGGCAAGCACAAGGTACTAAGAAGTTACAGACGGACCAAGCCTGGTTCTCTCACCACAGTATGCCCAGTGCCTACCACCAAGTGCGTGACACTGTGCATCCGAGACTGTGTCCTGAGAAACACAGCAAACACACGTGGCAGCTGTGGGATATTTTAAATAGTCAAAGGTAACACAACAAACTTGCATCTGTTAGACCCTATGTGAGCTCCTACATCATGCTGTATTACTTCCCATGATGCCTTTATGAAGTTGGGTTTGCTTTAGTAAAAAGCATTTACTCTGAGAAAATCTATCTGGGCCCTAGCTGGATTACTCAGTGGATAGAGCATCAGCCTGTGGACCAAAGGATCCCGAGTTTTATTCTGGTCAAGGGCACACACCCGGGTTGTGGGCTCCATCCCCAGTAGGGGGCATGCAGGAGGCAGCTGATCAATGATTCTCTGTCATCATTGTTTCTATCTCTCTCTTTCTCTCCCTTCCTCTCTGAAATCAATTTTTAAAAAAAAAGTATATTAAAAAGAAAAGAAAATTGGTCTGGGACAGGAAGTGAGGGTGGCATTGTCCAATCTGATTTTATGAGTAAGTAAATATGGTTATTTATGAATAAAATAAAATATCATTTTTCTCTCAAGTTATATGTATTTTTCTTTCAAATATCTGCAAAGTTATTAGAACACAAATACCTGTGAAACTGTTTGGACCTAACTACTTGATAAATGGAGCTGTTGGACTGAGGGGTGCCAGGAGAAAAATTACTGAGACATTAAAGGGGCTGTGAACAGCTGAAGTGAGTAACCTCTACCACAGGGTAAGCACTCAGCACATATGATGAATGAATGAATGAATGGCATCCTAAGTCAGGTGGCATTTGCGACAAGCCTTTCAAGTTGATAGAGGTTTTTTCCAGGCCGCATTAAGAGAGAGTGTGGTATGAACAGTAGAAATGGAATCCATGTGACCTTCTATGTAGCAGGCACTTTTTCTAAGCACGGGGGTAACATTGTGGTGGAGAAAGAGAAGGCCCTGTTCTCAGGAAGTTTATATTCTAGAGACAGAAGGCAAAGAACAAACAAGAAAAGTATGACAATTCAGTAGTGAAAGATTATGAAGAAAATAAAACAGGATAACGGGGTAAAAAGTGACCCGGGTGAGGTTGCTCTGTATGGGGTGGTCAGGATTGCTCTCTGAGGCCACCTTGGGTGTCTGTGTGAAGGTTGAGGCCAATGAAGCAGTCTGGCCTATTTTAGGCCCCGGTGGATCAGTTTATGAGGTGCAGTGTAAGGTACGTTGCGAGGAAAGAGGTACTGATTTATGCTGAAAAGTCTGAACTTAACCCCAAGTGCTGTTTTGTAAGGGGCAGTCTCAGCCTCTCCCTATGGGCGATGGGCACTGTTCTGCTTGTCTTCCAGACAAGAAGCAGGACTGCTCTGACTACCCGCTGCTGCGCGTTTCTCTTCTCCCGGTTCCACAGCCAGTGGATCTCAGACTGAAACGTGTAAAAGGCAATAGAGGGATTTCTTCAGTCTGCAGGCCGACGCTGTATCCACTGAGCCAAACCAGTCAGGGCTGAGGGATTTCTTTACCTTACGTAGGAAGTCAAATGGGAAAAAGATTCTGAGGGAAAGATGTTGGTTTCTTCTTACTACATGTTCAAAAAACCCCACCTACTAACGGGGGCTTTGGAGCGAACCCCAGGCAGCCTGGTGGATCTCCCTGAGGCTGATTCAACTCTCCACCAGAGAACCAAAGAGACCCATCCATGCTTCTCTCTGTATTGACCCGTCTGGCTGAAAAACATGAATTTTCCTTGTATTTTAATTTTCACTGAGAAAGAGTATTCTCCTTTTAATGTCTGGTAGGACATCTTTTCCAAGGAGCTTTAATAAGACTTCATTTGCACTTTCCTATACATTCATTCATGTAACAAAATTGGGGCCAGGCTCTCCTCTCTGGATTCCACGTGCACTTTGATGAGGGCAGTCTCTGAGAGGCCATCGAGGCAGGTGGGTGGGAGGCTGAGTGATTTAAAGGGCACACTCTTCATCTTCAATCCTGGACACGGGGGACTGAAAGCAGTATTATATGGCAGAAGGAACATGGGCTAATCGGAGGCCCAGAGCTGCCTGTTAGTAATTATGTGATTTTAAACAAAATTCATTAACCTCTCTCAAGTTCAGCTTTCTTACCTGTAAAAATACTCTTCTTATATATGTACAAAGAATGTTTGTTAATTCATATTTATGATCATTTAAAAACTGGAAAGAAAAGAAGGGGACTGGTTAAATAAATAGTGGTATGTCCATATCGTGGAACACTCTACAATCATTAAGAAGAATAAGGGATCTATATGTATAACCTGTAGAGTTCTTTCAAGACATAGAAAGTACAAAAAAGAGAGCAAGTTGTGGAGTAATATCTTTAATGTCATCTCAGTCAGTTTTTAAAAATCCTTAAAAAGAAGTATGTGTGGCTGTGTGACATATCATGAATAATATTTATTTTTTAAATTGAAATGAAATACTACCTGCCTGGGTTTTTATGTGATTAGATAGATGATAGAGAGATAGGTAGATAGATAGATGTGTACATGTATATATGCAGATAGGTATCTGTATATGCATATGTTATGTATATATACAGAATGGTCAGGTCAGTCTGGTGACTGACTCAGTCCCTTCCTTCAACTTCCCCCTTTTTATGGCAAAATACTCTTTCCAAGAGGATACACTATTTTTTAAGTGAAAATTTGATTACTGTATTTCTGAAGATCAGCCTTACTGTGTGGCATCGTAAGGCACCTCTCCTGACTGTTTTCGCCAAATAGCAGGTTGCAAGTACTCTGGAACAAGGACATCATCTCTGGCAGACGTGCAGGCTTCTAACAACCCTTCCTTTGGATGTACTATAGAAAAATAGACTTTCTATACAATGCCCGGTCCTTAGGTCTCTGGCAGCTACAAAGTTTGACTGTAGTTTGGCCAGACACATCCTTGGTCAGAATGGCTGTATATTCTCAGAAACATGTCCCAGGGGCCCAATCAGTGTCCCCCATAATGAGTCTAACTTACCACAAAGCCAGAATGGATGTAGAATGGTGGCTTCACCACTTGTAGGGCTTTGTGGTTTGTGTGTGTTTTTCCCTTTCAACTTGGAGAAGAATGGCTGTTGCTGAAACAAAAGGATGTGCTGAGGGAACACATACTCAAAAACATCCCAATTTCCCTGACTTGGGCCACAATTCTTTTTCTCCATGCTGAAACTAGATCATAAAGGGAAATAATCTGCAGGAAGTAGGAAATGATAAATGACTTATTGTTTCTCTGAGGACAGAGTTCCTCTCCAACCTATGATAGCACTAATGCTCACGTAGCTTTAACCATCTTGCAAATGAATTAATCCCTGAATGCAAGTACACAGCATGCCATGTGGATAACTGGAGATTGATTTTGGTTCAAAACCCATTATTTCTTTTTTAATAGTTAAACACTGAGCCGGCAGAATAATGGTTGAAAAATATTTCCAGCAATTATTCTGGGAAAACAAAAACCCTCATATTTTATGACTAACTGTTTTATCATTTGTGGCATAAAGAAATAAACATTTTTTTAATGATTCACAGATTCCTTCATTTGGTGGATCTGGTGGATATAGATCTCTCGGCAGTGCTGGCTGCCAGGCAGCTGGCCAAGTTTTTTGGGTTTTTCCTCCCCAGTGGGTTGGGCCCTTCTGCTTTTCTTCTCCCCTGGGCCTTCTTCTGACTGCTGCACACATTTCTTTTCTGTTTTAATGCTTTTTCTGACATGTCTTTATCGGACCCCTCCTAAGTCCCTCTACTCTTCCTTTCTCCTTAATATGTTCTCAATTTCTTATCCTCTGCCTCTACTTTTTACTCTCTGGGAGTGGTGCGTTGGGAGCATGACTCTGTGGAGAGGACACAGGCTTGCAAGGTCTGCTGCTCGCTCACTTTGTGGTTGGGCAAGCGCTCTAACTTCTCATCGCCTCCATTCCCTCAACCATGAAGTGCAAGTAAGAGTAGTACTCACTTTACAGCATTCCTTTACAGGAATCAGTGCAAACACCTGGGGGCACGGTGACTTTCGTTCCTTCTTCCACCTCATTTTGGCAAAGATGAACAAGCGATGGTCTTCCAGAAAAGCCAGCTTCCCCAGTTCAGGACAATTTCTCCTGTGTCCATTACTCAAAGTAATATGAAGAACTCCAAATTGTTGGGAAAGATGGAAAAGGAGATATATTAATACAACTAATTTCTGCTCATTGGCATCTCTTTGATATATTTAAAAGGCCACAGGGAATTTCCCCCCCTAAGCTGATCATAGTTTTTCCTAAGCACGCATCACCCCATGGAGACTGACTGTCACAGGGAATGTTGCAACACCAGGAAATGGCCTTTGAGTGATGTGAACTGACCTTCCTGAACTAAAGAGTTACATGGTCCAGTTCACAGATGTGTTGCTGAGAGATAATAAATCAAATTGACTCACATAGCAGCTATTTTCTTGTGGTTGTTAGCTAATGTCCAGCAACTACTATCCTGAGGCTGATAATATGATGGGAATGCCTACTTGGTCAGCCCAAAACTGGTTTCCTTTAATGTTGTCATGATCATTGCTGTGTTGAAACTCTGATGAAAGAAGCTCAGCTAGACCTTTACTGAGTGCATCTTGTTATTAATGGCAGAGTACTGACTTGGTAGACTTTTGATGAAAAAGAAATCCTTCATTGATTCAACTGATAAAGAGGATTAAGGATCATTTTCTCGAGTGTTGGGACTTATTAGATTGAGAAAAGCTGAGATAAGCCCCATCTCCCAGCTAACTCCATGACCTTGGGAAAACAGCTTTAACCTCTATGTGCCACAATCCCCCTTATTGAAAATGACTAAAACACTGATCGTAAACCTCAAAGGGATCCTGGCAAAGTCATGGACTTACAGAATATTAACATTTGAAAGAAACTAGTATATTTTGGGTATCTGACATGTGCCAGGCATGGTGCTAATGACTTTTTAGTCCCTAATTCATTTAATTCTTACAACCACCTTGAAAAGTGAGTATTACCCTGACTTTATAGATGAAGAAATGTGTACATTTAAAGAGATGAAATGGTTTATCTAAGTTACCGAACTAAGGAGTTGTACTGAGAGACTTGTATAATACCCAACCAAGGCCCATACTCATTTCTCTATAACACAAGAGGGTGTGTAGATGATCTAAACAAACCCCTTTAGCAAATAACAGAACTGAGATACAAAAAAGTTTAAGGCTCAAACATCTTTACAACGTATGCTTTTTTATTTTATTTATTAATTTTTTTATTGATTGAGTTTAGAGAGGGCTAGGAGGGAGGGAAGAAGAGAGAGAAAGGGAATGAAACATTGATTTGTTGTTCCACTTATTCATGCATTCATTCATTGGTTGATCCTTGTATGTACCCCAACTAAAGATCGAACCCGCAGCCTTGACAGAGGAGGGCAACACTTTAACCAGGTGAGCTACCCAGCAGGGCAACATATGCCATTTTAAAGAAATGAGATATCCAAATGAGTTTACTGTAGCAATTAGACTTCTTCAAGTCTGGAAGTACATGAACTGCTGAAATTTTTAATTGTGCAAATTAAATACCACAGAAATGCAAGTATCCTTGCTAAAAACATCCCAAATCCCCTCCCCTTTGAGCTTCTTCACCTGTCAAGAGGATATAAGTTTACTGAGTCAAGAGTCCTCCAAAGCTACTTTCCCAAGCCCTAGTTTCTGAATTGCATAAAATGTATGCTGGCCTTCGTGACCCAGATAGAACCTTGAAGCAGGCATTTGACAGTGGCTTCGAAAAAGAAGTTACTACTGCCGATCTTCCCTTGGCAGAGCGCCTCTTGGAATGAAACCAAACAAGCTGCCTTGAATAGGTTGCTAACGTGAAAATACTTGTCCATGCACAGCCCTTTTTCTATGAAATTACTAATGATCAGCAGAAGCAAATCGTCCGATTAACATCAAGATGTGTTGAAACTCAGCAACATAAATTCTATATCTCTTTCCCCCCAGGAAATCACTCCCAGACCTTTGTGCCGAGGCCTATGAGCTGGGGCCATTATTTGAGTAGCTAATGCACTTTTGTGCCATAGTATACTTCGAGGAATCTTGTTCTTTGTGTGTTTTTCTTTCCATTCTAAACATTCTCTTCCTTCTCAGGGAAGATTGTAAACTTTAAAGAGGTTATCTTTGAGGTTTGGCTATATTTTCTTTATAGATTTACTATGAGCAGAAGCTACACATGACTCAGAGTATATTTAGTTTGGGTTTCAAATTCAGTTTAGAGTTTTGAGTGAAATATGGTCATCCCAGAAAGAGGGGCAAAGAGGCATCATTTAGGTTTCTTTTCCTTTGAATCTTCATTGAGCAAATACGCTTCAAAACGCATTCAAAACCAGCATTATGTAAGTAGCATCATACTTATCCCGCCATATATTCATCCCAAACTCCCCTTCCATAACAGCAGTTCTTAAATGATAGATTACTACATTTCACGTGTAATGTATAACTTGTTGAGTTTTCTTTTACTTCCTTTAAAATGTTGCTAGGAATTATTGACTTTGAATTTTTATAGATATTAAAATTATTTAGACAAACCTTTCAATCCTTATACAACTTAGTTTGAAAACCTTTTTCAAACGACTTTCTGTGGAGCCACCCTGACATCACTGCTCAGTGAGGAAGGCCAAGCAGCCAGGCCTAGGCACACCACCACTATTTCACCCCAAACAGTTCTGCTTTCACTTGGCTTATTAATTAGCATTCATCAACAGTATTTGGGGGAGAAATAATTCGGCAATAAAAATTTTTTTTAAAGTTTGAAAACCCCGCTTTATCTTATCCCTTCTAAAGTCTTCTAGGTTCTGCCTGATGTTTCTAGGGAAGAAATTCTCCACCTTATTTCTTGGAATAAGTTGATGCATCCTTTCCTATTACCATTTAATTTGATTAGACAGTTATTGACTATATGCAAGGCAAATGAAAATGAAGAGATTTGTGTAAGACAGTTTCTACTCTCAAATGTTTTGCAATTGAAGACAGGAAAACAAGAAAGAAAAAATACAGATATTTCTAATCGAATGCAGGATCAATATGCTTGGCGGGGGAAAGCATAAGGACAGAACTAAGAGGACTTTTAATCAATCTATGATCCCCTCTATTTCTAAACAAGCCGCAATGTCAGATAAAATATAAAATGATAAAAATCAATTGCATAGCCAAGTTCAAAAGCAAGACTAAAATGTCCATGAACCAAAAATGGAGCATGAATGCAAGATGGAGAGCAAGGCAGATTTCGCAGGCTTTTTGGCTCCATAACTGGAAGGAAGCAAAGATGACAGCAGCTCAACTCCTGTGGGCTAACCAGTGCTAAACTTAGGGGCACCTAGGCCATGCAGAAAACTCTTCTCACGGGCTTAGGTCGGGCTCTCTGTGAGGAGAGAGGCTGAAGGTTGTTGCTATTGTTGATGTTTTAATAATGACCTTTTGCCTGGAATGAGAGCTTTATCTGAAATAGGAACTAGGGAGGCTGGTGGGCAGCACCTTTATGAACTGACAGACTTGCAATTTCCTCATTATAAATTAAAAGCCAAAATTCCAGTATAGTAATCTGATTCTGAACTGGGAGCTATGGGAACCACATGGAAATCATCACAAAACTACTAGGTGAGAGACGTTAAGACCGGAAGAGAAGCCTGGATTACCTAGGAGGGCCTGATCTAATCATGTGGTGCTGTAAAAGCAGAGAACTCTCTGCAGCTGGCAGCAAAGAGGTGGGAAAAGAAGTTAGAGAGGCTCTGAGCACAAGAAGACTGTCGGGCACTATTATGGCTCTGAGATGGAAGGGCCATGGGCAAGGAGGCCCAGAGAGGCCGCTAGGAGCCTGGTGGTCTCCAGCTGACAGCCAGCAAGAAAAGAGGGCCATCATCCTACAGCCCCAAAGAACTGAATTTGACCAAAAACCCAAATGAGCTTGGAAGTGGATTCATCTCCCGACTCCAGAAAGCATCCTCGCCCTTCCAACTCCTTAATTTTGATCAGCCTTGTGAAAGAAACACTAGGGGAAGGACCCAGTTGAGCCAGAGTGTACCTGGACTTCTTTCTGTCTTTCAGAGTTGTGAGGTAATCGATTTAGCACCTAAGTTTATGGTAATCTTTTAAGGCAGCAATACAAAACAAATACTAGTGAGTAAACCAACTACTGACCATAACTTTGTTTTTATCTAATGTATATACATTAACAGCATCTCAATGTTTAGAATGTATTAAGATCCATATTATATTTGGGAAGAGGGTAAATTATAAAGTTGGATTTTAGAAAATTTAAAATATGTATTTAAAATTTTAAAGTATCTATTAAAAGAATAAAAATACAATCTATAGTTTGCAGCACAGGGAATACTAGAAAGTAAAGACGATCTTACCAATTTACTAGAAGTGAACAAAAAAAAGAAATAGAATAGTAAGTGGAAAATAAAATATTGTGTGATCAGACTTTACAAGGTAATGCCAAAGTTTTCTACAGTGACTGTTTCAATTCACACTTCTACCAGAATTATACCTGTTCTCTTTGCTCTATATCCTTGCCAATGCTATGACTTTCTACATTTTGTCTGATCTTGTTGGTGCACTCCTGGAATATACCCAACTTGGTCATATATATTATATTTTTTTGTATACATCTGGTTTTGGTTTGCCAGTATTTTGTTTAGGACTTTTGCATTTGTGTTGATGAGTAATTTTCTTTCTTGTACAATCCTTACTGGTTTTGATAGGATGAATTGGGTAGTGTTTTATCTTTATGCTAGTCTTTGGAAGACTTTAGATTGGTATTACTTAGTAGAATTTGCTTATAAAATCATGAATGAGGTTTTATTTTTTTTTTAGGAAAACTTTTTAATTACTCACTGGGCTATATATACAAAGTATAGCATAGTGGACAAGAGAATGAATTTTGGAGCCAAATTATCTAGTTCAACCTCAATTTTGATTTGGTAGCTGTGTGAAAGTCATTTAACCTCACTATGCTTCAGTTTTCTCATCTGTAAAATGGAACACATAAGGTTGTTGTGAGGATTAAATTAGTTTAGATATATACAAACTAGGATTTAATTAGTTTAGGATTAAATTAGTTTATTAAATTAGTTTAGATATATACAAACCATGTAGCACTGTGCCAAGTATGTAATCAAGTCTATGTACACATTAACTTTTATTATTGTTACTTCTATTTCTTTTTTAATAGTTTCTTATTTTCTTTTGAGTAGTTTTTTCTAACACTGTTTTCAAATGTATTGACAAAAGCTGGTCATACTTTTCTGTTACTATCTGTTTAACTCTGACTATAACTGGCAGTTGTCTCTCCTTTTGCATCACTAGTAGTGTTTGTTTGGGATTTTTTTCCCCTTAATATTATAATTCAATAAAGTTTGTCAGAAGTTTAGTTTAATAGTCTTTTCAAGTATCCAACCTTGGGCTTTGTTGAGTCTATGGTTTCTGTATTTTCTGTTTCATTGATATTTGTATTATTTTCTTTCATCTACTTTTTAACATTTATTTAATTGTACTTTTTTCTAATTTGTTAGGTTTGATGCTTACAGTGTTAAGTTTCAGCTTTTTTTTTTTTTTTTTTTTTTTTTGCACATGTAAATGTTCAACTAAGTACAGCTTTGTCTGATTCCCACAGTGTGATAAAGGTCATTTTTATTACTATTTAGTTCTAGGTATTCTAAAATTTTCATTATGATTTCATCAAGTTATAACTTATTTACAAGTCTGTTTATTAGCATCAAAATAGCTGGCAGTTTTTTAATCTCTAACCATTGCATTGTGATCTCTTAAAAAGTATCTTTCCATTCTTTTTCTTTGAAGTTTGTTGACGCTTGCTTTATGACCTAATAGCCATGTGTTCTTGGAGAGAGCATGAGTATAACAAGCGTTTAAATGTGTTTTCCAAACGTCCTACTTCTTCAGTGATTTTTTTTTAACCTGCTTGAGAAAAGGATTTAATTTGCCAATTTTACTTTGTGGTCTTTTTGAACTATTTAAACCTTATTATATAGACATACATTTTAAAATAATTGTATCTTCCTGGAGAATTTAACCTTTACTCATAACGTAGTGACCATCTTTGTTAGTTGCTTTTTGCCTTAAAATCTGTTTGATCGGATCTATACTAATAAAAGGGTAATATGCTAATTAGACTGGACATCTTCCAGATAAAGCCACTGTGGCGGGGGCCAAGGCAGAGGCAGTTAGGGTCAATCAGGCCAGCAGGGGAGAGCAGTTAGGGGCGATCAGGCCGGCAGAGGAGGCCAGTTAGGCGATCAGGCCAGCAGGGGAGCAGTTAGGGGATGGTCAGGCTGGCAGGCAGAGATGCTTTACGGACGATCAGGCTGGCAGGGGAGCAGTTAGGGGCATCAAGCCAGCAGGCAGAGGCAGTTAGGGGTGATCAGGCAGGCAGGCAAGTGAGTGGGTAGGAGCCAGTGGTCCCAGATTGCAAAAGGGATGTCCCAGATTGGAGAGGGTGCAGGCCAGGCTGAGGGATCCCCCACTCCATACATGAATTTCGTGCACCAGGCCTCTAGTATTAGTATAACTAATCCACCTTTCATTTGGTTAGATTTGTTTAATACATCTTTTTTTGTTTTTATTTTTAACCTTTATCAACTTTGAGTGTCTAATACAAACATTTTTTTATTGCTCTCTGATAATCTTGACTTTCTTCAACCTGGTTGCATTCATGATAATTAATGATAAAACTAGATTTCTACCATCTTATATTGTGATCTATATTTGTCTTGTTTCTTGCCTTCTTTAAACTATTGAGGCTCTTATTTTCTTATTACACTTTTCCCTCTCATGGTTTTCAAGTTATATATCTGTTTCTATTATTTTAGTGTTTACTTTAAAGGCTATAATTAAATAATATCTATACTAGCCTATCCATCAATTCAAGCCTGTTAAAACACTTTACTTCTGATTACCCTCTTCCAGACATATGTGCTTTTATTGTCAAGTGTTTTAGCTCTATTTTTATTAACCCTACAGTTAGATATTTTATATAGTCAATGCTTTCTATAATAAGTTCATCTTTATTAATCCCACAGATTAGATAATGTATATGGTCATTGTTTATTTAGAGATACCTGAAAATATTTCTGAAAATTTTCTTTGATCCATAATCTCTCTTAAATCATAGATATTTTTCAAGGTACATTTTTCCTCTATCTGGAATACATCCTTTAGAAATTCTTTTAGTGAGGATTCAATAGAAATAAGTTCTCTTCTGTTTGTAAAATATCTATATTTGGTTCTCTTAGACATTAGGTTTACTATGAAAGAATATCTAGGTTGACAATTACCTTCTCTCAACACTTTAAAGCTAACTGTCCATTGACTTCTGATTCCTATCATTGCTACTGATAAGTCAGCTGTCATTCTAATTGTTCTCTGTCTTTTTTCTTGTGGTTTTATTTTTATCACTAGCATTCTACAGTTATCTATGATCTGTATAAGAATAGATCACTTATTTATCCTGTTTAATTTTCATTTGACTTTCTGACTCTAGGAATTTGTATTTTTAATTATTTTTGGAAATTTATTTTTCCCTATATAATACATATTTTCATTCTGTTCTTCATAGTTTCTATACCTTTGACTCTCTCTGCTATGATTTAAATAATTTCTTCAACTCTTTATTCCATTTAACAATTGTACTCTCCCACTCCTCTAATATGCTTTTCTTTCTATCTATTAGTTTCTAAAGACATTTATATTTTTTATTCATCTAAGTTCTATTTTATTCTTTTAAAAATACATCTGATTAGACTTCTTCTTTTATTACACTTTCAACATGCTCCAATTTTGAATTATATTCTTTTTTTCTGTAATCCTATCATTAGAATATTATGGCCCAATACCTGTCTTCCCCTTTTAAATTGTAATTATCATAAAGGCAGAGAGTATATCTGACTTTGCACTATAGCCTAGTGTTTGATAAGTGTGTGTCTCTGTTTATGAACATATATTATTAAAAGTGAATAAGAAAGCATTGTTAGTCATTCAAACCTTGTTCTAGATAAGTTGAATCAGTGTCCTTTCCTCCCTACTCTTACCTGGTGCAGCCCTCTCACTGGAGGAAGTGGACATTTTATAGGAAGAAGAAAGGAAAATCAACTTTGGAGCAAAATGCTCTTCAGAATGAGGCTGGTGCTCAGAGGCTGTGTGTTAAGTTTCGAAGGACAACCTGAAAACACTGAGATTCAGGAGTCAGAAAATATATTTCTCTAATTCTTTTTTGGTTTCTTAAAATATGTCTTTAGTCCAAGATCAACAAACTAAGAAGTATGAGCACATATGAACTAAGTGGAGTGTTGTCATCCATTAAACTTAC